>NW_020271717.1:1474557-1560664 GCF_003268045.1 Sipha flava | reverse complement strand
GAGGCTGCTAGGATAGCAGCTGAAGAAGAGGCTGCTAGGATAGCAGCTGAAGAGGAAGCTGCTAGGATAGCAGCTGAAGAGGAGGCTGCTAAGAAAATAGCTGAAGAGGAGGCTGCTAGGATAGCAGCTGAAGAGGAAGCAACTAGGTTAGCAGCTGAAGAGGAAGCAGCTAAGTTAGAAGCTGAAGAGGAAGCAACTAGGTTAGCAACTGAAGAGAAATCAGCTGGATTAGAAGTTGAAGAAGAAGAAGAAGAAGAAGAAGAAGTAAAAAATACTAGAACTGAAGAAACTCAATTGAAAATAAAAAAAGAAGTCGAAGAAACTGAAAATAACTTACAAGAAGATAGTGAAATTACAAGTAAGAATAAAGTTGAAGAATCTGAACAGCAAATAGATTCAATTGAATGTCCAGTTAAAGATGTTGAATCTTACGATCAAGAAACAAATGCTGCTGCGACTGAAGAATCATTTTCTACGACTACCTCAACTGAAATAATTAATGAAGAAGATGGCGGAGTAAAAACTACAGCAATATTTCAAAGTACAATAAAAAAAACTACAACCATTACAAGTAGTACCTCTATAACATCTGAAAATGAGGATAATATTCAATCAACAGTCGAAATACAAGAAGTAGTTGAAGAGGATGACGAAGATGAACCAGATTCTGAGCATCAAGATGTGGCTCAAGCAGAAGGACAAGAATCTGAAGAAGAAGATGAATCTGAAGAAGAAGAATCTGAAGAAGAATAAAATTATTATATAATTCTAATTTATTTATTTATATTATTTATTTAAAAATTAATCTTTTTATAGGTATTAATAATTTGATTAGATTAAGTTTCTATAGTGTTTTAATAACACCGCATCAACATTCAACATTATTCATTATAGACATAAAACTTGGCATTTAAATAGTGTTAATAAATAATATTTCCTGAGTATTACAACATATTCGTTTATTTAATTTAATTAAATAAGATTTTTTAAATATTAAAACACATATTTAACACAAAATGTTTTTTCACTATTTTATTAAATAAGTTACATGATTTTTAAAATTAAAATGACTGTATATAGTAAATACTTACATAACAAATTCAAATAATATAAAATATTTTTATATTATACAACACATAAGTTAATAATAATGTCTGTTTTAGAAAATACATTTTATGTATTCCAATAATGTTGAAATATACTAGATTTTTTTCACAAAAAAAAAAATATAACATCAAAAACATTTGAGCAGAAGTATATCTTGTGAGTGACCAATATGATGACAAGGAAACTTAAAACTGAAATATTCGATTGACAGAATAAAAATTTGCGTATAAAAAATTTGCTTTCAACAGTTCAAATTTTGTATAACTTCTTTCTTTATTTATTGGCTTTACAACTCTTTAAAATTTTTGGCCGCCATCGTCACCGTCTTCCAATAGTCACGATCTTGTACTCTATCTTCCCAATTTGTCACTTCCAGTCCTTCCTTATTCCATCCACCCATCGCTTTCTAGACCTTTCTCTTGGTCTTTTCCCCGTCTGTTGCCATTCAAAGGCTGCTCTCGTATTATGGGTTTCTGTTTTCCGCATATTATGACCAAACCATTTGAGTCTTTGACACTTAATGTGGCTTGTTAATAATAAAACTTCAGTGGTTTCTCCTAGTTCAGTATTTTTTCTTCTACGCCATTTGTTTAGCTCACTATCAAACATTGGACCACAAATCTTCCTCAGTATTTTATATTCAAAAACTAGTAGCTTTTTTTCTAATTGTATAGTAGTGGGCCATATTTCACATCCATAAGTTACCATTGGTCTTATTATGGTCATGTATAATCTGATTTTAGTACTTCTGGAAAATGATTTTGATTTAAAAAATTTATGTAATGCGAAATAAGCCCTCTCTGCCTTGCGTATACGGCTTATGATTTCGGTACTCCAATCATTGTTGTTGGTAATCGTTGTTCCAAGATACTTAAAATCTTTAACTTTCTCAAAGATATAGTCATTGATAACCACGTTTTCTTTCCCATTGGGAAGTTATTTCATTACTTTCGTTTTGTCTTGATTTATTTTTAACCCGACTGATTTAGCACCTTCTATGAGTATATTTGTATTCTGCTCAACTATTTCCACACTATCTCCAATTAAGTTTAAATCGTCAGCAAATCCTAGTATATCAATTTGTGTGGCACCAATATTGGTTCCCAAGTTGTTATTTTTTACATTACTTATTATTTTCTCTAATGATATATTAAATAATCGTGGTGAGAGCGCGTCCCTTTGTTTCAAGCCAGTTATGACTTCAAACTCCTTAGACAGCGTTTGGTTTATTCTCACTTGGTATTTCGTGTCATTTATACACATTTTTGTTAGAGTGATGAGCTTTCTCGGGAAACCAAACTCTTGCATAATATTGTAAAGACTATCACGGTGTATGCTATCGTACCCTTTTTTGAAATCGACAAACACTTGTCATATGTTTTGTCTAAATTCGCATTTTTTTTCTATTAACTGCCCCACTGTTGCTAGCTGATCGATTGTCGACTTACCCTTACGAAAGCTACACTAGTATTCTTCAATGTATCTTTCGGCTATTGGTTCAAGACGTTTTAGCAAAATCTTTGAAAATATTTTATATGCAGAGTTCAGTAAGGATATTCCCCTATAGTTATTGCAGTTGAGTTTGTCACCTTTTTTATATAATGGGATTATTATGGCTTTATTCCAATCATTTGGAAAAACTTCTGTTTTCTGTTATATTGTATAACAATAACTTTAATATTAAAGTAAACTGACCATTTATCAAACATACAGGGAAAAACATAACCTATATTTTTTTGTCTGTTTTTACGGGTTTTTTAATTTCTAGAAAAATTTACAGTATTTTTAGTTTTTTTTAGTTGCACATTTATAAAACGGAGACAACACATGCTTGTATGATGATTATGTAATGTGATAGTTGATGACGAACTTTAAGATATATACCTTTTTTAATAACATAAAAGATTAATAATATTTTACCATACTTAATAATTTTAACTAAATTAATTTCTGTTACAGTAATATTAATAATTAAGAGCAATCAGTTTTAAAACTCCAACTAAACAAGCGAATAAATTAAAAAAACAACAGTAAAATGTCAAGGAGTTTGATATAGGCAACATATATGAATATATATATTATATATTATATAAAATGATATCAACTATATACCAAGTATTATACACATATACTATATACCATAGATAATATTCTTTGGATATAGATATTGATATAGTATCTATATCTATGATATATACTTTACTTTAATTAATATGCAATATAAGTTGCCTATATATACTCCTTTGAAATGATTAACAGATTTTACTATTGATTTTATAATACATTTTTCTTCTTCTTTTTAGTATTCAACCCTTAAAGTTGGTTTTGCAATTGAATATTCATTCTCTACTCTTCTATGTTCTCACCTAGCCTTTCCAGTTCGGTGTAACTTATTAGTTCAGCCTCGGAGATCATTTATTTAACAAATAAAGTTCTCGGACATCCTCGGTTCCTTTAAACTTAAATTATCCCTTCTATTATGCTATGGTTAGTTCATTTTCGGGTCTCAATATATAACCCATCATATTTTATCGTCTAGTTCTGATGACTTTGAGTAACTCTCTTCGTTCATCTACTTCACTGAGTATATTTTCGTTGTTACAATGCTCTATCCAACTCACTCTCAGCATCCTTCTCCAAAACCACATTTCTTTTTTGTCTGTTACTTTTATTGTAGCTGATTAGTCTTTGTATAAATTATATATTATCCTTCTATTTCAATATTCAGCTCCAATTCCTTCTAAATATAGAATAGTTCTTTTCATGGTACCTTATCAAAATCCTTTTCCAGATCTATAAATTCTATAAATGTGTCTTTATTAAATTCTATTTGTTTTTCTATCAATATTTTCAAGCTTAAGATTGCTATATATATATATTATACATTATAACATATTGATTTACAAATATTTTATTGTTTAAATATTAATTTATTTGTTTAATTTATAAAATTAAATTATCATTGAATCAGCAATAACATCTTATTTGAGTATCACTACAAGTTTTACTTATGTAGGTAATGATTTATTTGATAATAGAGCCTATAATATGAGGTATTCAATAGTTAATTTGTTTTAATTTTTAATATATACTTAATTACTTATCTATGATTAAGGAATAAATTAAAACTTTATTATACATTAATTGTTGTTATTTATATAAAAATAATAAAAATATAAAAAGTATATAAATAATTGTAAATTAAATTAATTTTAAATAAAATTTATTTTGTAATCAATTGTAATTTTAAATTATTGTATTATATAAAAACAATTTCAAAATAATCATTTTTAAAATACACAATTTAATTGATTATTTATCAAATTTATATTGATACGAGTAGAGGTTTAGAACAAAGGTAGTCGACCCCATATAGCTGGGAGAAAGGCAAAGGAGAAGAAGAAAAAGAAGATATATCAAATTTATATAAGAATTTTGATATTATTTACAAGATGAATGGGTCCAGATTTAATGCTCATCCTTCCTGTTACGTCACAATTGTATATTTGTATCTCTTACATCATATCACCAAATTAAATTGTGTATATATAGTTGAATACTAAGGTTATTTAATTATACAACATTAAAAAATATTCTTTGAATAGTAGAAACGGTATATAAAGGACACCATATAATAGAACCAATATTTTATAAGCTTAACACTTTATATTAGTAGGTATATAAGTCATATAACAACTGTGAGTATGGTGAATCCTATAAAAAAAAATTAAAAAAAAAAAAACATTTTTTTTTACTGATTGCTTCAATATCATTATAAATTGCAATTTTTTGGTATTGCATTGTATTATTTTTATGACAATTATAACTATTTTTAACTGATAGAAAAATTTTACACAAAAAATCATGTAATATCTTTACAAGAAAGCATGTAAAATTAATTTTTTGTTGTTCTTATCTATAATGTATAAATTATTAGTTTGCTGCTTTTAATAGAATATCTTTATTTTATATGTATCAAATATAAATTAAAAATAAATTTTTTATTTGATAATTAATGGGCCATGCCCTTTAAATATATTTTAGATTTAAGTAGTATGAGTTAAAAGAAATAATATCAAGACAGTAATTATATTAAATAAAGTACGAAGATATAAAATACTTTAAAAAAAAAAAAAAAAAATGATTAAACTAATATTTATGATCTTCATAAGCAATAAACATTAAAAATCTCATCAGCTAATAATTTTTTTTTTAATTGGGGAATATGAAATGAATTCATCTAGACTATTGCGGAACTTTAAAGTTTATAAGAAATAAAAAAGAATAGTTTATAGTATTAGTTAATAGTCTACTAAGAAAAATGTTGTCAAAGAACAGTCTAGAGTATGGTTATCATGTGCCCTAATATACCCTAAGATATATTACCAGTTAAAACTTTCTGTTTCACTCATCCCATTAGACCCTTTGAAAGTCATAGTTAAGTGTAAATAAAATACCATATATTATTATATTATTATAAATATATATTTATATATATTATAAATTCATTTTTGTCCATTCACATTTCCGTTCCTACTTCCATATTCACAAATAGGATTATTTACAGATCCATTTAAAACAAAATGTTGTTGATTTAAATTATTTCCCAATACGTATATTTATAATATTTTGATATAAATTCTTATAGTTACACCAATTATTTATATTTCTGCCTCATAATACAATCAATAAAACATTTCTTTATAGATTTATTAATTATAAATACATTTAAAATTTAAAAACTAATTAATAGACTATCTAATAAATACAATAGTAATCGGATAGTAGTATTATGAAATGACATTCTTCAGATTTTTTTAATGCCTGTTCCATTTTTTCCACCTAAAAAAAAAAAGTCTCTTTATAAAACAAATTTAATTAGACATTTTTAAATATTGGGTACCTACTTATACATCTTGTACACAATAATTCAGACTTCAATAATTAAAATTATAGATAAAAAAAATTAATAAAATCCATAAACATATTTTATCCATAGAGTCCATAAACACATTTCATCCATAGTGTCCATAAACATATTTTTATCATTTTACTTTCATTAATATTTTAATATTTAACACAATTTGATGTCAAATATAATCTGCTATATTGAGATCAGAAAATGTTGGTTTTAATACTTGAAATTTTTTAATTGTTATTTACAACAGTATTCATAAATAAAAACTCATTTAATGTAAATGTAAATTTTTTTATAAAATTAAGTAAAAAGGACATAACCATACACTCTCTTACAAATTTATAGTATGTAATATTAAACACTTATTGGCTACTCTTTAAACTATTTAAACTTTAAACTCTTTAAAACTATATAAAAATATATCTAACCACAGTCAAAGTAGAACTTATTATCTGTTTTTGCTGAAAAGAGATATTATTTACTAAATCCATTTAAAAGTATCATTTTTGTTAAAATTCAAATACTTTATTTTTTACATTTATTTTCAATAGTTAGTTAAAATGTTATATACATACATTTATACCCCATTATACTATAATACAATTATAGAGTACAAGTGATACAAAACAATTAATTAGGTGTTTCAATTTTAACATTTGCAAGTAATACTATTAACCATAAAATAAATGAATATACAATTAAAACTAATAGTTGGTAAAATGATTAAAATTATTATCCTTTTTACTAAAAAATACTAACGTTACCTAACATAATTATTTTTTTTATTATTATTTTATAAATACTACCTACATTAAATGAATATTGCTTACTCAATACACAGCAGCATCTTCATATATCTAGGCAAACTATTTTCCTAACAATTTCAAATCTTATAATAATATAACTACCTATAAAATTTTGGTTACCAATTACATAAATAGTCTACTACTATAAGACAACAATTGAATAATGTCCATCTAATTATTATTTAAACCGAATACAATTAAATGTAAAGGGCTTACAACATAACAACTTAATAAACTAGTTCCACATAGTATTTCTTACGTTAACAAAAATCTTTATTTTCGTCTGCAGGAAGAAAGTATTACTTAATATTTACAATAAATACAATTTCTTTGTTATCAATTTAAATGCAAGATATTATTTAATATAATGTTATCATCTGGTTATCATATATTGGGTATTTGATAAAAAAAGTTTTTATCATAATGATAAAAATTTTAAATTTTAATAATGGTCAAGTTTAATCTTCATTAATAGTATACACAGAGGTGGATTTATTCATAGGTGACCTAGGCACGTGCCTAGGGCGCAACTTGTTTCGGGGGCGCCGCAAATTTTTAATATAATATTAAGTATTTCTACTTTTATTTATAAATCATTATTACATATAATTATAGTTAACAAATGTTATGTTTCATGAGGGCTTTGCCATAAATAAAACCGTTCAGGCAAACTGCGAAAAAACCGAAGTGGGGCATGGCCCAAAGATATTTTTTATAATAATAATAATTATTATTAGAAGTTATTACTGGAATAATAGTATTGTGAATGTAGGTATACATATCAAATATAAAAATAGAATTCTCGAAATCAAATGTAACGTTAACATTAACAATAATAATAATAATAAATAATAATAGCCACTGCTACGACCGTGACGCCACGCCGTTAAATTACCAAACCCCCTTTTTTTAATTTTTATACACTATTCACTACACTTTTTATATAGTAATAAGTGACCTTTAATTATAAGTTATTACTTATTACTATTCATCTTTTTTATTCTTCTCTTTAATAAACATTATGACTTATAACTTTATTAGAATACAGTTAACAAAAACATTGAGCAGTCTAAAACTGAAAACAAGAGTGAAAAAATGTTGGTTGAAGACAGTTCTAACTAGATTACTATGATATCGTCTTCTCGTATACCCAAGAATTCCAAGGTATGTGCAAACAAATTAATTAATATTTTAATGCGGTCCAGTTTAGGTAGTGGAACTTATTTAATAAAAATATTTATATGCATAAAAATAAAATGAAAATTACACCAAACGAAAACTACAGGAAATTGTGTACATTCGTTGTTTATACACGCTGGCCGTCGATCGCATAAAGTTAGATAGTTTTATGTGTAAAATTTAATATATTATTCTACTCGCCATCGCCTAATAATCATAAAATTAGATCAATTGTTTTATATTAATTTTAACATTTATGTAAATAATAATAGAGTACCTATTATATTTTATTATTTCAAATATTATTTTATTTTGTACATTATGTTCATTCAATTAGCGGCTTAACTTATGTTTAATCAAAAAATGTATAGTAATAACTTTCGCACAAGTGGACTGTGTATTTTTTACGCACAATAAATTAGCAGGTAGGCCATACCACGACGCATGCACAACTACAACACGATTTTGCTCGTCGCACAGTCCGTTGACGACGAGTATCTTATCGCACGATTACAAAGATAACATTAATAATAAATAAAAATAAGACGCGACTGTACACATTATATAATATGGAAATAAGAATATGTGTTTAGCTTAAAATTTTTTTTTATAAATATGCTAGTAACATAATAGGATATTATGTACGTAAAGTGTAATGAATGTGTCATGGTTATAATAGGGGGTAAATGTGGTGAAGCCATCTTGGTTAACTAAATTTTAAATGCAAAATTATTATTTAATGTATGGGTCTTCCAAAAAAATATATCCTGACTACGGGCCTGACCGGCGATCGTAATAATTTCGAGGCGGCAGTTTATACTATAATAATGACTTTCAAAACGAATTAATTTAGATAAATTATTTAACAAAGGCTATGTGTAAATTTAATATTAATAATAATGTGAGTAGGATACATATTCCAAAAATAACTTATTTTAAATAAATAAAGGAGCTTCCACCTTTACCCGTGACGGTTTTTATTACTAAATTTATTACAACAAAAATATAAAATGTTTAGGTTGATTCATGTGATGTAAATGCCGACGAATAAATATAATTGCAACAGTTTGATGGAAGTACAAGATGTAAATTCAATAGAAGTTAGGCGTTTTCCAACAGATTCAGCAGAGTGGTTACGTACTGCGAGTTTTATAAAATTTTGCGCAATACATGGGATAGATCAAAATAACAATGACCATTTTATTGAATCAAAAAATCAATATTCATTAGATAATGTAAGATTTTGTAAGAAATTCATGTTTTTTTCAAAATTACCAAATTGTGAACAAACTCCACGTTCGTGTCTGGTTTACCCTCGTAAATTAGGAAAAATTTTCTGCGCACCATGTTGGCTATTTAAAAATGAATCTACCAATTTAGCTTATTATAGATTAAACGATTGGAAAAATGCTCATATACGTTTTAAAGAATATGATGGGTCGTTAAATCACAGAACATTTTTAATAAAATTGAAAGATTTAGGACAGGAACAAGGAAGATTAGAATCCAAGTTATTAGTTCAAATTGACCATGAAAAATGTATTAGAGAAGGATTTTTGAAAGAGTAGTATCTGTAATTAAGACTTTAGCTTCACGTGGACTACCATTCCGAGGACAAGAGGAAATTTTCAGATTATCTAAAAATGGAAATTACATGATGCTTCTTGAATTGTTATCCGAATTTGACCCTTTCTTAGCTCAACACATTTCGAAGTATGGTAATTCTGATAGTGGTTTTACTTTATATCTATCATCAACAATTTGTGAGGAAATTATTAATTTAATGGCCAAAAAAAAGTTAAGGAAGTAATAATAAATAAGGTTAAAATTCGTAAATATTTTTAAATAATAGTTGACTCTACGTCTGATATAACACATTCTGATCAACTTGCTTTTATACTTCGCTATGTCAGCAATAAAGGTGTACCGATCGAACGATTTTTAGAATTTGTACCAAAAGTTGGACATAAATCTTTGGAAATAGCCGAAACAATCATTAATACAATCGAAAATTTAAAATTAAATATATCAGACTGTCATGGATAATCTTATGACACAGCTAAAAATATGTCAGGTTGTTATAATGGTCTTCAAGCTAGAATAAAAAATATAAATTTGTTGGCATTTTATGTCCCATGCGCAGCTCATTCACTTACCTAGAAGGTACGCATGCAGTTGAATGTTGTAAAGGAGCAGTTGCATTTTTTGGACTAATGCAAAACGTCTATGTATTTTTTTCAAGTATTAGTCATAAATGGGATATCCTCAATAATATGGGATCGAAATCACGTACATTAAAAGCACTTTCCAATACGAAATGGTCATCAAGAGATTTTGCTTGCCTGAGCTTAAATGAAAATTGGTCTGCTGTTGTAGCTACATTAACTTATATAATGGATGATCACACTGAAAATAATATTATTAGACATGAGGCAAAAGGACTAATAAATAAAATGAGTTCATTAGAAACTACAATTATGTCAGTTGTGTGGGTTTTTTTACTTAGTTGATTAAACACAACGAGTTATAAGTTACAAAATGTTGATATTGATTGTTTGGACGTTCTTCAATTATATGATAGTTTAATTAGATTTATAGAGCACACTCGTGAAAATTTTGATGATTTTGAAACGGAAGAATTAGCAAAATCAGTTAATAAAGATTCAAAATAAATACTACAAGAAAAAAGAAAAAAACAATTTTTCACGACGAATCTGAATCTGAAGAATTAGATTTATCGGCACGGGAGAATTTTAAAATACATACATTTATTTCCATCATAGATCAATTGCTTCGTGAATTAGAAATTAGGCGACACGCATATGATATTTTCTGTAAGCCATTTATATTTTTAACACAACTTAAGAAATTGGACAATCAAGAAATCAGAATATCAGTTAAATTCCAGCAAGACATTTATACAAATTATGTAGAATTAAACGACTTTATTAATGAAGTCTTACATTTAAAAGCTCACATCGATGTAAGTTCTATTGGGGAAAACACAATTTGCTTAGACTTCAAACATTTTTGTATAAAAAAGATCTAACAAATATTTACCCAAACATAGAAATAGTACTACGTATTTTCACCTCCACAGCTGTCACAAATTGCTCAACTGAAAGGTCGTTTTCATACTTAAAAAGAGTAAAAAATTACTTACGCTCAACCCTGACCCAAAAAAAGTTGAATTCACTTGCGATTCTTAACATTGAAAATCAAATAACTCGTCAGTTATCATATGATGAAATCATAGATAATTTTGCTAAAGATAAATCAAGACGCAAAATGGTTTAATTGTACACCAATTTACTCGTATTATTACTTACTGACTTACTATTTTGTATTTGTTTTAATCGGTATGTTTATATATAAAATACAATTGTTATAAAGTTAAAGTTTTATTTTAATGGTTATTAAAATATTTTGTGAAAAAATAAAAGACAAGTTTTTGAATATGGTTATGTTTACGTATTTTTTTGTGGGTTATGGGGCAGCAGTGCTAGAATCCGCCCAGGGGCGGAAAAATAGTAAATCTGCCCCTGAGTATACACTAGTATAAATTTACTTAAATAGTGAAAATCTATAAGTCTTCTGTTGAAGTAAATAGTTATTTAAATCATGTGCTAAAACGCTTCTATGACTAAGTTATCTTAAGTTTACAAAATACATCTAATAGTTTCAGCTGCTTTATTATTCGATTTGTACTTAAATTATTCAAAATATTCTACCTTATATTAATACCCAATATATATGATAGGTTATCGTTGTTTATTATTTTTTATCGCTAAATAGTAAATAATTAGCATGAACATCAAGTGGATATTAATGGTTTCAATAGTTTTCTAATATTATCTGATGACTACTGGCATTAGTGTAATAAACAAGGTTCGGAACTTTATGCGCAAAAAAAATACTCAAATATGCGCATACATATGTGTTAAAAAAACATGATAATAAAATATGCAGTAAAAATTTGGAAAATATGCGAAAATATTCAATGTATTGAATAAAATATAATTTACATAAATTAGATACAAGGGAAAATGAATTTAAATTAAATTAAAAAATAATTAACACTGCATATTTGTGTATTCTTGTGCCTTCCTGTTATACAAGTATATAGCTTAAATGCATTAAGTTGATCTGTATAGCTTAATTGTAGCTTAAACTATACAATCATTATCAAACCTTTAATTTTCTTTGGTATAAATGTATAAATAGTGATAACTAGGGTTCGTAAATTCATGCCCTAAAAAATGCCTAAATAAGCATGCATTTATACACTTAAAATTGGTAAAATATGTTTTGAAGTATGCCTTAAAAATTTAAAAAATATGCATTTATATGCACTAATTATCTAAAATTATGCATTTAAAAAATGCTTACCTAAAAAAATCATAAATAACTTTTGAAATAACATGAACTATCCATTCAATTTTTTTATAGCTAAATTTAATTTTTTATGTCACAATTAAAAAAAAATAGATTTTAAATACTATTTAATACTATTCTTGAGTCTTCGTGAACTGCATATAATGTACGTCTTAATTTTTTTTAATTTGTCAGTAATTAATTTTAAATCTGAAACTTTTAAAACAAATTTATTCATTAAATGTACAAGTATCAAGAAGATAAGAAAAGAAAAGATAATACAATTTCTATTTTTAATTTTATATATATTTTTCATTTAGATTTTTGATAGATAATAATAGAATGTTGTGTATTATATCCGATAAAATAGAAATATTCATAAATATGCCAAATATACAAAAACATGCCAAATATGCAAAATCATGCAAAATAAGATTTCACATATTTAACCGTGGTACCCAGTGCTCGATTTGGCAAAACTAAAGAAGGGGGACACTGTTACTTTAAAGAAAAATAGCGTCCTCAAGATTTGTTAAGCGTTATAATTATAACGTAATAATTGTAGTGGGACGCTAAAATTTCTGAAAATTAGTTAGAGTACTCAGTCCCCCTGCGTCCCTCTTAAGTCAAGCACTGATAGTACCTTGAAATGGATTTCTATGTCATCTAGCATTAAATACAACTTTACAAGATTGATATGCAAATGCATTAACTTACGAGTCCTGCTCATAACTAACACTTTATATAATGGTAAAAATGTCTTGATAAATTTTGATAAAAATAAATTCGGGATGATCGGCGATCACTATTTTGATTTCTCAGGACTATCAGGGTTTAAAGTGGCAAAAAAGAGCAGGGGGCTCTAATTCATATATCAATCCCAACGTTCAATATAGTCCTATATAATGACTAGGTTATTTATTATAAATAAGTTTATATATATTATGAGGTCTTGTTAATGAAAAATTTCCTCCACAAACTATTCATGTGTTGTATAAATGTACAAACTTGAAAATTACTTACTTATTACTTTAAATAGTTGATTGTAAATATCTTTTAATAAAATAAAATAAATTTAAAAAACTTATGTATAATCATATTTTGCTATACAATTTATATTTTGTATTTAATATTATTCAATTTTGTTAGTAGAACACTGTTTATCACCAAGTGACATAAATTAAATTGCACAGCCAATTTTTCAATTATTTTATTATGTACGATTATTTTTAACAAACTATTGTAAATTTCAGTAAACTTTTCGAAGAAATATTAAAAGGGACGCTTTATAAGTGTCGTGAGAGGTAAGGGGGCTAAATCCCCTTTCGTCCCCCATTTTAAGCTCTGAATACAATACAGAGGTGTGTCCAGAAGTAAAATGTAGGACAGACCCAGTTATAATTACTTTAATTTATACAGGTACACATTTCTATTTTGTAAAATTTTCGTATTATTTTTGAATTTAATTTAATAATCATAAAATATTGTGTATAACACAATTCCTCATATTTGACTTGTTAATAATATTCAAAGATATTAACATAGGCGCAAATAGAGGGGGTATTAGCACCCCCAATTTTACAATTAGTACCCTCAAATAATGTTCGTGTTAATATATCAAAAACTTATTTTTGTTATCAGACATTTGACTGTTAGAGTATAAAACTGTAATGAAATATAAATGAAAACAATGTTACTCGATAAACGTCAATTCACATTTTGTCGAGTTCACCGAAACCCTAATTTAAATTAATTTTAAAACCGGAACCCCACCAGAACCTTTATTTGTATTTATTTAAAAATCAGCTCATTAAATCCTTATAGTTTTAATATAAATTTAATACCCAACAAATATAGAGCTTAAGCACCCTCAGTTTTTTTTATTGAAATTGCGACTATGGATATTAATAACAAACATTTGAAAACAAGATAGACTCGGGCCTACCCGCTGTACACTCCACTGGTACAATAGAAATTATAACATCATTAAATACATTGAGAGTAATACTAAAATAGTCATAGATTAATTAATTTATTTTTTCAAAGAATATAAAATTTAGAATTTTGGTTGTCACAAATTAATATTTTTTGTTGAATTATAAATTTGTAAAAGAAATAAATTATTTTGTTAAATATATGAAATTTGCAAATAAAAGTTCTTAAACCTAAATAATATGTGAATTCCTACAAAAATATAACGAAATATGCAAAATGATGCAAAAAAAAATGTTGTATTTGGAATCTGTGTAATATGGATCGAATTTGTATCAAAACAAAGTTTCAATATGCACTTTCTAAACAAATATGCAAATGCCTAAAGTTCCGAACCTTTGTAATAAACAATAAAAAAAAATAACACAATTTATCTGTTGAGATGTTAAAATTCTTTGCTTGAGTGACTTAAACAATTACATTAAATTCCTTGTTGGTTTTTGAATCATCAATCATCCACTAGTCAACAATATATAATATATATGTAGGACATATATTATACGGCTCGTTATAATTTAAATGTTGGCAAAATAACTTTATTCTTAGAAAATACGATGGCCGGTATCAGTCGTATAGCCCTATGTAATTACAAAATGATTTTAAAGGATTCCCGATAAATATAGTTCGTATAACTGGCAGCCGAAAGTTAATTTGGAATAAAATCAAATCTAAAAACTGGGAAGGTACATATGTATTTCAATAAATTGAGAAATGTGCAAACGAGTTTATAATTATTCATTATTTTTTAAATGTTTTATGTTGATAATTATTAATAATAAATAAATTAAATGTATATTTTACCGTTTCTGAGTGCCATTATTTTAGCGCTTATTATTGCGATTTTAAGTACTATACCAAGTCCCGAAAACCTGGTAATGGTATATTATGCTTTTACGCTGCCTACAACGGTAGACCCGCGGAGGTTTTGTTTCTCGTGGTGTGTTCAAAATATCCCCGTTTGGCAGTGAACAAATTACGTCGAAAAACGTGTGCCATTCATTGGGGAAAACCGGGACATGCGCGGAATGTCGGGCACTCGTCGATACATCTCGCCCTCCGGATTAGGAGTTCCGGTGTGTACAATTACGGTTCGTTAAAATGCCGACGGAGACGGCAATCATTTCGAGCGGAACCCGCAAATCGCATAACCCCGGTCTACAGCGGTGACGAAATGCACGGCGGGGACGCGTTAACGACTAGCGGTCGTTTTCGGCGATTTTTCCGAAATCTACCGGGAAGTCCGACAGTTTCGCGCACCGGATCTCCGCTTTACGCTACACCAGTTACTTTATTGACGCATTACATAATACCTATTACGTTATTTACTCGCGCGCTATTGACTTCTATCCGAGCGTTATTCATTTTTATTTTTATTATTATTATTTTTTTTTTTTTTGGTTGATTTTTATTTCCGTTCGTGTGGCCTCAATATTATTTCGCTCGCTTCAACCGAACGATGATGTTTGTCATCCCAATAGAGATATTTGTATGCAGTGGTAGGAACAACAATCGGGTGAAAATAATCGAATGACTCTAGAGTAACTACCTACTAAATCAATAATTGCCAATAAAATACTATAGTTATTCGAAAAGAATTTAATGAAATACTAGTCACTCGAATGATAATAAGTAATAATCACTTATAATCAACTATTATTATATTCTATTAATAATCGGTACTTTGGAAATAGAAAATGTCTAAATCCCTATATTGCGCGTGTGATTAAAAGAGAAAGAAAATCATGGCTTACAATCCACTTAATCACAAATATCTGATCTCACACTTGAATTTATGGAACATAAAAATAATTACGAGTAATTAATTATCTACTTGTCCATCATCACGAATCAAATAAATCAATTATCATTATAGACTTAAAATATTTTTATATTATAATACTTATCACTAGTTTTTTAAATTTATTTATTTGATCATTTCATTCTATACTTATTATATTTAATTTTTAATATTCGAAGTTAGTAAACAATATAATTTTATTACGTCGTATCTACTTAAGTAAGTCTTGGTTATAATATTTATTTTTAACTTCCAAGTATAATTTATTCATTTATATATGTACCCATGTACATAGATGGACATTTGGTGGAATTTTTGGGGGGGCTATATTATTCAATGTAAAATAACTCGTAGGGGCTTCGCTCCCACATCCCCTTCCCCTACACAAGTAAAACTTATTATCATTAAAAATATAGATATTAAAACAACCATTTTGGGCTGTCAAAATTGAAATGATTTCCAAAATGAGTTGTACTATAAGAAATTTGGGAACCTCTATTTTAGACAATTTATCGTAATACCGTTATCGTAATATCGGTAACCATGTTATCAAATAATATAATATTTACTATTATGATAATACATAATTTTCGAAGCTTTTGAAAGTGTAACTTGTTAGTTGTAAGTTTCTTTTCGTATTTTACAATTATTTTTATTTCTAAAATGGAATACAGAAAGGAGCGTTTGCAGTTTTCAACCTTAGAGGATTTGTTTTTATTACGGCAAGTGATATGTTTAAAGCCCTACAATGATGCTAATCGGTGGGAAAATATTCAAAGCTTAAACATCGAATAAAATTATAAAATATGTAATAAACAATAGATTAGAAAATATATTATACTCTTACTCTAATATATAGTTAATTAAAAATAAAATTTACCTTGCGTAAATAATATTTCAATTTGATGACAGTTTATAATCTCACGTTAAAATAAACCTCACTGGTTATGCAAAAACTGAAGTTTTATCAATTACGATAAAAATAAAAATGATTTGTTTAACCGAACGTTATTTTTACCGTAACGTTAAACCGGCGTTATGTAAAAATTCCCTATTGTGTATCGATATCGTTCCGATTTTCCTAATATTGTATCGCGATATCGTAATTTGTACGATATCGATATCATATTTGATATTTATTATTGGTACATCAAAATCGTAAACTTTTACCATACGTACTTCCTTATTTATTAAACATTGGTTATTGAACAATAAGAAATTGCATTCAAATAATTAAATAAATATTATTGTAAATCTTGTTTTAACTTATGGCTATTAAAATAAACATAACTAAACAAAACTACTCCGTTTTTATTCTTTATATTCAAACACAATTGCTGCATCCTAGAAAATAAATTTTATTTTAATTGTATATAAATAATTTTCAATTAAATTTTATAATACGTGTATTTTATAAAATTAAAAAGTATATAGTTTTCTTATGGTCTGATGTTTTAGTGGATTTATAATAAGAGTTCAAAAAGAGAAGATTGTGAACTCGATCTAACGATAATCTATTTCTCGTCCTTGAAGTTACACGTGTACCAACTTTATTACTACTTTATTATTATTACTTATTAGTGTCACTAGTTAATGGTTTATTACACGGCACACACAATACAATTTACTAAAGCTTGGAATCTACAAATAAAATATATTTCGAGAAAAGTTATTAAATCTTACATCACGATATATCATACAATAATAGAACGGTATCGGTGTCGAAAATGTGCCACGATATCGATATCGTTGCCCATCGCTAATTATTTCGATAGCCAAATATTAATAATCGAATATTCCCATCACTAGTTGTATGTATACGGTATCGTGCGCTGCCATAACCATCGTACTGCGGTGTAAAGGTGTGCGCGTACCGTGTGTAACCGCACACCGGACGGAAAGGGTTGGCAGGTCGAGTGCGGTTCGCGGGCCGCCTGCAGTTGGCCATCCACGGACGTGCAGCGGTGAGCGATGCGACGTACTCGACGTGTGCATGTAACGTTAACATTATAGTGTTACACGCGCAACGCGTCTGCATATAATTATCAGTAGGTTTTTTTTTTTTTTTTTGCTTCCTCCTCTCACTCTCCTCGCCGCGCCGCGACTGCCACGGGATATTTCTGTACGAACGTTAAGCCGCGTCCGCACACCAAGGACTACGTTAGTCGCATACAGATTTCTAGAAACGCATACAACGTCAGCGACAACGTGGAGAAACGCGCGCTCGACCAAACCACTAACTAAAGACGCATGATCTTTGTCGGATGAAAACTATGCTGTAATTTCCGCAATCGCGTGCGTGGTTGAAAAAGCTGTAAAGAGAAAATGTAGGTTTCCGATAAAGCTTAAAGGCGAAAAAATATAAAAATGTATAATGTTAAAGCTACACATTTTCACTTCGCGAGATCATAGTGACTACAAAGTATTGATGACGAATGGTATTCAAATCAAATCCAAAACCGAACTACGAACGAATCAAAAAGCAATAATGATTTTCGAGGGGTGTAATTATCGTTATCATTATTATTATCTTTATAATCAAAGACAAAGTTTGACTGGTCTAGGCACGCGGACATTGTAGCTGACAATGTCTGTGTACATATTTTGATGTTCACCGTCACTAGTTGGAAAACAACATTTTGTCGACATCAAAGTTGGAAACAAAATTATAGTAAATACATTTAGGAAATTTTGTCGGCGACAATATTTCCTCGGTGTCGACGTGACTTTGCCAATACCCGCGTACACGTCGTCCGTATACGCAGCGCGTGTATGTGTTGAGGTATTAGTAGCGCCATCTGTGTAGTATTACGTTTTGTCGAGAAGCGAATCGCGCAAAAGTCGCGTACACATCGTGCACAATCGTAGACGATTGTGAAGGGAAAAATAGGGGGGGGGATCAAAATTAAAATAATCGCCTCGACCAAGTAACATTTCGCTTTACCACGAACTATAATATTATTATTATTATTTTCTCGAGCGCTGCTTTTAGGCACGTTGTTACAATAATTGACAATAGAAAAAAGAAAATAACCGCTGATCGTTCGTTTTCCCAATGTCGTACTCAGCAAATAATTTACGTTATAGGTATATTGAAACGAACACAAGTATGTTAGTTATTTTATAATAAAACACGACGAGAAAATATGCTAATGAAATAATGCAAACAATTATTGAGTATCAAAGTATAAACCCACCATTAATGGTTTTATTATTAAAAAATGTAGAAACAAAAATAATAACTTTTCTCCATAACTATTGCTTAAAGGGCTGTGGTTTTAATGTATCGAAAAGTCGTGAAATATGCTTTCAAAAATTGTGTATGATAAAAAAAATCCAACCTAAGAGAAATGTTGTCATATGAAATTATTCAGAAACTATTAATTCATAATCTTGTTTTTGACTTGTTAGTTTACAGTTACCAATAAAACTGAAAACTCACAATAAATAAAAAATTAATATTCAAAGTATTATTACATTAAAATTTTAATACTTCAACGTACTAAGCATGATGCAATAAAATTATTAAAATTTAATATATAAACCAACAACAGAAACATTAAAAACAAAATTTTATTCTTAGAATCATAGTAACAATCAATGGAATTATATTTATATAATTGTACCTTATTTATTATATTCGATCGTAATTATTAAGTTTTCATCTATTATTAAGTATTATGTTAAAGTCATTGATTTGAGAGAATGTACTGATTGTATATTTATTTATGTATTATACAATATACTGATTATAAGAAACATTTATATTTTTTGTCTAGGGATTAAGAAGCACATATGGTAGTAGTTTATTAAAAACTATTATATTAAGTATAAATCCGTACTAAAAGGGTTTAATTACTTTTAACATACCTGTTTATGTTTTGAGTTCAGGACATAAGGTATAATGTGTATTGCTAAGTTCTAGAAAATTAATACTCATTACCTAAATGTTATAAGTAATAAATATTTTAATCGTATAGATTTATTTATTTAGTAAAAATGTATACAATTATTTTATTCAAAACATATAGTTAACGTAAATATTTATTTAGTTATTCGAATTTATAAAATAATTACAAGGTTTAAAGCATACAAATGCAAATTCCGAGACCTCTAACAATAGAAGTACACTTAATAAGTGCACTTAATCTCATCAACACTTTTTATATCGTGTAAATTATAACAATAACAAATTAACAACAGACTATTTTAAACGTAATATTGTATATCATTCTACAAAACTCTATACATTTTATAAACAAAACAAAATGAAATCATTTTATTATTTATTCGTAACGCAAAATTCAATTATTTATTCATTCACAAACTATAGTTTATGAAATTGTTATGGATATTATTTATAATAATTTTACTTTAGTTTAACTTGATTTATATGAGCCCATTTTAACGAGAAACTTGTGTTAAACCAAAAATCTGAATACATTATAATGTCCTGAAGTACTGTGATTTGTAGTAAAAAATATTTAAAAAATAAATAAACAGGGTTGACATTGTGTCTTAAGTCCATTGGTCAATTATTATTCTACTCCATTTCTAGTTTCACCTACCAAGATGTAATTTATTCTTATTTTTACTGAATTTAGTAGGCAACTGTAAGTCAAGATCAGATTTGTCCTTCTTCAAAAAATACTTTTACTCGACCCGTAGTGGTTGGGATTACCCCCCGTAGATTCACGTAGATTGCATTTATATGTCGAATCGTTACGTGGAATATTTTATTTTAACACATTATACACATATCGTACTCGAGACTGTATGTCTCAAAGAACTCTGACACCCCCTGCAGGGACAGTCTTTTCTTCGACACTCCTTTTTTAAATGCAAATATCGTTAAATTTACCTGTATGTTTTGATGTCAAATCATACCAACTCTAATATGAATTGAAATCAAACAACTCTGAATCGTATAAAACGTTGAAATTTGAGTTAAAGCGTTTATACGTATTTTACG
Organism: Sipha flava; assembly: GCF_003268045.1. Classification (NCBI taxonomy): domain Eukaryota; kingdom Metazoa; phylum Arthropoda; class Insecta; order Hemiptera; family Aphididae; genus Sipha; species Sipha flava. The sequence goes on along the minus strand of NW_020271717.1, from coordinate 1,539,518 downwards.
TACTTAGATAATTTCAAATTGTATTATTTGTACAGATTTCCTTTTATTACCTCAATAAACGAAACAAATACCAGTCAGAACATACTAATGACATAATAAATATAAATTTTGGCTGTAATGTACTAAATTTTATTGAACAAGTTGTTAAACTGTAAAACTTTATTTTTCCAAAACAACGGTTTGGTGCACGGTGGTGCGTAGTATAGGAGAAATAAGTTCAAAAGTAAAATTAAAATTATAATCAATAAATATTAACCTTCTGAAGCTGAATCTTTATGTACTCTAATGAACTTAAACGTCCTGGAGTTGTGTTCTGTGAAACGTACAATATTAGACGCACCAATGTCGTATAAAGGAACGTTTTTCTATGAAGAACCAACTCGACAGGAGATAGAACAATATAGTATGTTTGACGCGGGTTTTATTAGTTAGAAAACCGACCTCCGACCACAGCGATATCGTCCACTGACACATTTAATATTATATACTCGGACATTATTCGCTGCAGCGCGTCTCTCTCTCGCACGCGCACACATGCATGCAGTTCGTCATAATAAATCGTTATATCGTCACGTAATAGTATTATAGCGTACACGCGTATAACGTATACATGTGTTTAAATATATATATATATATATATATATATATACCATATACGGACATTACAGCGGCGGCGCACATTGGATCGTTGCGCAGGGAAATCGGACATTGTTGCAGGAAAAATATGATAAAAATATTATTTTAATACCAACATTTCGTTTGTAATTAAAGCCTTGCTTACGTTTTATTGTGGCTCATAAAATACACGCTATTATTTTTCCGATACGAGGAATTCATGGATTGTTCTGGAATTTCACAATATTTATAATACTATATAATTCTTTAATTTTCCATCATAGATACATTAAAAATAGGACTGTTATAAACGTGCACGATGCATTAACTTTCGAGTACGTATTAAAAACATTTCTGGGCATAGTAGTTGTTAGCATTTTATTGGAAACGAGTAACTTTTCGAATTAAAACCGAATAGTAATGAAAATGTGAATCAGGCCCAGTAAAATATTCAAATGATTTATGTGAACGGTGCACACTCGCGACGAATAAATCGGTTCGATTTTTTGGAAAAAACGTCGGAAATAATGAACGGGTTTAGAAAACGTGCGTGCGGGTCTCACCGGATGGTGAACGACGAAAAAAAAAGGAAAAAGAAACGTATTAACTGCGTACGTCGAAAACGTTTTTTTTTTTTTTTTGTCTGTCTCTATTCCGTACCCCGACGAGAGAAACGTTCCACCGCCGTGCGACGTGTATATGGATTGCGTCGCGGTCGTGTGCGTTCCAGTGCGTGCGCGCGCGCGCCCGGCGACCGTCGGTTGCGCCAGCAACGGCGGCGGCCAACAATCCGGTGAGTCGACCGCTCCCCCGCCGCCGCGGGTACGCATAGCGCGCGCCACCCGCCCGCGCGCACCTCTCGCCGGCACGCACACAGGCACGCACGCACGCACGCACGCACGCACGGACGGCCACGCGCCGGCACGCACGCACATGCACACCGTCGACGACGGTCGGCCCTCGGTGTACACTGGCGTGCGCCGTAGATCGTCCCCCACCAACGTTGCCGCCGCCGCTGCCCCGTACGTTTCGTCGTCGACGGTCGTTGCCGTTGTTTTGGTATTACTTCATTCCCCCACCGCTGCCGCCGTCACAGCCGCTGTTCGTCGACGACGACTATCACCGCCGCATTCGTTGTTACTCCCGGCCGTCATTACCGATCGTATTATTTGTTATTATTGTTGTATTTATTACTATTACTATTGTTATTATTGTTGCCATTAACGAGTGCGTCGTGAATGCGTCAACCGACTTTCGTCAATCGACGGTAAACACCATCAATTGTCATTTTTCGCCGTCCGCCGTCCGACGGCAGATCCGCCTCGACGCCGTCCGTGCATTCGTTGCTTCGCGTTGTTCAAGTTTCCGTTCGGTCGCCGTGTCTCACTCGTCCCCGCGTCGGTTGCCTACCGCGTCGCGCGCGTTCACACGCACCACGCACACACTCGCGCGCGCCTATCGCACATACGTACGCAGTCCACATACGCGTTCACGCATACGCACGTATTTGTCGTCCGGACGGTCCGTGGATATTCATCCGTGGTTGCCGTTCTCTCGACGACCACTGTATTGCTACTGCGTTGTCTCTCTATGTGCTTGCCGTTCGGAAACATTCGATTCCACGGCAGTGTCCACTGACGTTCTGCACCGGTGACGACGACGGACGTGGTTGATAGGTGAGTAAGATATTGGTTTTGAGGAAAATAAATTATGCGAAACAGCGGCCGCGTCCCGTCCGTCGAGCACGGAGCTGTTTCCGAAAAACGATTACGACGACGTTGGGAGCGTCGCCTCTGAGTTGCGTATCGATTATGGTCGTTGCCGTTACCACCGCCGCCTCCTCTGCTGTCGTCGCGGTCGTTACGTGACAGGCCATCGACTATGGTGTCGTGTACACCGCTATTGCCTTTCCGAAACGACTGCCGCCTCGGCAGTAACGATGTCGCGCTGTCCTGGTAGTGCGTAACACGTCTTCGATTATGATGTTACGCGCGCGTTGAAACTGCTTACTTTTCGATGATGTTTCTTGACCCCGCTCCGAGCCATCGCCAACGGCACTCTACTCGTAAGTCGATCCTATACACACAACTGGCCATCATTTTCAATGCAAACATTTATGCGCTTATGGTTAACATGTTTCCGGAATCACGGGCTTTCTCACCTCTCATTTGTTGTTAGTCACTCGGCAAGTCGTTTTATATATTTTTCACCTCTCGCGAAAATTCACATGGGTTTCCCCTACTATTTAATATTGAGTGTTAACTCCTAATTATTATCTTATGTAATGATTCTGATGTAATTTTTAAATTTTGTTCTCAGGCGAGAAGCAGATACCTACATGTTTAACTCGAAAGTTCTCATCAATCATTACAAATGCCATATGAACCACTCGTTGTATTGCATAGACTGGCGCCCAAAGACGTAAGCCAGTTGATCCAACAAAATCAGCCCCCGTCTGCAGTTATTAACCCGCAGCGGTAAGTATTAAACTTAATTTGTTTTTATTTTATTATATATGTCATTGATTCATTTTGTGTATGATATTCTTTTTCTAGTAAAAATGCTCATACATTTAAAAAAAATGAAGAGAGTAATGTACAATTATCAGAGAGGGACTTAGACGGAAATAATAGTGGTTCATCATTAGAAAATCAACAAGAGTCTAAACTAAGAGTGCTAAAAAATAATCTTAATGGTATTCATCATGACGATCAACATAATGACAAACAACCTCATGAAATATTACCTAAGCAACAAAAACTAGAAAATCGTTTGAAAAATTATGGTGGCATAAAATTTACCGATAGCTCTAACCTCGAACCAAATGATCTTTTTAACAAAGAATTAGTTGTAGTTATTGATAACTGTTTCAATGAAATGATGAGAGAAATCATGGTTAGTACTGCATCTCATACAAAGTTACGGAACAACTTGACAGTTGCTAGCAACAGTAACAGCAACAGCCATACTACTAATGATAGTTCTGGAACTTCGACTCGTTGCCCAAATGATTATAAAGGCAATTATGTAACAGATTCTGTTAATATTAATATTGTAATGACTTCTAAATCTTCTAAATCTCCACCATCAACTCCTGTATTAGAGGTAATTATTATTTTATTTAAAATCAATTTTTTTTTTTGTTCCTTGTTGAACTAAAAACATTTTTTTTATTAATATTATATGACCAAATAATTCAAAAACTTCATTATTTAATTTAACCTGTCATCAGTGGCTTCGGTCTTTTAGACCATTAAGTTTCTAATATTTTAAATAATGTGTGTTTGGAACTACTTAATCTTTTTTCATCATTACCTTTCCACTTATCGATATAGAATAATTAATGTTTTGTTCAAATTGTATTAAGTAGAAGGAGAATAATTCTGTTAATTATTAACCTATTGGTCAAAATAATGTATGTCACCCTTCATTTACATATTATTTTGATTGTATTTTTATTAATTTTTTTGTTTATTGAATGTTATTAATATTTTATTTATATACTACTTGGTTGTACCCATAGTCAAATAGAATACATATTATGTAGATAAGTATTATTTGTCATAATTATTTTCAAAAACATATTTATCTATAGTCTATTCAAAATAAAAAACACAATCGGCGGCCGACTTCTGCTCATGGGTGTGATTTCATTGAAAACACGATACTAGACCAACGCCGCCAGCCTGAGCATCACATTAATCTGTTGTTGACCAGCATTGTGAAACAATAACTTAAAATACACTGTTGTACACTATTTTGATCACATACATTGCGTACATTGGTACGGCGAGTCCATCATTGTCAGTTCAACAAATGAATAGATATTTGATTAAGTGGGGGTAACAATAGGCGTTGCCTGACTGCCACCGACGAAAATTGGTCGCCGCTAACTGTGTTTCTTATTCTAAATAGACTATATCTAGATTCTTATAAAATGTAAAAATGAAATGCAAAAATATTAAATTTATGTTAAATTCAGTTCTATAGTATTATAAAAATATCGTACTAACTTAAAACAAATATTAATTTAAAAAGGTTGTTTATTTCAACTATTTATTATTTTGTAAAGTTGGGTCAAAAAAAACCGATGACATTTTTGTATGATTTTAGAAGATAACACTGATGACTGGTTAAGATTGTTAAGAACAACTAATGAGTTTTTTATGTTGTGTACAAGGTTAGGTTATTGTAATTGACCAATTTTGAATGAAATAATAATCGATACATTAATTTTACAATGTATTAAAACCTGTAAAAAATGTCACCTAAATAATCCAGTCCAGAATTTTTGTTTTATTGTTCTTCCAATACTTCATTAATTTTAAATTTTAACTCATTTTAATTAGAAAGCTAATAGTTTTTCATAATGCAACATTTTTTTGTTTAATCAGCTTATTTGGAAAAAAGTTTGATAACTTGATTTAAAAAGAAAGCAGCAATTATTTCTATAGTGATTATCACATTTTTCTTTAATAATATTATTTACAAGATCTTAATTTAATTTTATACTCGTAATTATAGGTTATATTTTTTAGATAACCTTTATATTATAAATATATCAATAGTGACAAGGCAAAAGAGACTAAGCGACAACATTTATATGGCTGTATAGTGGAATACAAGCTCCATCTGTCAGTCAAAGTCTTACTATTTTGTGATTACTGTACAAAGAGATTTTTAATTTGAAAATTTTGGATATATACAATACTTCTGTTTAGAATTATAAATATGAGATCTAAACAAAGTTTTTGGGGGTTATTATTACTTAAATTATAATCTAAACCTATGGAAAATGATTTGGTTTTCAATATAACATTGTACTAGAAAAAAATCTCTTATCAAAATTTTGTAAAATACATATAAAGAAGTTATGACTATTTGATAGTAAAACCAATAAAAAAACTTTTTTACCTTTTCTGAAAACCTTGAAAATATCGCTTAGTTCTTTTTGCTTTATCACCATTGATATATTATTACAGCTATTTAATACTTACAGATACATAATTTATTTTTTTTTTTTTTTAATTAGGTGATAGACAAAAAAAATAAAGAAGTTTCATTTAATAACCAGGAACATATTATTACAATAGAAGAGCTTGATAAACAGATAAATTTTAACAAAATTCAACATGATTCTTCAGGACTTAGCTTACGTACAAGAACGATATCATCTACTTCGATACCTTCTGCATTGCATCAATCAACTATTTCTACCGCAACTTCAGTGCAGTCAGTTAGTTCCAATTCACCCATTCCTGGCCCTAGACCTCGTGGTCGACCACCACGGCAAAAAATACTAAACCATACAGCTAACAGAAAATTATTATTACAAAACACTAGTAAAAAAGTTGAATCACTTGCTTGTAATTTAGAACTTTTGCAATCGCAGCAAATTAAATTAAATCAATGTAATGGTATTCATGATTACAATCATGATCAAGAAAATAGTGATAAAAATATTGATTCAAAGATTTCTGAATCAGACAAACATTCAATTTTGATACCAGATATTAATAAAAATGAAGAATGTGCTATTTTAGATGATGCTTGTAAAAAGAAATGTAATGCCCGTAAAAGAAAACAATCTAATGTCACAGATGTAGTATGTAAAAAGCGTTTATTAGTCTCCAATAATCACAATGATTCATTAGTGACTGAAGGTAATTCAACAGAGAAGTCTTCATTATTAACCACTTCAAAGGATGAAGTTCATTATGGCTTCTTAGCTAGCTGTAACATTGGTGATCGATATCAACAATTTACTGATAAGAGGACACCATATTCTTTTTTTTATGGTTGCACATATTGGCCAACAAATTGGGAGTATTCAGCAGCAGCACTTACAGGTCATGTTCAAAAAAAAGCATCCAAAGATTCATTACGTAAAATTCGATTATTATGTAGTGAAGGATCAACTACTAAAATTAACAGTTCTCTTCCACCACCACTGAAAAGTATATCATCAATTAATAAACATCAAACATCAATTGTACAAAGACGTGGAACTGCTAGCAAATGTATTCAACCCTCTATTGAAGTGTCAAGTGGTTTGAAATATCCTTCAACACCCCCTGTTATTGTAAAACGACCAGGTAGACCTCCGGGGAAAAAAAATAAACTTTTTCAGTCTGTGCTTAAATCAAATAGTCCCCGGAAATCACCTCGACAACATGCATCTACATTGGCAGCAATTTTGTCTGGCAAGAGAATAAGTTGTAATGATAAACTAATAGCCCAACAAACGGGTCAAAAAATAGACTTAGATATAGAAGAGTCTAATAAAAATTCTATAGATATGGATGGGCCATGTATTTTGAAAATGGCTGTACCAAAGCCTGAACATAAGTCTGGATTCCGTCATTATAGACGTCGTCAATTAGATCATCAACACGATATCATAAAACGGCGTCGTCGTCGGCGTCGTTCGATTACTCCACCGCCTCCTAAATTATGCGCTCAACAACCGGTTCCACAAAATAATTCTATAAATGATTCTGTAGTTGATCAAGAAATGGTGAAACTACGTACAAAACATGTAGATGTAGTTAGAAGGCGAGCACGGGACGAGAGATTACGCGCTGCATTCGTATGTCAACAATTGCACAGAGTACAAGAAATAGCTGAACTGAATCGCCGTAATTTAGCTGAGGAAAATTTACTTCTGCATAATGAAATTGAACACGATTTTCCAATTTTACCACTTGAAAACAATCAAGATAAAATTTGGTCTTCTATAGAAGTTGAAAATGATCGCGAACCTGATAATATGTGTTTACAAATTATGTACGAACAAACTGCAGATAAAAGGTTTCTCCGTACTAATTTAACTGATGAAACTTTGCAAATGTACCATCAACAACGTGAACTGGCTTTAGCTGAGCGTTTAACAAATAATTATTATGGTGATAGTGTATTTTCTGATTTCGGAACAGACATGATATCAGCTACAAATAAACGTAAGAAAAAACGACCAAACATGACTGGTTGGCCAAAAGAAAAACGTCGGAAAATTATAGCTTCTGCTTCATCAATATCCACAACCATCGACACATTAAATGTTGATAGTGATGTTGAAAGAAATGAAGAAATGTTGAAACGTCGAAGAGCAGCAGCAGCACGAGCACAGAGACTTAGACGACAACGAATAAAATTAGAACAGCTGCAACTGGCAGCTAAAGAAAAGGTAAAAGATAAAGTAGTCTTACCTAAACGACGCCGAGGTCGACGTCCTGGTCCACTTAAAAAAAATAAGACTACCACATACCGACGTCGTAAGACTAGCGTGAGTAGTAATGGTACAACAGCTAGTAGTAATACTAGTAATACCACTACAGAAATTAAAGAAAAAAAATTGACTGCTAAGAAACAACGACGGAAGCGTTTGCTTTTGGAAAATAAAACGATAGCACCAGTACCTGAATCTACTGTTGAGCCCAATACAGTTGTAAAACGAAGTTGTGGAAGGCCTAGAGGAAGTGTGGGTCGGCGTCAACGATGGAAATTACAACGTCATCATCAAAATCAAACGTCTATGTCACCCGAACAGCAAAAAGAAAATGTCCTGTCTCAAACAAGTACAGGTAAACTGAAATGTGTAATTTCAACTCGTAATAATCGAATGAAATTATTGCCGTCTTCCAGCAACAGTTCTTCAGCTTCATCTAATCGAAATAAAACTAAAAAATCGGCAGTTGCTTATAATTTATCATCTTGTTTAGAATCACTGTCATCATCAATGACAGTAGTTGGTAAAACTACTAGAACTACTGTAAAAAGAAAAAGACTACAACAGCAGCAACAAATTGCTCCAACTACAGTTACATGGGATGTCGGTAGACCTAAAAGATACCATTCAGCAAATAATGGTAGAAATGCTGGTGGTGTTGTTGTTGAAGAAGATTGCTGTTTTGTTGGTTCCCAGCCATTTGAACAACATTGTCCAGGTGTTGGAGGTTTAAATCACAATACTGTGATTGAAAATCAGCAAGATCAAAAAGAAAATACTGTACATTTGGCTGATTTATAGTAAATATTAGAATTTATTGTTCATTATTAATTTCTTTTATTTAACATTTTTGTATAGGTGAAATTTTAATTTAAAGTCAATATTATTATTAGGTTTAACTGTAAAAAAAATTATTCTTTAAGTATAAACATAATTATTTATCATTAGCCAAATATCTGCCCAATTAAATTGTATACATGTATAGATAATTTACAAATAACCTAGTCTAATAATGATTGTATTTACTGTCGATAAACACCATCCTCTTTGTGCATTATTGTTTAAATATATAATATTATGATGTGAAATTTTTTTAAAATAATCTAAAAAAGACTGTCTGGGTTCCTATGTGTAAACAATTATTATTGCTATTTGGCCTTTTTAATATTTTTTATTCATTTCTTAGTATAATCATTCCTGTTCATTTAACTCTTATTTTTTAATTAAATTAAATTGTTTGAAAATAATTTGTGTATTTATATATATATATACATTTGTAAGGAGATGGTTTTTTTTTTATTTATATTTTTATAATTTGTACTTATCATTAATGTTTTATTGGTTATATGTTAACAAATTGATTTTTAATAATTTTTTATATGTGTATATTATGGCAAAAATAAAAATTTGGTGCCATGATACTTCTCTTCCCATTGACGTAGAGGATTAATCAAAACAAGTTAATCATCAATTATTGTATAATCGTAATTTGTATTGTAATGTACTGTTTTTAGCCTGTGTGGTGAATAAAACGAATTTTAAATTATTTTATATAGGGTAAATAAAATTATAATATTATTTTATTTGAGTGACTTTTGTAAATAAATCCTTAAATAATCTTTAGATTTAACTATTTTTTTTTTTTTTTTTTTTTAAGGTATTTTTATAGCTTCAAGGATTATTTATTTTATTTTACAATATAATTCAGTTTTAATTGAATTGTATTATACTTATTACTTATGTGTGTTTTAGATGTAAAATTCCATTTAGTCATACATTTATAATCAAATATTGGTAGAAAAATCAAAAATAAATATATACGTTACCAGCAACATAGATAATCCGGTATTTTGCAAAATGCCAAACATGGAGCAGGCAATATGATGAAAATAAACATAATTGGACATTACCTATTACCAACGACTTTTCTTACCATTTATCATAAATGTGCGTGCACGATTTAACACAACGTAGATTAAGATTCTTTTACTACTATAATAATAAATCTGAGGTACAATATTGTCATTTTCGCATCTCGTTATAGTGTTGCAACTATGTATACGATTTATATGAAGTCAAATTTTTTTAAAAATATGGCAACTAATACTAGTTTTTTATCTGATGAACAATATAATGAGTTGATAAAAATTAAATTCACAAGAATCGGCCAAAGATTTTTAAATTGTGTTTGTAAGTCCAAGTGTCAAAATAAAAAGTGTATTTGGCTTAAAAATAAAATGTTGTGTGCTTCAAAATGTCACTTTTCTACAACATGTTATAAGTAAACAGTAGTTTAAATAAAATATTTATATAAAAGTAATAATATAATAATAGATAATAATTGAATATTGTTTGTTATATGAGTAATAATGTATAATAATTATAAGAATCTTAATGTAGTATAATATATAATAAAATGTTCTGTACTTTGCCTAAAAAAAAATTGACATTTTGCATAATATCTAGGTTATATGTAAAATAATATTAAAAATTATATGTTTTATTTACATTGCCTAAGATGGGTTGGCAATTTGCATAATGCCTAGGCATTTAGCAAAACACCTAAATCATCCAAATTGCCAGTAACATACAAGTTTATTACTACCATTATGAATTATATGAAATGTGATTAACATAATATCTTTTCATTAATGTACTCATATTTATACAAATTTATAAACATGTTAAAAATGTTTACATTTTTCAGGTAATAGGTTAATTATCAATTGGTTGTAGTCTTTAGTAGAGCGTGGATTTTTATGCATTTGCATATTCTGGTTGGTCGTATGATATGCTAAGTTAGTACAACATTTGTTTTATGACATAAATCAAAGATATGGTCTGGATGAAAATGCCCTTAAATCCATACGAATATGCTCTAAAAAATAGCCAAAATTGTCTTTAAAAAATGCATTTTACCACAAAAATGACATACATTTTTTTTTATTTTAGGCATTATTTAACACACTATTTAATACATTAAAATCACATTCACACGTAATCCAAGCAACATCTGCGATGTAATACGAACTGACTGATTATTTGTATTTAACCGAATACTGGTGACGTTCCATAGTCTTTAAATAAATAAGATAAAAACTGAATCGAAAAATAAAGTTTGACAATGTGTATGGAAAAACCTGATAAACCTACTTAAATATCAAGAATATAATTTGTCTTTTGATTTTATTTTGAATAGGTTAAATTTGATTAGTATGTCGAACAAATATGCATTAAAAACCAACAAAATGACCCAATAATACTAAAAATGTTTTAAAAATGAAAAAACGTCGAAATATGTAAAAAAAAAAATGCAAAATAAAATTTGTAGAATTGATACCCTCGTTACACGAAACGAATTATGTTCTTAGAGAGCACTGTGTATGATCAACCAAAAAAACAAGTGTTATAATATTGTAACCAAATTACGTAAGCTTATAATATTTTTTCTTTATTTTTGTTCTTCGGCAGTTTTTGTGTGCCATGTATCTTTTTTCTGTAGTCAATCGTTGTTCGTGTGGTCATCAACACATTATCATTATTCATATATTAGTTTTTTGTTTCTGTACTCGCCATTTCAGGGGCGTCTATAGACTTACTTCTAGGGGGGGAGGTTAGTGTCATCAACGCGTAACACCGCCAGCACCCGGCGTGGTGCGTGTGATGCCGCCCAAGTCACCAAGAACTTCTTTTCCCAGTTACCAATCGTCTAGTCAGCACGTAATTTAAGTTTAATTGATCAGTATTCATCGATTACCTACGCCGAAAATCGAAAATCTGCTGATGTGAATACACCGTATACCCGCGTATACGTACCAACACACCCCTAACTTTAACGATATTTTCTTTTTGTAATTATCATAACTCATAACTTATAAATAAAGCAATCATATTTGTTTTATAACAATAATAAAATGTACATGCCACGTAAAATATGTATTTATTGTGAATTTAATAAAATAACTTGTGAATGGTGTACCTAACTAATATTTCATCGGTGTTCACCGAAATTATACGGGTTCCGCGCCGACAATATCCGATGTATTTTCAGAAAGCATATTTATAAATTATAATTGGTAATGCTTATTTATTTATTATTAGTTGTTAAATTTATTACTGTTTTAAACATTCTTTTTATATTTATTTTATTTAGATTACCTAGTAATTTAAGTCAATTTTACAAAAATAACTATGTTCCAAATATATTTTACTGATAGTTATAAATATTTTTCCAAGGCAATTTCTTTTATGTTTCAATCGTTAATCGTTTTCTGTTATGTTATTCGATATTAATTTTAATCCTTTTTTGTTTCTGTTTCGTTATCAGTTATCAATTTCAATCGCTTATTGAATAATTTAACGTTATACTTTAAGTTATAACGGTATATAAACGTTTTGGTGCTCTAGTATGGACACTAAGTATCGTTATAAAATGATCCACGTTTAAAAAATTTGAAATGTTTATTTCATATATGATCGATTCTTTAAATACGGATTCTGGGACGGGCGATCGCCCCCTTCGCTCCCCTAAAATACACCCCTGCTGTAGCAGAAGCATCAGGCCCGTATTTAAAAATTTGGCACCCCTGGGCATATAATTTATGCCCCCTCAAAAAAAAAAATAAATAATAATAATATATCACTTATTATTTCGTCCATAATCGAAATTCTTTAATATTAAAATATAATTTATAAATTAAAATTACTTAATAATTTTTTTAATTAACAAATTAAACAAATTATAATATAATAAAAACAATTTTATTTACAAATTATAAGATAATAAAACATACTTTTTCCTTTTTTTATCGTTTTATTTATATTTTTCATTAGGTACATAATTTTTAAAATTAATTTTGCTAAAATATTTTGCCGCCCCTGAGACTTGACGCCCTCGGGCATGTGCCTACCCTTGTCCTCCCTAAGTACGGGCCTGAGAAGCATAAAGATCTTATAGTAATTACCGAGCTAAAAGAAAAATATTTATTCATTTACTTCCAATAACCCGATTTAAAATTTTGAAAATAGAGCTATGTTAAATAGAGTTTAAAACTACTGTATTAAAAATAGTTATATGGTTTTTAAGAAGTTAACAGTATTCTTTAAGCCTCATTGAATAAAAAAATCAAAAATGTTTTCCCTACATAACCTAGAAAAAAGGATGGTGAATTCATACTTTTATTCAAAATTGAAATCAGAAATCGAAAAGTACTAAAATTAATCTTTCTCTTTTTAGTCTAAAGGCATACAAAATACGGCATGCTCCAACAGCCTTAACATTACTTACAGCATTAGTGCTTAGTATAGCGATTTTATGGAGTTATTACCTACTAGGTACTCACTAATTTTACTAAGTACGATTTATGGCGTTTTAGTTATTTGATTATTGCTTAACCTACATTTTTGCAGTAATATTTTAGACACACTGTATATTCATCAATACAAGCTAAATTTCACAACTATTCAGGGACGGCCTGGCCCACCGGAATACCGGGACGTTCCCGGTGGCCTGACCTATTTATTGGGATTTTTCATTGGCCTGACGGCCGTGGCCGTATCACTTTTTTTTTAAATAATTAATTAGTTTTTAAAAGAAGTTTTTGCACTTCAAAAGTGTCTAAAACATAGTAAATAACATTTCAGAGGAATACCCATGACCGCCGATAAAATAAAAATAGAATATAAGTTGAATAAATAAATATAAATAAAATGGTCGTATTATTTACAATGGCGCGCCTGCTGGATGGTTAATATAGGTATTTTGGGATACAAAAAAGCATTATTATTATTGTGCATGTTTCGTTTACACAAATGAGGGGCCGGGGTTGCTGAGAAATCAAGTCAAGTTATGTGTAATAGTTTTAGAAACTGTACACTGTGTTCTTAAAAGTATTGATAAAATAGGCACAATTTATATAGTAACGCACATCAAGTCTTAACAGTTGCTTATAAGTATTTATTGTGTCTTCCTGTTACCCAAGTTGCCTGTGAACGATTTTTTTCTACTTTAAAGTATTTAATAAATATGTTGAGAAGTAAACTTATTAATGAAAATACTGAAACGTTTATGTTAATGTCAGTTGAAAAAGAAATTTTGATAAATATTGATAATGGTCAAATAATTAATTTATTGTCATAAAAAAGTAAGCTTCTTTCAACATGTCATTAAAATGTCTTAACTTATCATTTAAATTTAAAATATAAAATTAATTATATAAGCTTAATTGGTGTATGTATATTCTTTTTTGTTTGTTTATAAAGTATAATTTGATCTTTAATTTGATTTCAGTTATTATACAATCGCACCCACTATGACCGATCGCTATGAAGAAAAGTGGAATAATTTTTAACGTAATAGATAACGTATACTATCATTATCATGAGTTATCGTTTTAATTGAGCGCTCTTTGTCGTTGATTAATATAACATCGTATTTATGAATGTTTCAATAATCTCTCTCCTATTTGTTTAAATTTTGGATAATTTTACATCTTCCATGTGATGATCATATTCTTCATTATTCATGAATGATTTATTGTCATGACGTTTTTCACCAGTAATGAATGAAATTGTGTCATTAAATTGTTTTCTCATTTCACTTAAATCCATTTTTATTGTATATTATATTTTTCTTAAAAAATAAATATCAAACGCACTGTACTTACTAATAATTACACAATACTAAACGAACTGTGTTGGTGATAATAACACTTAATAAAACAGAATAAATGCTACAAGCGATAACTGTACGGAAATTCTGTACCAATAAATATTAACAGTCGGTATCTACGTGGACCTTTTATCGGCATAGATTACAGAACATTGGAGTTTACAGTCGAAATCAAAATTATGTATTCATTGTTATGAAATATCGTCAAAAGTCAATTAAAATATCATTTCCTAAACGTATCATTTCCCGTAATATATATATAAAAAAACATTTGCTCAATGACGAAATAGGTACATACAAATATTGCAAATGCATAGCCCAGACCAAAGTCCTTTAAATCGAAGACAGTTGATAAGATGGTCGTAATTTGCATACATATATATAATAATACAGTGGCGTATTTATGGGGCGGGTGCAGTGGGTTTCCCCTCCAAAAAATATTTTAAAACTTCAAATTTTAAACATATCAGTAATATAATAATTTTAGTTTATTAAATAAAGTTTTAAAGTATAATGAAAAATACATATTATATATATATAAAAAAAAAATTAATATCGCTAATAATTAAATTGTAATCGGATAATAATAAAAACAATCGACCGCACGGCACTCACACACACACGGTATATAAATAATCTGATATGGATAAATTATCGATCGATAAGAATATCAATATCTTAGTCCGTGACTGTCACGTCTTGTCTGTTGCTAGTATGCACTATGCATTTATGCGTAATGTAAAGTAATTTAAAATACGATTAATACGATTATACGTTTGATATAGTTAATAATTATTATTATTATTATTATTTAGTATTTAAACAATAAGTAGATAAAGAACATTTTATACTAATTTATAAAATTATTTCACTACTAGGTATGACCCCCCCCCATTTTCTAAATTTTATTTCTAAATACGCCACTGTGTCACTGTAATAATAAATTATAATATTATTAATATTGTATATATGTATCTGTGGTAATTTGTAAATCGTTATCTGTCCGAACAACTAATTTGTAGAATCTGTCTGTTAACAATGGCTGGTATCAAAATGTTTTATCAATTGTTATTATTATTATTTTCATGAACTAATATTCGCATTAGTAATGATATTAATCATTATTTAAACATCTATTATTATATATAATTATAATAAAATGAGTAATTACGCGTAAACAGTCGATGTTTGTAATTTTGATTATCGAACATTATAATTGTAATCCGAAAGCGTACTGTTGGCCGACATAGCATTTTTGTTTCTTTCTGGTAATGTTTGGAAAAAGTGATTTGTATACTGCGCGTCTACGAATAATAATCAACTATGCTACTGCTGGTTTTCTATTCGCAGTATAGTTATTACTATTGACAATGCACCGCTGATTTGAGTTCTAAGTGTTTTTATTAATACGTACATTGATTTATGGTATCTCAAATGCAACGAGCGTTCGCTCAAAAACTTACCAACAGCAAGTACGTAGTGTCGAGTTGTAATAATTAAAATCTAAAGGGTAATCGTTATTATTTTTCACCATTGATTCATATGTTTTGTTCGCTTTTAGTGTCACTTCAACGTCAAAAAGTTCTGATGATTCAGCATCTAATAACAGTAGTAATACTGTTACGGCCCACAGTGAACCGAACAATTTTGTCAGAATAAACAATATCGCACCTACTATTGTGGAGCCTGTGGACTATGAAAATTACCTGCAGCATCATATTTGTAGTGACACTAAAAGTATCGAAAACGATGACCCTCTATTGGAATTTCCTGACGGCTCAGACGATGTGGACGTTTATGTTTTGCCTCGTAAAGTGCGCACACTTATACCCACTGGCCCGGAAGAAGACATGTATGTGTATTCAGATAATTTTATGTAGTAACTTACTCATTATAGTTTGTTTCTTTTTTTTTTAATTTAATTTCTTCTTTTAATTTAGCTCTAAACTAGCACCTCATGTACATGATTTCGTTCGAGCCTACAACCGAGATTGGCTTGTTGTTGATTATGTTTATAGACAAATAAATACTGTTGAAGATGATAGGTCTAGTTTATTAGCCTATGAAGATTCTTGGATACCTTCTTCTCGAAGCAGTTCTCACAGTAGGACTTCTACAAATTCTGCATTGCAACGTACTCAACCACGCTTACTTTATAAAAATGATCACCACAATCATGTAAAATAAAACAATGATTTATTTATTTATTAAATTAATGTAAATAACGAATTGTTTTACTTGATATTACAGCCATATAAAGATTCAATAAAACATGGAGGTAAAAATTCAAATAGCCCAAGCAATAATTCAAGTACTGAAAATTCATTGACATCAAACAATATCAGTAGTTCATCATCAGCTACTGATTTGATTAACACAGCTAATGATCCATTAATTGGAACTGTATTTCAAAGATTACCTATTGATACACTTGATAGATTAAATGCTGTGGCAAGACAAGAAAATAGACAAGTATTTATATTTTTATTTATATTATAAAATAATTAAAATAATATAGTTAAAACAAAAACATTATAATTATAAATATTTTTACTACTTTAGAATCGTTTATTTGGAACCTATTTACCTGTTGTTAAAACAAGGCAAAAATATAACAGTCATATTGAACACCCAAATAAACCACCTGTACCACGCGAGATTGTTTCTAGTCGTCGGATTCTAGTAAAATGTCTACAACTAGAGTAATTTATACCAATCACTAAAAAAATTTTTAATTTGCTTTTCTAATGTCTATTTTTTTTTTATTAAAAATAGATGTTCTATAGACACAGATACTGAACCTATATATGCACATATATCATTGTATGATGTTCGACGCCGTAAAAAAATGTCTGAAAATTTTTATTTTGACTTTAATTCATGTACCTCAGCTGGAAATGAAATTGATACAACTACACGTAGTCGTACTTGTGTAATTGATATAGATGGCACAGGATCCTCTACAGGAGATGATTTATTTCTTGTCATTAGACTAGAGAAACCATTACGTGGTGATTCAGATTCTGTTATATCTTCTACAGATACATCAACATTTTCTTCAAATAATGTAAGTTGATGATTTTAATTAATAAAACAATTAATAGCTAAATGCACAAAAGAGTATATAGAGTATGACTTAGGAGAAAGATACCAAGAAGTTGAGGGTATGAGGAGACCAATGACAATAAGTGATGATGTAATAGATGAATTCGAGAACTTTAAATATTTAGTACAAAATGATGATGGTTTTGGCATGGATGTAAAACATAGGATTAAGTGTGGTTGGACAAAATGGAGAAAAACATCAGGCGTTTTATGCAATAAGAGAATTTCAATGAGGCTAAAAGGTAAATTTTACAGGAGTGTAGTGACCAACTATGCTATATAGTTTAGAGTATTGGGGAGTTGAAAGAAGAATAGAACAGAATATGAGTGTTGTAGAAATTAGAAGGCTTAGATGGATGAGTTGATTGACAAGAGAAGATAGAATAAGGAACAAATATATGAGAGGTAGTTTTGGTGTAGCGTCTATAGTGGACAATATGAGAAAAAATAGACTGGATGGTTTGGGCATGTGATAAGATGAGAAGAAACAAATGCAGTTATAAAAATGAACATTGAAGGGAAAAGAGGGAGGTAGAAGAGGATAAAAAAAAAACAGATGGTTGGATACAATTGAAAATGATATGAGGGTTGATGGTGTGTGTGTCAAGAATCTAGAAAATGGAGACGAGTGGAGGTTAAGGACAAAGGTGGCTGACCCAAAATAGTTGGGAGAAAGGCGAAGAAGAAGAGAAGCTAAATTTATATATGTATTATATTTTAATGATTTAGACTGATGTAAAATCGAGTGGTAAATCTACTCAATACCAACATGTTAAGTATCGCATGCCTTATGCTTGGACTGCTGTGCATATGGCAGATGTTTTTTGCTGTCCTGGTGGTTCTGATAGCCTTGATCGTAATAGTACTGGGAGTGGATCAAATAGCTTAGGTAAATTATATACTTTATTATTATTAATATCATATGTAAATAATTTATATTTATAAAAAAACTATGTTTAGATGGAAGATTTGGACTCAGTGAGTTTGATCGTTTTCGTAAAAAATGGGCTGCAGCTGGAGGAAGTAGTGCAGATTCTAATACAACTGTACGCCGAGGATCTCTAGATCGTAGGACTAACTATTCAACAACTGCTAGTACCAGTGGTTATAGTAGTGCAGCTACTAATGATAATAGATACAGTTGGTCATCTGATGAATTTAATACTGAAGCATTTCGTCCAGTTACTTTAACTGTTAATGGATTTTTTAAACAAGTATATCATTTTTAAATAACTTGAATACATAATATCAGTCGGCTCATAAAAATGAATATTTTATTGACATTTTTAGGAAACTGATAAACTTAAAGATGATGATTTGTATAAATTATTACCAGAACTAAAAAAACCATCAAGTTGCCCATCAAAAAAGTTAAAAAATCTTAATGGTTTATTGAAATTAGATATATCACCTTGCCCAACAGATGATGTTAAACAATGTTTAACCCCAGACTTAATACCACTATTGTCTTATGATATAGCCTGTAAGATTCTTTTCTTATTACTCATGAATGATTCAAATATTTTTAAATAATCTGTTATTATTTTAGCTGAAGATAAAATTCGACCTATTAGGGAAATATTGGAGTTTCCATTAGCAAGCTGTCGTGTTTCAAGTCCCCATTATATTTACCGTAATCTGTTATATGTTTATCCTAAAGAGTTAAACTTTGCAGGAAGAACAGGTATTATACTATGATATTTTATGTTTATAATTATTTTAAATATATATATATATATATATATATATTTTTTTTAAACAAAAATTAATGAATTTTAGGTTCTGCAAGAAATATAGCGGTTAAAATTCAACTCATGTGTGGCGAACGACAACCTCAAGATGCTGCATTTGCTATATTTGGAAAATCTTCAAGTCCTCGTTTTGTTTGTGAAGCTTACACTACAGTTAGTTATCATCAACGTTGTCCTTCATTTTATGATGAAATAAAAATCAAGCTACCTGCCGACCTGGATGACCGGCATCATTTATTATTTACATTTTATCATGTGAGTTGCCGTCGTCGTGGAACTCTTGTTGGTGGTCAAGAAAATCATCAACATCGACCACAAGTTGCACCTGAAACACCTATTGGATATACAGTAATTATTCACTTCTAATATTTATCCTAATATTATTATTTAATTGTGAAATATTTATATTTTTTTTTTTTGTATTGTTTTTTTTTAATTTAGTGGTTACCTCTATTGAAAGACAGATGTTTAAGTTCTGGGGAGTTATGTTTACCTGTTGCATTGGAACCACCACCACCTGCAAATTATTCTTATATAACACCTGATGTACCACTACCAGGTATTGAATGGGTAGAAAACCATAAGGGTCTGTTTACAGTACTTTTGGAACCAGTATCATCTATTCATCCTAGGGTATAATTTTATATTATAATTTAATAGATTTAATTTATATACATTTAAGTTGTGTTATAATTGGTGGTCTGTGTACGCATTTAACTAGTTATATATTATTTAGGATATTCATTTAAACAATTTTTTTAACTACTGTTCTGTGTTGCAACATAATCCATTGCCACGCCGAGTTGCTGAATCCAATATTGAAGCAGAACTAAAACATAGGTAAAATCAAATTAGTTTAAAATATATATTTACTTATTATATATTTATGTCTCAAAAAATATAAATGTACACAAATTATACTAATCTAATTATATTATTTAATACTAATATTAAATAACCATATATTTTATATTTTGAAGGATTTCAAACTTGGCGCGATGTCAAATTGACCCACTAATAGAGTTTGTACCAGTAGTATTCGACAAATTGCTTTCTCTCTTAGTGGAATCACCTGTTACTCAACATCAACAATCCATGAATTTAGGGCTAACAATATTTCGTACCCTGACTGACTTAGTTTCAATGACAATGGTAATATTGTATATATTCCTTGATTAATTCATTTATAACTGATAAAATATATTTTTGAATATAGAGCCATTCTCAAGGACAACAAATATTATCATCTTATGTGCGTTATCAATGCTGTTGTTGTAATGTAGCTGCAGCAGCGGCGGCAAATGCTAAAACTAATACTAATGAGAATGAAAATGATTACTCTAGTGGGCAAGAGTATTCAGAAAGGCTTGATAAATATTTTCGGTTGAGGTAATAGACACGTTAAATAAGAACTTAATCAATAGCATTTTTAATTTATATATATATTAAATATTATAATTACATTTATTTTTTGTATAGAAGTAATAGTGATCCTGATTCAACTAAAAAACCATGTTCTTCACCTCTTTTGGATGGTAACACATTTGCTGCATTTAAAAACAGTGGATTGGACAGAGCATGCAGTATGAAAACTGGTACTAGAAATTATATAATTTTTGCAAATTTTAAATTAGTATTTTATTTATTATAATTTACTGTTGTGATTTAATATCTAATTATTTATTGTTTGACTATTACTATTAAAGTTGATTAATATTGTTAGTTTGTACTTATACTCAGTTGACTTATTTTAAGGTCGTTGTCAAGGTGTCCTTCCACCAACGCAATTTGAAGAGCAACAAAGTCAGTTATTTTGTTCTGATCAAAAAAGGTTGACTAATATCAAAAGTGTTCATGAAGAATTAGCGTTTCAGTGGGTAGTATCAACTAGTACAGTACGCAGGGATGCAGCTGCTAACAATTCAAGGTTAAACTTCATTGAATTTAGAATTATTATTATTTTATTTTTGAACTTAAAATTTATACAATTTAATTTTTTTTTTTAGATTTTTCTTTGACGTTATAGTAAAAAGTATGGCCGTTTCATTAGCAATGGTGCCTGGAGGGTTAGATAGTGATCGTAAAAATCGGTTTAGTGATCAATTTTTTGATGACATTTCCACATTATGCACAAGTTTTGCTCTAGATATTGTATCTAATTATGAAAAATGCTCCAAAGTATAAATATATTTATATTTATAAAATAATATATAATAATAATATTTTATTTATATACTAAAAGAATATTGAAAAATAAATAAATTTAGTGGTATATAATCTATAAAATCAGTTATCTCTTTCATTGGTTCAATAATCAAATAATGACTATTATTAAATGTTACAATTTAAATGCATAAAAACAATATTTTTATTATTTCTTCAATTATGTAAAATATTATGTCTTATCAAATAATTATAATTTTATATTAATATTATAAATAATATTTATTAGTAATCAATTTAAAAATATTTCTTGTTGAAAAATGAATATAATATGCAAAAGTATTTAACTAGTTCTAATAAATACTTATTTTTATATAATACCTAAGTAATTTTACTATGGATGTAAATAATATTGAATAATTATTCTGCATAAAGATGATGTAACATCAGTAACAATATCTGTATACTTTTAGTAATTAAATACACGTGTATGCATTTTGTTTAATAATTGACACAATTTATGATTACAATGTAACATTGTTCATATGAAAATAATTTGCAGTCTGGTTTAAATAATTTTTTGATACAAAATCTTGAATAATACATTAACTAATTATTTTCATTTTTTTTTTTATGAATAAAATAATTTTTCTTTCAAATTTTTATTGTCATTGTTATAAATTAAAATAACTTTTAAGAATAATTACAGTTAAAAATCTCTTGATTTCATATAATTCTTTTAATGAATTTTTTTTTATGATCTTTATATTTTGTTATATTATTTAAAACGATTTATTTATTTTTTGGATTGTTTAGTTTAAGTTTAATATATATATAAAAAAAAGATAATACTAAAAATAATTTTAACTAATGAATTATATATTTTTAGCAGGTGAACATAATAAATTGTAATTTAGCGTGGTTCATACATGATTTGTTGTCTTTAGCAGACAGAGGATTTGTATTTGGCTTAATAAATACATATGTAAAAACAATATTTTCAAAACAGCAAAGTCTTCTTATCCAGCTACCACACCACGAAAATTATTCCGCTTTATCTAGTTTAAAAGTAATTTGAGTTAATTAATTCTATAACGTTAAATTATTCTTTTAATTTTTTCTTCTCCTTCACCTTTTTCTCAACTATTTGGAGTCGGCCACCATTGAATTATTTTTTTTTAACTAAATAATTTATATTTATATAAAATATTTTCACAGTTGGACTTCTTGAAAATTGTCTGCAGTCATGAACATTATGTTCCATTGAATCTTATTAGTCATAATATTCATAATATTTCACCAACTTACTCTGTGGCTTCTACTATTTCAAACCAATCATTATCAATGGCTAGTGGTACAATGATGACAGTTACCGAATCCACAGTAAAAGAATATGCTGAGTTATCATTAGCATTCCGTCGTCACCATTATTTAGTTGGCTTAGTATTATCTGAGTTCATCACAGTATTACAGTGTACTAAAAGGTATCTGAAATAATATTCTACGAGTAGCTTATATAAATTAAATAGTTGCCAAATATATATATATTTTTTATTTTGTTATAGCGATTTGAAAGTTAAAGAAAAAGTGGTCGACTTGTTATTAGGATTAATGTCATCTCATGATACTCGTTATCAACAAGAGAAATGGTCGTCAAAACGTAAGACATCAAGCCGGGTAACACTCATGTATTTGCCTCTATTAACAGCTGTCACAACGGATTCGTCGTTCCTTAATTTACTGAAATTGGATTTTGAAAATAATGACATGATTAAAATCAAACCTAACAAAGAAAATGAAAACGACATTGATTCATGTACTAATGACGGTTTTAAAAGTAAAAAATTAATACATAATATATAATATTATTTTCAATGTTGATTATTTTGTTAAATAATTGCAGCTCCAGAAACTAATTCTGATGATAACGTGAATGCCATCTCTGCATCCTCATTGATGGGTGTTAAAAACACCACAGCATCATGGTATAGACAAACAAATAAAAATAATTGTCGTAAATCTAAGTTGAATGCAGTAACATCTACTAAAGTATTGGCTTGCATACTATGGATATTAAAGAATCTAGATAATGAAGTAATGCACGTGTGGCTAGCAGAGTCATCTTTCCAAAGAGCTCAAAATACATTATCGTTATTAACTTTATGTATTAACCGTTTCTACAATAATTCAAATAATTATAAAAAGGTCTTCATTCGTTTAATTTGAATTTCATGAATTTAGTAGTATTACGTTTCTAATCAATTTGGTTAAAATTTATAGGGTAATCATAAATGCGTTAATTGCAACAGTCAATCTTTGTTTACGTCAAATATTAATTCCTCTCAACCGGTTTTAAATGAAACTTATTGTACCGATAATAGCAATAACATGTCAACAACAGCTTCGTCAACTTCATTATCATCCACATCTACGACACAATTATCAACTACTGATGATGTTAAGTCGAGGCTCGAAGAAGTAATATTAGGTCAAGGATCAGCAAGATCAGAGTTAATGCGACGTAAAGGTAAATAAATTGAAATACATATCAATAAATCATAAAATGTCATATATTTTATAAAATGTATTGGTAATTAAATGTATTTACTATAATTACGATATACGAGTTCGTTCATACTAAAATTGAAAAACTACAACATAAATATTTTTAATGTTTTAAATTAATAACTAAAATAAATTATAATTAATGTCTTGATATTATTACAAATATCTAAATTATCACAATTTTAGTCTTTACCGTTTTAAGTTTTCTAAAAAGATATTGGCTTTAAATGATACCTTAAGTAATTATTTCCGAAGTATAAATGTTTATTAACATTTTTTAAACTTAAACTTATTAACATAGCATTTTGTATCTTTGAAATAGCAATTGTATGTTTTATCTACATATGGAAAGTACCTAGATAACTTAAAAAATTTTTTTTTTATTATAAAATTGATAAGTAACTTATAAATACAATACTTAATATATAGTATCTACATTATGAAAAAAAAAACACGTAGAAATAGTATAACTAATATGTTGATATTTTTGTGCGACACAATATTGATTATTATTTCAGAAAACAACACATTACCAAAAACAATAAGAAGTTATAAATTAAATAATATAAATTTACAGTTTTTGACATTTTTATAGGTTTTAAATATTTTTGTGTACTAGTTTGGTACTTATAATATATAATTTTGACGTTGTTGTCTATTCTGCATTATTATTAGTTATTATTATTATTATTATTATTATTATTATTATCATTATTATCAATAAACCGTTAATACTTATATATTACCGCAGTCATATGAATATATGTATACATATGTCATATGAATTCACAATACAACACAATGATGGTTATTTATTATATTTTAAGCCGGACTCGATTCCGGAAATGGAAATGCGGGTACTACTAGCAAGGTGCGATGGAGAAAAGACCACGTTTTAACGTATAATAGACCTTCGTCGTTACAGTCATGTGCTTGTAGTGCCGATGGCCCACAACAACTTGATAAGATATTTGGCATCAATCAAGATCAGTCTGATGTTGAATTTGACTTAGTTAATGAGATTGGTTTCATAGTACTCGATACTATAGAACAGATTATTCAGGTTTTTATTTGTTTTCTTAAAGTAATATTTGTAGTAATCGACCAACTACTACAACAATAGTTTTCTATTTTTTTAGGTGGCATCCTTACCTACAGGGTTAAAAAATTCTAGTCCCATTCATTGGTCTATACATCGTGTTTTCAAACTACTTCTACGAGCTATGTCTACTATCACCGCTACTTCTACTACTAATAATGCTACCAACTCAACAACAAACACAGCTCTTCAATGCATGTTTGGTACTCAGAGATCGATGGTTGCCAAGTTTCCGGAATTATTATTCGGTGAAGGTCAAGATGAAAGAGATTTAGATGTCGATAATGAAGAAGATGACATAGGAATGGAAAACTACCATTTTTCTACTAGTAGTTCTTCTACTAATCGTTGTGCTAATTTGATTTTGATGTTATTACGGCATTGTGCTATAAATTCAAGTACGATTGGAGTCCGAGCGCAAGCCGCTGCTTCATTATATTCGTTGATGCGTCAAAATTTTGATATTGAAAACGTATGTATTTTAATTATTGTATGTTTATACATGATTTAGATTTGGTTATTTTGAAGTACCAAGTACCCAAATTCAGGGTGAAAAATGTCAAATTAATTTTAAGAATTAGTCTCTAAGTTTTAGTGATCTAATGAATAGCTATTATTACATTAAAATATAATTTTATTCATCGGTACCTATATTATTATATTAATAACTTGAATCTAAAATAATATTTTGAGCTATGCGAATTAAATGATTTTTGTAAAAATTCCACAGAAAAAAAATAGTTGTAATTATTAATATATAGATTATTTAAATTATTTTTTTACTTAAGTTTAAAATTTTTTGATATTGTATAACATTTTTAAACTTATTCTTACATAGGGTCAATCGGGTTGATTAAATATGTACATGTAGGGCAGACATATTTATAGGTAATTAATTTATATTTATTCCAAGTGTTTTATGTTTTTGCGCTTGTACTGTAGTGGACATTTTATTTTCTAAGTACACAGAGTAAAAGTTTCTGTTTCAAGTTCATTATTCTAAATCATTACTTTGTATAACATGTCCTTTAATTAAATTGTATATAAAGTGTACATTTTTTTTTTTTTAGAATTTTGCTCGAGTAAAAATGCAAATAACTGTGGCATTAAGCATATTAATAGGAGGAGCTGGAGCGTCGCCGACAGCTACGGGTGAAAGTAGGAAAGAAGTATTGTCTTTCAACGAAGAATATTTAAGACGAGTTTTGAAAACAATACTTTTATACGCCGAGCGTGACTCCGCTGAATTACAAAATACCACATTTCCTGATCAGGTATAATAAAACTGTAAATAATACATAAAAGAAATTCTATGAACAAATTAATTTAAGAGCGTTATTTAAATGATTTAAACCGATTCGTGATCTTAACTTTTTAGAAATTTCGCTTGGAGTCTATGAGTTTTTATAATTATTGATATGTGTAATATTTTTATGTTTATTTATAATATTTGTTTAAATCTTCAGGTTAAAGACTTAGTATTAAACTTACACACAATACTATCCGACACAGTGCAAATGAAAGAATATAGTCAAGATCCAGACATGCTAATGGATTTAATGTATCGTGTAGCAAAAGGTTATCAACAAACTTCATCACCAGACCTACGACTTGCGTGGTTGGAAAATATGGCTCGAAAACATAGTCAGGTTAGATTAATGTGTTCTACATTTTGTAAATGTGTTTATAAATATTTATGTATCCGTTTTATTAATTATTTCCAAGCATTTCTTATAAAATACAAATTAATTTATTTTTTAGAGAAACAATTTTACCGAAGCTGCAATGTGCTTAGTTCATGGAGCTTCGTTAGTCGCCGAATATCTTACTACAACAGAAAATCTCGATTTAGTCGGTTGTCGAGGCGCAACGTGTTTAGAATGTATATCACCCAACGTGTTGGAAGAATGTGCGGTATCGGATGACGTAATGGTAGTTAGTCAAGCAGCTGATCAAGTCTGCTTAGGAGATGAATTCACAGAAATCGGTCTTGTATCGTTGTTGGATAGATCGGCTGAGTTATTTCAAAAGGTTAAATGATAAGAAAAATGTTCATCAAATAAAACGAAATGATTAACAATTTTTATTAATCATTACAGGCTGGTATGTTTGAAGTAATGAGTCAAGTGTATAACAAAGTAGCAATACCTTTGATAGAAAAGACTAATGATTACAAGAAGCTATCGGATACGTATTTGTAAGTATACTATTACTAATAATTTAATTTCAATTTATAACCAATATAATTTAAGATGTACATGTAATAACCTCCAGAATTAATTACATAGGAAATTACATGATGCATACAGTAAATTGGAACGGCTGCAAGGCCGCCGTGTGTTTGGCACGTATTTCCGTGTAGGATTTTATGGCGCTAAGTTTTTTGGACCCGATGGACTAGACGGCGAGGAATTCGTTTACAAAGAACCGACTCTCACGAAACTTTCAGAAATATTTGGCCGTCTACAGGTGCAATACTTATTTATTATTATTTTATTAAAATAAATCAATGTATTTTATTTCTACTATACAGAATTTTTATTCCAATCGATTTGGTGAAGACTGTGTGACTATTATCAAAGATTCCAACACAGTAGACGTTGGCACATTAGATCCACGGAAAGCGTATATACAAATTACCTACGTGGAACCGTATTTTGATGCTTATGAATGTCGTATACGTACCACACATTTTCAAAGGAATTTCAACTTGAGTAATTGTCCATTCGATACAACTTTAGTATACATAATTAAACTAATTAAAAAAAAAAAAAACAATTTAGAGCGTTTTGTGTTCTTTACGCCATTTACACCCGATGGTCGAGCTCATGGACAATTAAATCAGCAGTACAAGCGTAAGACTATATTGACCGTTGCGCATAACTTTCCATATTTAAAAACTCGAATCCGCGTACAAAGTCGTCAAACGGTCGTTATGGGGCCTATAGAAGTGGCATTGGAAGACTTGCGTAAGAAAACCGACGAATTGGCACGTAGTGTGCGTCAACATCCTGCTGATCCGAAAATGTTACAAATGGTTCTTCAGGGATGCATAGGTAATAGTTAAAATGTTTTATACTAATAATATTATTGAATATTTTATTTATTGATATTTTTTAATAGGCACTACTGTAAATCGAGGACCAATGGAAATGGCGACAGTATTTTTGACTCCTCCACGATATGACAAGAGTAGTGGTAATAAAAGTCCAGATGCCTTGGATGAATCTGTTGTACAGCCACCACCACCTCGTTTACAAAACAAATTACGATTGTGTTTTAAAGACTTTTCGAAAAAGTAATAAAAATATATTATTTGTAACTAATTGTAAATTTTTAGTTTACTACATTCAAACTATTATACTCCTGTTGTAACCATAAATCTGATCTTAAAAGAAACCATTTAATGCTATAAAATACTATAGATATTCTTTAGTAATTTAATAAACAATAACTTTAATAACCTTATTTCGAATTTTTATAACAATCATATATATTTACATATACAAATAGATATTTACATATAGTAACACTATAAGTTAAACTATATGATGTTAAAACTTTTCAATTAAAAACAACTAAAATTAATATACTAAGATAAATAATTAAATTTTTTTTATAACTAATTATTTGTTGAATGAATTTAATGATATTTAATAATTGATAATATTAATGTTTTCGGTAGTTATTGAAAATCTTGTTATATATTCTATAGTTAATTACATACACCGTAAAATACATGATTGTATGTATAAACAAAAATATAAATGTTTCTTCTTCATATATTTTCTCCTAAAATAACATTTTTTACCATGGTTAATTAGACAAATAATATATGTATTCATTGTTTTATTTATTTTCATGTTAATCACAATCCAAGCATGACGTCTACCTGTGTTGTTTACATTTTACTATAGTTACTGTATACGTTGTTTAATAAATGTTTTTTTATACATAGATGTGCCGACGCTTTAGCGAAAAACAAAACCCTCATCGGACCTGATCAACGGGATTATCAACGCGAACTGGAGCGTAATTATCGAAAATTTACTGATCAATTGGCTCCGCTGTTGGTAGCTGGTACAGCGTCCTCTCTAACTGGCAGCATTGTGGGTAGTGACATTGTCTATAGTAACCTTTCGGTGAATGCGCGTGGACCTTACCATCATAATGGTGCATGTAATTTACCATCTATGAGCTATGACGATAATAATGATAATCAAGACGAAGAAGATGATACTACCATAACTAATATAAGTAATGGGGACAATGAGGCTTTGAGTAATTTAAATGGTGACTCGAGTCTCACATAAGAACATCACTACAATTTTTATATAGAAGCTAATGAATAATAATTATAATTCATAATGCACGACTTTAGGGTGCAGAAAACAAGTGTTCGTGTATTTACAAAATTAATTATAATAGGTATTTTTTATTTTTATTTCTACTTATATAATTGGTATGTAAGACTGTCCGTACACAGATAGTTATATTTTAAAAAAATGTCATGAACCAAAGGAATTTTTATACTTAATTTAGTGTGATTTATAACTAAGTTTATAGATTATTTATATTTAACTTGTGTGATTTTTATTTTTATTTTTTATTTATTTTTAACTAAAAGAAATTTTTATAATTATTTATTATAAACTATATTGACAAGTATTGTGTCATATAGTATTTTATTCATATTTTAGTCAATTAATATTTAAAATTAGTATCAATAATAATTTATAATGTACTTATTAATGATAAACAATTTTAAGGTGAAACACAAAAATCCTAAATATACTAAAAATACTAATGTAATATTTTTTTTTCTATGATTTAAAATCAAGAAATAATACTGTGCAAATCTTCGATTGACTGTCATTAATAAGACCAAGGTACAGTGGTGGTTATAAAGAGAGGAAGTGATAGGTGGATTGTCCTTCCTTGAGATTTGGTTTTTTTAAATTTAGTATGTCATTGGCCCAACAACGACTATCTGCAAGTTTTCGAACTTATGATTTGATAGTAAAATATTTTTCTGCTTTAATCATGGATAATATATAAAACAAACATTTGAATATCAATAATTTTATTTACATATTAGTTTATATTATTATATTTGGCTTAATATTAACTAAATGGTATAGTAGTATAAAATATAAATAATTTATTCTTCTAGTTTATTTCACTCTATTAAAATTAAAAATATTTGTTAATATTATGTAAAAATAAGTACCTACTTAATTTTCTTTGCTTATGTTTTTCACAATATTCCTATATAAGCATTTTCATTAAAAATATGTATTAGTCTTGAATGATTGAATGCTTTTAAATAGGACTTGAAATCGGTAACTGATTTTTCCCAGTAACCAGTTACCATGACTACTCTTTGGGCTGGTATTCGTTTCCCAGTTCTCGTATTTCAATATAGAGAAGTAGTTATCGAATACCGGTAGTTGCGTAAATTGGTAAGGGTGGAAATCTATAATGGTAACCGTTTATTTTTAGAACCGGTTAATAAACCAATACAATAAATCTCAAAACCAATTAACATTAAACAATTTTTTTTTTTTTTAATTATATTACAAATAATCGAAAATAATTCTAAAATAGTATATTCGATTATTTTAGAATCAAGAAATAAGTATAAAAATGTAAAAACAGCAAAACAAAATTAACAATCCGTGTTCGAACCCTTAATATTATCGGTTCACAAACAATGCGGGTAGATTCTCGGTATACAGATTATTCTAATAGCTGACACATATGATATGTAATATTATGCATTTATAACTTACCTATGTATGATATACTACCAAATATATGTTATTAAATATACCAAGGCAAAAACAATTATTGTTCAAAAAGTAAATAAATTATAAATTATTGAATTGAGCCAATCGATTGGTTAGTAAATTTTAATTTCAATTTTATAACTTACCAGAAAAAATAAAACAAATATCTGTGGATTTAAAACCATTTTAACGTTACCTTGTAAATAAATGTAGTAATTATTAGTAGAAATTTAGCTGTACTCATTTAACTAAATATTATTAAATTATTTAAGATTGAACTGTTATAGGTAACTGTAGAATGTTAATTTTCTGATCTCAAGTTTATACGTAATGACTTAAGATCATCATTATCTGATTTGTTCAATGAAATTATGATTATAATAGCAAATAAGATAGGTATGGAAATTAAATATGTTTTCTAAGTTTAATATTTAATATTTTTACAAGTACACATTATAGAGTAATACACTATGGAATACACAGATTCATTTTTTTGTTAATAATTTTAAATTATTTATGTATCTTAAAGAAAAATAAGATATACGTATACTACTTATGTAGCTATGTAGTATTTTATTTTTGTTTTATGACTCTTTTTACCTACAGTCACACCACAACATTATGCATAAATGGTTTGTTAAGAGTAGGTACTTAAGATTTAAGTTTAAATCGACTGTTGAAAAAAAACGAAAACAAGGTTTAAAAGTGATCACCGGTAAGTTTAATGATTTAAAACTGCTTCCAAACAGACAACCAGTAATCCCATTTGTTATAATTATTTTGGTAACCGGTTACCGATTATCAATTACCACTATTTCTAAAAACCACGAAGACCGGCAACTGGTTCCGAAAAAATTTCCGGGTTTCCTAAACCCGTTAACCCATTTTCCGGGAGAGGTTTCAAGCTCTGCTTTTGAGTAATTCCTTGATTAATATTTTTTTATTTAACATTATTCAATGCTATGTATTGCTACTAAGCATGTGATTTGCTTTATTCACTTAGAATGAAGACATGATTGAAGTCAACTACTAGCGAAGTCTGATTAAATGGGATAGCTACATATCCATAGAGACATAAATGTTAATATAGATAATATTATGTTATGATACGCTTTGCTAATGAAAAAAAAAAAATACTTAGGTATATGCTTTTATTATAAGATACATTTTTATCTTTTTTTCAGTATATTAATGTTAGTGTTAATATTATTAATATATAAATATTATACATTTATACCCTATAATCCGTATGTATATTTTATATTATACGTTTATAATATATATATAAAAATGGTATGGGGTGGGGAAGGGTTGGTTTTATTTTCACTCCCATCCCCTTGAACATCATGTATAACCGTCACTGCCGAGGTATGTAAAAAAGTGATATGAAACAATAATTTTTATTCGCATTAATTTGTATATTAATTTTTAAACTTTTTTTTTTATTTATTGCAAAATTATTCGAAATTAATTCGTTCAGTTTGTGAAAACGTAATAACATCGTATCCCATGTGTCCGCTTTATCAGAATTATCAATATTTTATTAATAAAACCATAGTGTCATGGGGACAATGGACGTATAATATACATGTTGTACATTATAACAAATGTTGACCTAACGAATGCGCGAAAAAAGCTCTGGACAATAACGATTATTCTATTCGAGTTAACGAAACCAATGATAGCGTTACCGAGAATATATCGAGGGAAATAAATGCCTAAAAAGTTCGAGTTGTCAAGTTTATCGTGCTGTCGCGACCCGACTGTAGTCTCGTTTGCGAAATCAGGCTGTACGTTTATATAAAAAAAAAAAAATCCGCGCGGTATCGTATTCGTATTCATTCACGGTGACTGATAGCACCCAGCAGCTAACCGAAGTGTTTATTGCGTTTCGATTACGACCGAATAAACGCGATTTATTACATACCATTCGTGTCCGTGTCTCCATGAGAAAATGTTACTGGTCATTAGCTACCGTGAGCTGTAAGCTTGTGACGTCTGCATGATTGAACAATGTGACATTTGTATTTTGTGCGATCTATCGAGACACTCTATTTGAAATGTTCGACGCGTATCTGAATTAATGCATTATCAAATGTATAGACGAAACTAAATTTCATTACCTAGCGCAGAGTTAGCGTTTAGCAAACGTTTAGCCAGGGTTCAGTCGTATGAACGCAAACGAGATTAAAAAAAAAAAAAAAAACGCTATGTCGAAAGTTGTAATTAATCAACTTGTAGCCCCGTGCCGTTATAAACTTTAGATAATTTTACATTTATAAGTCGCATTATGGATGCTTTCCCTTTCCCCGACATACGCAACAATAACCAACGGCATGGAAAACCAGATTGGCTTAAAGTTAAAGTTTTCAAGAATTCTATTGGGTAACGAACAGCGTCGTCTGTACTTACCACAGAGTTCATTTAACTGTAAGCCATTTATTCACATTCAAATGATAACAGAAGCGTAGCTACTTAATAACCACTGCTTGGTCGTTTTTAGGGTTCAATATGTCTCTTTAGTAAAACAATTCCATAGGTTCATCGTGAGTATGGGCTACGTCTGGATACATTTTATTAGCTCTTGAACTGTAGTTACTATAGTGCACAAATCGTTGAAGGGGAAACTCAACATTTAAATCAACACATTATGTACACAATTTAATAAAAAAAAACCAAAACGACGCTGGATTACGAAAGCGAAATCTAAATCCTATTTTTGTATTTTAGGTAGAAAATCATTTTAGCGTACGTTGTTTTTTTTTTTTTTTTAGTAAATTAGTTATGAAAGAGAATATTTTATCACTTGATTAATTTCTTTTTACAATGTATCTTATAGTTTTAGATTCTGAGAGAAGTACTTATTTACAAATGAAAAAAAAATTGTTGATGTATTGACACATCGTAACTTGCATTCGTAAGCATTTAGGATTCAGCGTGAGTGAAATGTTCAATTAAATTTGCATAACTATAATAACGATTATTGATGATGAAATCGCATTTTTCATTATTGATTTATCAGTTTAAAAGGTTTCCAAATTATATAGAGTTAAAAATTCGTGTTTTCGACCGTTCTCTCGCTAAAATCAAAATAGTGATCGAGTACTAAAAACATAATACGTTAATTGATTCGCGTTATAAGAAGAAAAAATAGTTCCAAACCTTGATTTAAGAATGAACATGATATTGATTTCGGTTTCAACGAAAATCAAAAATACATTTGTCGTAGTATGCGTGAGAGTCGATTTGAATTTGTCGTCTGAACACTTTTTAAATAAAAATAATTATCATTTTCCAAATCAAATATTATTATATCATGTAGGCTTATATTCTTTTATTTATTAATGTATTAAATATTACAATAATGCATTTACATTATGATTACAAAAAACTTAACAGAATCTTATTTTATCAAATGTATAAAATAATAATACATTTTAATTAATTAATAATTCTGTAATGACACGACATATACACGAATCATAATTAATAATAATAATATGATATTTCTATGCAGCGAAAACTACGATGTTGGTACATATTTTATCAAGTCTGTATTAAAAAAATATTTGTTGGAATATGATTACAACGTTTGTACGTCAGACTTTAACATAGTGTTTAATCTCATTAACGGTGTATAATATTCACAATAACGAGGTTTTATTTATCGGATCATTTAAAGTGGACAATTTTGTTTTATTTAAGAGTATTTAAGATTAAAACAGAAATCATCTATCCCACATGGAAAGTTATCTAAACATATACGTACAGTGTTTTAATATTTTAAAAACATTCAACCGCAAGTAGGTCCCGGAGAATCATACAGCCGGTATCTATCCGTACTGAACGTCAGAATTAACTATTATTCATAAATATTTTTTTTCGTGCGGATCGACGACGGTGTTAGGACCACCCGGGGAATCACGGGAAAACCCGTTCCGTAGGGTTTCCTTGGGCTGCTTACTATTGCTGCTTCCCCAGACGTCCGTACCGGACTGTGTACTATCATAATTGACCATGGCGATACCGTAACGACAATTATCGTTTCTTGATTTTAAGACGAAAATGATTACAATCCAATCGAATGTCTTGAATTTCATAATTATTACACGTCATCGTGTCATTACGACCGGCGGTATTGACGCAGGATTGTTGATTTCCGAAGTGGGAGCGAGTGGACCTGGTTTGCGGGACAAGTGTCTGGAACTTCGTGAAAACGGAAATGGAACGAGAAAGGCCTGGGAAGAAGTTTTCGTCGAACCGGAAACGGATTACGATAATTTTCTATGAAACGTACGCCGTAATTTCACGGGACGTTACGGAATCAACACAGCAGTAGTGCGATTCCGACTCACGCCGAAAGCGAATGGGCCAATCATAAACGTGCAGACGGATTCACGGGGGAAACCCGTCGGGCGTGAAAACAACATCCGTACGACATCCAATCGTACGTGGGACGAAACCGTTGCGCGCGAAACGGGCCATTTGCGGCAGGCGTTCTTTCCGTGTGCCGCAACGAGAACAACCGTGTCCCGCCGGCCATCGTTCAATCGCTCGGCAAAAGCGATCGGCGTCGACGAAACGCGCACGCGGTCCCGCTCGCCGTTCCGGGTGTGCAAGTCGTCTCGGAAGACGAACGCGCGCCGGTAAACCTTGCGGGCCCTTCGCAGGGCTTCTCGCCCGCGCCCACGTCGAGATCGATTCCGGGCGACCGCGCATTCCGAAGGGATCGCACCACCGCGGTCGGCTTGGTACCGGGTTCGCCGAAACGCGCGCCCCCCGCGTGCCCGCGACAACCGATTAATCGATTTCGTCTGCTCTTGACGGCCTGAATTCCACCGTTATCCCGTAAGTCTCCCCCTCCCCAGTTTGTTCCGAATCGTTCTACTTATACACGATCACGTCCTTTTTTACGTATTGTTCCGTGGCGTTCTTCATGACACGGACCGTTCAAAAATTAACTCGCACCGCCATCGCACACGCGCCTCCACTCGGTACCAACGGCCGTGCGTTTCAGGCATTTTTTTTTTCTCGTACGAAGAGTTTTCGTTTTCTGCACATTATAACGCGACCGCAACAGCAACAGCAATACGCGTTTAGGATGCATCGTTCGGTGCGATAAAAATTATCCATCGGTTTGTTGGCCGGATATTGAATAATTTCGGACGAACTCTCCAGAAATGGTTTCGATCGCTTCGTGCTCGAACTTAATCAGTAACACTTAACACTTAACGGTGACACTACGGTAAAGGTCTCGTAGCCAGATAAATATTTTTTTATCTAGATAAAAATAAAGATAGTATACCAGAAATCCATTTAGATAAAAACAAAAATGAGCTCAACTAAAATTATCTTTATAAAAGATAATCGTAATTCATCTAGATAAAAAGAAGATATATTAAAAAAAAAAAAAAACAATAATTTAATGTTAAATTGTCAAAATGAACAGAAAAAATAATAAAACATAACAGGAATAAAACATTTTATACTTGTTTGAGGCTTATAAAATGTGTCTTGATTTGAAATTGAATAAAAATGAGTGGGTAAAAATTTGATACTATATATTTATTTCTGAATCTAATTTAAGCGTTGACGTTTTCGGTGGTAAAACCGATCGTGCGGGAAAAACACTAGTGAGCGGTTATTGGTGGTGGATGAGCAATGGGTTTACCCGTTCGGCCGTTTAGCGCGTCACAATGTCTTACAATTTATTAATATAAAATTAACGAAAAGAAAACTGCTCGGTGTGGATCGAAGGATTTATTTTCAAGAAAATGTTAACAGTTTTTGACAAGAAAGAGTAGATGACGATGACAATTATTGTTAATTATAATCCTTTACCCAAGAAGCTTTGATTGTCGTCAAGCCCGGATTAAGGCCCGAGGCCAAATAATTTTAGGGGCCTATATTAATAAGTAATAACTAGGGCTAGAATTTATATGCATTTTCATGATTCTTCCTTAATTCCAAATTGATTGGTTTTCAGAATATCCAAGACATGGCTTATTTTCGATTAAATAGAACCATTTTCTTTTTGAATATTTTTGTATGTTTTGAACATAATGTTTATAATTTCATATTTATAGATTGTTGAGAATCTTGTTAATTCTGTTAATTTTTAAACTTAAATTTTCAAGTTTTTATTATATGGCTAATTTCAAATGGTATTTATTTAATGAACGTTTATTTTTTGATTCGTCGTAAATATACTACATGCACATATAATCTTATCTTTGTATTGATCGATGTAATTATTCATGCGTTATTTGATGACGTACTTATTAGAAGTCTGCACGGGCCAAAAATGTTAGTCCCGGCCCGGTCCGAATTTCTGCTGACACATAAGGCCTGGATTTAAATTTTAAGGGCCTGGCCTATGCAGGTATCTAGAAATTATATTGTGAGACAGTACAGAAGTATTTAATTTCATTAGTACGACTTATAAAATATATTATATAAACTAATATATAATGTAATAATAACAAGTTATGATAATTAATAATTCTAAAAATAATAAAAATTTGTTTTTACATATTTTGGTAAATAAAATGCATATTATATAATTTTTTATTGCATATAAATCTTAGCCCTAATAATAACTTAATAGGTAGATATATGTTCTATAATCATAAATAGCTTTATATCTTATATACCTAGTAATAATACGAGTATTTCAACTGCCGTAAATTCATTATCGTAATCGACGATATTCAATATACTCGAGTATTCCTTTAAATTCCTCCTTACCATTATCATCCTGCCAAAAAACAGACGATACTGTCGATATTATGGTAGCATAATAATAACATATTATCCATTATCGACATACTCATACATAGCCTATAGGAAACGTTAATATATTTTATCCAAATATTTCTGATTTTGATTTAACAAAAAAAATAATCCGATTTAATCCGATTGATATCCATTGTGGGCCCAAGCCATGGCCCTCTCTGTCCCCTCTTAATCCGGACTTGATTGTCGTTATTATATATGTTTGTTCTTGGTAAAGCCCAGCGATATATATATATATATATATATATATATATATATATATATTCACTAAATAATAGCTACATTTGGTCAATACTCAACAGGGCATAATTGTTCGTCGAAATTAAAAAAAACGTATGGGTACTTTTTCAATCATATTAATTTTAACTGTGATACGTGAAAAAATTCCCGTGTCCCCGAAGCACTCAAAATATTAATTAGATATAATTCATAAATAAAAATATCTAGATAAATAAACAGTATATAACTAAATTGTTTATCTAAGCTAGATAGATTGATGTTTAACATTGTTGTCTAGATAATTGTCAACTCTGCTCGTAGCGTTTGTATGTTTATTTTACATGACCGCTCAAATTGTAGAGCGAGAAATAATTATTAAATTTTATATTATAAGACAAATTTAGTTTTGCAATTTCGTTTTGCATTTAAATGGACATTGCACACCTTAGGGGTTTTACTTTTAGGGCATATTCGTTCTTTTTTTACCAACCTATATTTGTATATAATATGCTTAAAAAATATATAAATAATCGAAAATTTTATTAATATTCGATTCTGTGTGAAACGAAGAATGTATTGATTTTACCATGATGTGCGTGCATATTTTTTTTTTTTGTTCGTATGTACGATTTTGATTTGAAGGATTGCTTCAATCATCATAAAATAAGAAATATAAAATATAAAATGTTTACTTTTCAGTTAATACTTTGATAGAAATGAATTTCTCAACAATTTTCTGAATAATTACGAAAATGGTAAAAGGTGCGGTATACTGGTTTTTGACAAAATTACATTTTTTTTATTATTACCTATAATAACTTCACATTTTCACTAAATGATTATTATATCACTAGATATAGATGGTATAATTTTCAAAATATGTAAACTATTTTTGAGTAGTTAATAGATATTTGAAAGTTCCTTTTTTTCTAAGGTTTTTTTGAAATGTTGATAACATTATATTGTGTAATGTATTATCTAATTATTATGTATATGGCAAAATGTACAAAAAGGTACCTCGAAAACAATGGCATATTCAAATTATGTTATACTGAAACGTACGTGTAAACTTAATAACATAAATGTAAACTAATGTCTTTGGTTCGAGTTAGCACGAATTGGTTTTAAGGTTTCTCGTACATTTGATACCTGCTAACGTTCTTCGAATTACAACATTATACACGGAAAGTTATATAATACATTTAACACATCATTTTCCGACGTGAAATCTGGCTACTAAGTTTTAAGATGTATAATTAATTCATTAATCAATTCAAAAATATTGTTGACAAAGTAGTAATTAATAATAATAATAATAATTATTTTCATTCGTGGTAATCCATCGACATGCAGAAGAAAGTTGCCCTCGTGGCTACACTTAAATATACTTATAGGTAAACGATAATCGTGGTATAATAAAATAGTCTTGGAATATATATTTCATTCTACCGTTGTAACTGATGAAGAGGTTAAGGGGTGTCTCGAAGTACATTTATCCATTGCAGAGGTACATGCTAGGTTTAAATCCTGTCTGTGGGCGGAATATAATATACTGATAGGTACGCGGATTTTTTCGTTTTTCGGCAATACTTATTATTAGAGTACGGATTTTGAAGGAATTTGCTTTTTTTTCCATTGCTCTAAAATGAAGCTACGCCAGCTCTAAATTCGATTTATACTACTTAGAATAAAATGCACGACATTTTTTTTTGCTTCTTTCAGTTTTTTGTATGTTAATGTTTTTTTTAGAAACTATTTTTTTGCTTTTTAGTTATATTTTTTCAAAATGTGGTCTAAATAAATGTATTTGGAAGTTAGTATTTATTTTCATATTATATGCTATGTTCCAAATCTTGTTCAATCGTTCCTTGATAACCTTTTCCCAGTTTGTCACGTACCGTATGGTAGATTAATTTATCTGGAAACGACAATAAACACAAAAATATGCTCTTGCTCTGGAAATTATCTACTCAGAATTATAGTTTAGATTTGATTGTAAAACCGTATAGTAATTTTCAATACGCCGAAGATTATTAACTTTTTTTTATTTACCCATTTTTAATGGTTTTTTTAAGCTTTTTTGGAAGATTTATACAGCTTTATTGCTTTTTTTAGTGCTTTTCTTTAGTTTTTTATTGCTTTAAAATCCATACTCTACTTATAATAATTTTGCTATTGAAATGATCGATCATATCTTATCTTATAAATTTATTATTAGAAAAATTTCACAAATATTTCAAAAAAACTTTTAAATTGTGGAATGGAATATATTAGTTTTACCATAATGAGTTACTTTTTTTGTTGTATCTGTGTACACGATTTCCATCAGAAGCATTGCTCCGATCATTATAATAATTGCGTGTATTTCTAAATAGTTTTATTGTTATCTTCAATAGATTTATTATTATCTTCAGTAGATTTATAATAATTGTGAGAAACTGAAAAAAATTATAAAATGTACAATTTATCAGATTTTGACAAAATCGAAT
Source organism: Sipha flava (assembly GCF_003268045.1). NCBI lineage: Eukaryota > Metazoa > Arthropoda > Insecta > Hemiptera > Aphididae > Sipha > Sipha flava. The sequence goes on along the minus strand of NW_020271717.1, from coordinate 1,499,030 downwards.
TTTCGTTTTAATTGCAAAGTTATAGCCGTAGAGATTTGAAATTTTTACTGAATATTTATAACATTGTTCGCTGTAAGTGGATGAATTTTAAATGTATTAATGTAAAATGCCAGTAAAATTATTTCAGTTTGATAAAAAATCTTGAAAATATATTAAAAATGTCTTCATATACGAATATATTTCTGACTGGTTAATGAAAAAATAATTGAAATCAAATATATATATAAAAAAATGTTTGCATATTAAATTTTGATAAAACAACAAATATCAGAAAAATCCAATATATTTTTGTACTTTATAAGACATTACATTTTTATATTTAAGGTTAGGTTATAAGATCAGAATTGGATAAAGTATTTTTATAAGATTACAAAAATAAGATTTATTATAAGATATTTTTTAGTATAGATTATACTACAATAAGTTAGAATTAAAAAAAAATGTACCGAACAGTTGTAAAATAGCTTTTAAGCTTGAAAAAATGAAATTTTGATAAAATCTGGAATGGCAACGAATTTTGACTATACACGATATTTATTATTTGACTGTAATTCTAGAAATATTAAATGCAAATTCTTGAATATTTGTTCATTGTAGTTTTCATGAAATTTCATAATTTCCGAAATATTTTAATGAAATTTGTGATGATTATAGGCACTTGCAATTTACGATTTTTCCTAAATCCTTACCTCGGCCTTTTTTATTTTACAAATTTGGGTTTTTTTTTCAAAAATGTTTTTATAATATTATTAATTTTATTATGCAAATAATGTACGTATGTGTTCCAAGTGTTCAAAAATATCAAAAGTTTAGTCTGCACAATATATTGCGATCTTGTCATCAAATAAATTTATTCATCCAAACAACTCACAGTACTGGGTATTAATTTCTGTTTTTTTCAATATTCATATTCATATACATAATTCAACAAACAAAACTGCCTTTATTCGATACTTTCATTTATTTACTATTGTGAATTTACTATTCATATTTACTAATCATATTTACATTTAATATTTACAATTCATATCCGATCAGAAATTTTGAATGAAACAAATTATGTCAATATTGTCGTATTTTGCTGTACATCATTATTTCCTTTTTGATAGTATTTCTCTTTATGTTATCATGACAGACTTACATTTATTAAAAAGTACATATTTATTATTTATTTCATTGTTAAATTTTTGATACCATTGTTTATTTTATATTTATCCAAGAAAAATTGAAATACATATAAAGTATATAGTTATATTAGCATATATATTAAAAAATAAAACATTGTACAGTATAAAGTAATTGCTGACCTTGGCACATAGTATTTAGTACACTTATGAGCTTTTAGAAAAAAAATAAATTATTTTTTTGCTGATTAGTAATTGATTTTTACTGTACTTTCTTTTAAAAGTTTTATTTAAAACATTATATAATTATCTTGTGATTTCGAAGTTTCGTTTAAAATATATACATATTCATATTAATCTAATATTATATTGAGTAATGTAATATTCGAAAATCAAAACAAGTTAATATTTTAATGTTGTCAATACTTCATCTGACGGTTAAATTATTATTAAAATAAGAGCCAAGTTTTATTGATGTGAAATATAAATTACTGTCTAGGATAATATATCAGAAGCTGGTATTACCTAATTGTACCAATTCTATTCTTAAAGTAATGAAATTCGCAAAGGGTTCAACAGTTTCTAAAGATATTCGAGCTTTCTTTTAACTGTCCTATAACTCGCTAAATTATTCATTTTGACTTTTAATTTTTCAAATTTATTTACAATACATAAACCATTAGGTTCATGTATTGTTAATACATTAAAACTACGCAATTTTTATTTCGGTAATACATTCGAGTAATGAAATGGAACATATATTATGGAAATATAATACATTATAATACACAGATATGACATTTCTTGGTACAGAAGCTCGACCATAAAAGACTAATGAATCTTCTAGCAATAAATATTACAGAAAATACCATGCATGTGAATTAATGATGTTCATTTGAATAACTACAAATAAATATTGTAAATAATGTAACTGTTTAGATTATCAAGTCCTATTTTTGTGTATGCAGTAGATCCACTACGTGAAGCTGTAAACACGAAGCGTATATAATATACTACATCGATTACCTTAGAACCATTTTTTTATTTTATTTCATCCTTACTACAGTGTTTTTTAGCGTTCCTCTACGAGTAGGCCAACATAGTTTTATTCAAGTATTTTTTCTCCCTATGAATAATTTTTAAGTTAGAATTCCACTTGTAGCAGAAGAAATAAAATATTTTCATTTAGGCCATTTTGATTTTTTTTTTTTTTAATCAATATATTTAATTATTATTTATTAATATTTCTAGATTATAATATTTAAATTCATATTTGAAAATATATTGTTCTTAAAAGAAATTTATTTTTATATTTTACTATCAGAGATTTAAACATTTTTTACTCTAATAAAAAAATGAAAAATTAAATTCAGTAATTATCAACAATGAAAGTTAATATTAGTTATATTGTTACTTAAATAAGTGTAATTAAATACTCGTTTGACTTTAAAAATAATTAACTCGAATAAAAATGGGAAGTGAGTTTTTTAAAATTACATTTTAAATTTGTTATTTTCATGTTACATTTTGTGGAAAAATATAAATATTTAGTAAGTACATTTCAAAGGTAGCCAACATATTATTCAGTAGTTGGGTTTTATTGAGTAAAATGCGCGTTTTTCTTCAGAACCACCAAATTTAATAATTAAAATAACGTTTATGATAGTATTAAATATTAAAGTGTCCTGTGTTTGGTAACAATTGATTAAGAACGGTCATTGGGATTATATTATGTGTAACATAATGGTTATGAGATGGAATTATTAAAAGAATTGGCGAGAAAGTAAAATATGTGTAGATAATTACTACGGGGGAGAACATGAATAAATTATTTCTTATCGATTTGATATATATATATATATATATATATATATATATATATAGTATTATATTTTATGTCCCATTTAGATTAAATAGCCTATCAAGAACATTGTAATGTAAGACATAAATAATTATAAAATATTGGGATACGGTCGACCTAAAAGTTATGAGACAAGACATAACTGCAGCATTTGACGAGACGATAAGGATGCATTAACTAACGTTGCATAAACTATATAGATATTTAAGCTTAATAGTGGAACGCTTAAATGCTCATGTGAATTCATTAAAAATATAAATTTTTATTTATTAATTATAAGTATTGCAAAATTATTATTTTACATAAAATTGATTATTGATTTTCCATGAATTATAAAAATATAATGATATATATATATATATATATATATATATACTTATTCGTTAAGAAGGGAACGGAACGGAAGGGTTTTTGATATATTAGTCTAGTTCGGGGTGTAGAAAATCGTTTTAACAGTTCTTCTATACACTCGGCGTTGCAGCTCCTTTCACCCACGCTCCCAGTCACTCTAAATACGCCCCTGGGTGGTAAATTACCACTGCACACGGGTGAAAAATTCCATCTGTAAACACGATCCCCGGGAACTTTGCACACAGCTGTATTATATGCATATACACACGTACTACGGATAAAACAAGTATTGTCCGGGTGTCCCAACGACCGACGAGGTACGCCGAATAAGGTCCAACGCCGTTCGTTTTAATTCGAATATTAAATACACACATAGCCCGTTCTTAATGAGCGTTTTGTTAACTCACTCATCTAATGAAATGTTTTTTTATTTTCATTCTAATCTTCTCGCAGTCGAATAAGTTTGGTCAAATTAGGTTAACGCGTTGGATTCGCTATCGTTTTCAATATCGTGAGTGTATTATCAGCTGGAATACGCTCATAATAATTTCCACTGATCCATTATTTATGGAAATAAAATATAGTTTAATAGACAATTTATATAAACAGAAATTCAGACTGTCTTGTTTTATATTCGTGGATTTGCTGATAATTTTTTTTCCTAAAAAAACATTTTTGGAGTATGATTGTTTTATATAACAACATGACTGCAAGACCAAATATTTCATAATTTTCAACAATTTAAACGTAATGAACTTTAAAAAAAATTATATTTTCACATTGTTATAGTATAAAATATGCTTTTATTATTATAATTATGATGTTTACATAGGTTTAACTTGACACAAATTATTAAAATATAACACATGTTAATGGACGTTTGGTGTTATCGTGCATAGTGTATTAATTATATTATATTTTTATTTATAATATTTTTAGAGTTTCCTTTTACTTGTTTTTTCAAAATAATTTTCTAAACTCATTCATAAAATCCTTATCTCTCGGTGTCGTCTCTTCTCCTACTATAAGCGATCATTTTATACTTAATCTTATATTCCGTTTGTATTCAGAGCTGATTGTTTACTTTTCTTGTTTTTGAATTACTGTTCTATCTTTCTACACTACATACTAAATATGTATAATTAATAAATATCAAAAAATAAAAATTACTTTATTCGTCAATTATAAAAGGTATCACAATTCCCACTGATTGTATTAGCGTGCAAATAAAACAATGCGCATTCGCATGAATGATCTCTGAAATATTTTGGAGTACACAGACCATAAGCGTGGTTTTAAAACTTGATTTTAAAACGTCTTATAAGTTATTTTGTATTTTGTTTCGAAAACCATAATATTTAATTTGTGGTAAAAATTATTGATTTAATTTCACTCCTTAAATTTCTACGAATACAGCTTACATTTAAACAGTTAAATATTTACTTTTTTTTTGTGAGCTTCAATAGTTTCTGAATTAACTTTAGAAGGACTTAGTGCCATTGATTTTACAACTGGAAAAATAATTTTACTATTATTTAATATAGGTCGTCTAAATACATCGCTGTTATTGTATTGGAAACATTAAGTCAGGTTATTTTTTGACACACTATAAAAGTCGCTTATACCAATATACCAGGTCACGAGATGTTACAATTTAGTTATTCATGCAGTTTATTTGTTCTCGTATCATTATTACTAAACTGTAGGCATAAGCTACAATAGAGGCAGATCGATCGAATTTTATATTTCCCAGTGACCACTAGCTGTAAAACAAAACAAGAAAGTCAAATAACATATACTTACACAACGTTAATATTGTAAATTGCCGACTTATTTTCTATTGTTATTTTTTTTGCCAGCTGCAAGTGCTATACTACATAACAATGTGAGTGGAACGTCCGCCATATACTCTTATGGATTTGATTCAGGTTGTTGTATAAGAGATATAATCATAATATACGGATCGATAGGGATACATATATGAGTGGTATGTATATACATATAAGACGATGTGTTAGGGGTAAAAGGATTTTGGTGAAAAAATATCGGTGTAAATAAAGTACATGGAAAATAAGTGCCATGGAAAAAGTATTAAAAATAAAGCACAAAGCTTAAAGTACCCAAGTGCGTTTTGAGTGCACAGAATTCTTAGGTATATGAAATCGTGTAAATTGTTAAGTTATCAAGTTAAAAAGTTTTAGATCGAGTATAATTAAACCTTCCGGTACTGTTTTTTCATTATTTCCAGTCGTTTTAATGGTATCCATATTCTAGGAAATAAACTGAATAAAGCAATATATACTTTTACAAAAATAACATAATGCCGAGTTGAAGCTATGTATATATATATATTATATATTTACAAATAAGACCGTCGTCAAAGAACAATATTGAACTTTTGCCCCCAAGAATGTTTTTATTATTCTTGGTTTAATTATCACTAGTTTCATTACTCATAAGTTATTATGACCCGGATGTTCATGCATTAAAAACTAGAGAAATGTGTTCTATGTTTTAAAAATAAAATAACAAAAATAGGTTTTTAAAAAAAATTAAAATATGTAATTACTTTTTATGTTTATATTTAATCAACCAGAAATTATAGGGTACGAGAATTACACAATTGTGTATACTAAAAATACATTATTTTAGAATCAGTATTTTTTGATAAAAATTAGGTTACAGCATTAATTTGGATTAATTGTTATGTATTATGTACATAAATAAATACACAGTGATTAAAAAACGGGTTTGAAATGCAAATAAAACAACGAGTAGACATTTGGAAGTTTTTCTATCAGAAATAATATATATATTATGACTATTGACCGGATTTTTATGTTTTTACATATTTTTACTGAGAGTATGCAGCTCCATTTGGATAAGTTTTCTGGACAGTTCATTTATCTATGAACTGATATACAAAAGTTTTTAGAGCATAAAAAAGAATATTTTGTATAAAAAACACGTTTTAGGAATATATTGGTATATTGGAGTTTAATTTGAATATTTTGTAAAAAATCTAATGGTTTATAAAAAAATCCCAATTTTTTTTTTATTATATTATTTATCTTGACGAAAGGAATATTGATAAGAACTTAACATTGATAAGAAAATTAATTAAAAATTATTATTCTCTATATATTCTCTTATCTTATTTTTATAAACGAACCATGGTAATAGTTCCCGCGTTCTACGTGGGTAGCACTTATCGTGTTCTACACACTTCATTTTTCTATGCTTCTACGCATGTGCGTAGACTACACTAACGTCTCTATCTGTGATATACTTATATCACGGGTTACAGAATACAGATATCAAATAGTCTTCACAAATTCATTAATTATTTTAATTATTGTTAAGTCTTAAGCGTATTATTACTACTACTACTAACTACTAGTGTATTAAGTATCATGTTTTAGTGTATGTCTTGGTAAATTAAAATGCCGAAAATTTCCTACATTTTGTAAACTACTACTATTATTTGTTTTTTCAGTATTTAAAACATTTTTATGAAAAATAATATTTCTGCATATAAAAGAATATTTTGATGAAATTATAGAGCATAGAAACATCTTATTTCTAAGGTTTTAAACGCATGTAAATCCGGTCTCTAATTATGACTATTAAGCGTTTGGATGAAACCGTACAGGCAGTATCTGGGTATTACAGGTACTACCTTAGCAGTTCATTGAATCAAATAATTATTTTAACTTGATATTTGATCTTTAGATATTGGTAGAACATGTTTAAATGCTGAAAAGTTGCCTTAGTTTTGTTGCCAAAAAATATTAGATTAGTAATTAAAAGTGCTCCATTGTATAGAATATTTTGGGTAACTAAAGAAAACAATCCAAGATAACTATATATTTCCTAAACTTTTAATATTGTAATCAGCCTACCTAAATATTATTTAAATGATATGGATACATGGATATATATATATTTTTTATAATCTGTTGTACTCCTTTTATTAAATCGGTAATTAATCCAACGGTGGACGCGAAATTCGTTGATAACCATGCGAAACAAATACATTTTGAGTTTATTGGATGTGAAGCTAAATACGTATAAGACGTATTCAATTAATCTACGAATACGAAAACGTATATAACATAGCGCTAAAAGCGAAATTATTAATTAGTAATTATCATTTAAGTCTTACTTCGGGCGGACTGAATTCAATAATTGAATTCCGCCTCATAATATTATACTCGTAACGATTTCACCCATACACTTTACATAATTTACTTATAAATGTATACCGCGACGCGAGGCATTCGCGTAAAATGTTATACCGAAATCGAAAACGTCGCTCGCAGATTTATCTTTACGTTCTGCCGTTCTAGTAGGTATTAATTTCTCGTCATTGTAGACTTTATTCAAGAACGCAATTGTATTGTTTAACGCAGTGGTTCTCAACCTTTTTTTTTTTGTTCACGGCACACTATTATACATCACAATTTTTCGCGGCACACTCATGCACTGGACTACAACAAAAACTTTGGCTACGCCAAATCCAGTAAGGTTTTAACCGTGCAGTGTACACTACACAGTTTATCTACATATATATATATATCTGCAGAATTAATTGACATTCAACTGTCACAGTCTTATCAATCGGTATTTTCAGGTATCAGACATTTTTCGCGGCACATCTAATCGATTTCGCGGCACACCGGTTGAGAACCACTGGTCTAACGTTTCCAGCGGGACCGCCAAAACGTTTGTTCCGTGCGCCTTCGCTTTTCCACTCGTTTTTGTGTGCACGCTGAAAGTTCTTCGGAATAACGGTATTAGTGTTAGTTTTTAATTGTTTTTTCGTTTCCCACGTTCGGCGACCATTTCGATTTCGACGGCATGTACAGCGATTATGCGATTCTATATTTTACTGAACTTTCGATAATGAAATAGAAATTCGCGTCGTGTTTTGCGACCACCGCATATATGATGTTTTCCACTCGCGATTCCCCGAACACACTAGCACGCGTGCACACACGCGCAAATTCACGCAGGTGCACAAAATACCTCGAAATACGTTTTCGGCGAATTTTAACCGGTAGACAAAAATCGATTCGCGCCATTCGCCGTCGCCCAAAGTTATCAAAATGCATATGTTATCGCTTTATTATTTCCGTAATATTATTCATAAACATACCGACTGTTCGAACTGAATAATTTATAAAACGCATACGTTTACTTGTTATATACGTATATACACGTGTAAAAACAATTATAATAATAAAAATACAAATAATCATAATCCCGTATTAAGCACTCCACGTTTGATTGAAAATTCTGTCATTTTTTTTTTTTTTTTACTCAAATAGCAAACTGATTTTGAAACGGAAATTCTGTCCACCACGTACTATAAAGGTTGATTGAACGGTATTCAAATGATTACATGTCCGTTGTATTACTCATATTTAAAGCATCTATCGTGGTATAAACACTGTGAACAGTGATTGGGGTGAGACTCGCAGTATTTCTTTATAAACGAAGCATATGTAAATATTCGATATTGATCAAATTATTATTTCTAATAGTTCAGCATCCAATATATCTATACAATTTTCAAACGAAATATCGTTTTCTTTCTATTGCATATATTAGGAATTTTTTTAATATTAGTAAAACAATTATTTTAAACATTATAATACAACATTACTTAAAAATTACCCGATTTTTTTTTCTTCTTCCTGCTTGCCATTAAATTATGAAAAATATTACCTACATAGAAAATATTTATCAATCTGAATTTAACAAAATATAGATTAAATTTATAAAAGTAACGTTATTTACGTATTTTATTTATATGCTTGATGTGATTTTTGTTGTTGATTATTTAATACCGATTAATTTATCATCGGTTTATAATTTATAACTTTTTATAAAGTAAAACAGCATTACTGCTTTCATTCGTTAGTAGTATTATATCATTTTATAATTTTATAAATTCAAAATATTAAACATAAACAATCTCAGAATTATTTACTTTGCCAAAGCACAATCTAATTTCGCAATATGCATTTGGGGGAGTGCCTATAAATCTCATTTCCATTCATATTACATTTAGTAGCTTATTAAAGATAATTTTAGGAAAATCAAGATTTTACTTAGTAAGATGCTCCACTCAAGTTTCGTTGTAGATAATTTTAATTATATTTATATCAAAAATGTTATGTATTATATGCACAATAATAATTTTGATAATATTAAGTTTATCATACCATGTAACACTGAAATAAAAATAAATCAAACACCCAATCTATTTTTTGTAATTCTACATTTGATCATTATAATCAAATTAATATTGGTAATAAATAATATATATATTTTAAACTAGATTTAAGTAAATTTAAATCATTTAAACACTAAAATATATTTAAATTAATTTTCCCTATATGATTTTTTTTGTGCCGTATAATTAAAACGTTCATTATATTATTGTACTACATTTTTTATTATTATTATGTTAATTTGTAATTACATTTTATTTTAGATGATACTTATGTAGATATTATATAGTTAGAAGTCATCTTCACATCACATCACATAAAATCCATAGATTTAGTGAGTAGACCAATATATTGTGCATTACCTAATATATGTTTAAAAAAAATGTTAATCATTCTGTTATTGGTGAATATATATTATATTATTGTTAATAAGTATATTTCTAAGTTCATATTTGATAAATTAATTTTCAAAAAGAGTGACTTGAATAAGTTAATGAAACAGTCGATACTATTTTTAAATGTGTTTAAAATGTTTAATGTGCTGTCATATTATTAAAAATTAAATATAACTTAATAAATAGTTTATACATAAAAAAATATATTTTACTTGTCCTCGTAATTTTCTTACATGCCATGGATTTGGCATCCATAATATCTACTATCATAACTCATATAATATCAAAATAAAATTTTAATATAATTTTTTTTTATTTTGTGTAAATTACATGCATTAAAACTAATCTTGTTCTACATTTAAACTAAAAGACTTGCTAAGAATCGTAAAATATTTTAGTTTTTACTTAATTTTTTTAAACGGAAAACAACTAAATAATACTTATTTAAGTTTTAAGTCATAAGAAAAAAACAGTGCATTTAAATATAGGACATTATTTTAAGACTTATCGTCAAATTTGGGTTTTGTGCATAAAGCGTCCCAAATTGATACGGTAGTTCCGTCGTCGTCTCATGTGTGTCGACGATCAACTTTTAAAGCATCGATCGTCACACTCGGTCGATCGACGATCGTAAACTTCCGTCTTGACAATCATCTGTTTTTATTGGCAAGCCTCGACGTGTTTTTATGGTAATAACATAACATGAAAACGTATGCGACACGATAAACCGCATACCTCTTTCGGATATAATAAATTATACATTGCATAGGACGGTCTGTATTACAAGTTCGTCCACGTCGGTCGTATTACATTTGATATCTCGGGGCTATTCGTAGAATTTTGTCTGGCGTTAATTTGGGCGCAGCACGTTCGGATCACCCATAAAAAAGTAAAAACAAAACGAGAAAAACGCAACGCATTATCTACATTGTTGGCGTTATGTGATATATACGTATACATACAGACGAATGGTTGGATACGTTTTATTTAGTTAAAATACCTACAGGCGTAAAAACGAGTATAACCGATGATCTTTTCAGTATACACGCCTAGCGCGAAATCTCCGTTAGACGTTTGTTAGTTTTCGCGTTACTAAATATGAATGTATGATGGTTTTTTTTTTTTTTTTTTCTATCGCATTTCGAAATGACGAATTCAAATTTTATCGCGCGTCTATGTGTATTTTGTTCGACTACTTGTCACTCTATTGGTGTTTGCGTATTCGTGCCCACGCGCTCTAATGCCAGTAGATTTTCCGTTTTATTTGCAACGTATACATTTTATTCGGCATTCGTGATCCATGTTTGCGTAGCGCGAAAACGGTTTCGGAGGGCCGTGGACGACGAGCGAAAAACGAAAAATAAAAATAAGAACGTGGAAACGTGAAATATACCACTAGCCGTAGCGCGTTTCGCACGTGTCGCCGGATTCGCCGTTTACCGTTCGCGCGGTAGCCGAAACCGTCGGTGGTGGATGAGGGACGGAAGACGCGCGAGTGCGCGCACCGTAATAATATAACGCGCCGCCCTAAGACGATATCGAAAGTACGCGAGAACCGTCTCTGTCCACAGCGCGGAACGCGGCCGTGTCGCGCGTGATTCGTGGGCGAGCGCGCAATGTTAAATAATAGTGGTACACGGTGAGCGAACAATATTGTATAATGAAGATCGTACCTGAGCACACACGCACTGTACATAACATATGTATATGTGTATATATACATATATATATATATATATAAACGTGTGCGTGTGTATATAAACAATGCTATACGATATCGCCGTAGAGCTTATACTATGCGATGGAATATTATATATACATATATTATAATCCGTATTAATGCTAGTCTGCGGCGTACTCGGGGGACCTGTGTGCAGAGCGATGACTGATAAATCCTCACCCTTAATATTATGTACACACACACGAGTATATAGCATTACGGACTCGTATGCGCATACGAATACCGCAAAAACGCACACACAAATACGAGACACACACACACACACACACACGCACGCACGCACGCACGCACGCACGCACGCACGCACTCACATACACACGTATATTATAAATCGTTTTTAATGGCACGTTTGATATTTAATCATACGAGTATTAGTATACTAATTCCTGTGTATCCGCTGTCAAATTTCATACACCGCAGTGCAACGCGAGTACAATCATTGGAAATACCTATCGATACGTTTGTGTACGTACAACAGCGTATACGGCGCGCGCACAGAGATTGACCCATTTAACAGGCGAGGTACTCGTTATTTCACAGCGTCCGTCGAGTGGAGGTTGTTTGTAACAATACATATCAATTATTTTATCGCTTCATACACGTTTATCGTTCGAAGCGAAGATGTGACCGGACATGCACCTAATTTTTATCGCCTTTCTTTTCGCTTTCGTGTGCAATCAATTTTTCGCGAGTTCGTCAAAAGTTTCGAACACGTCTACAAATCCGTCGCCTCGATAAATTGAAAATTGATACTACGCAAACGGTTGATACGATACACTTTAGACGTGCCGTTTCTACAGTTCTTCGGACAATTTAGAAACAGTTCCGTCGGCAAATGAAGGCATGTTATATAGGGATTCCAGTGGACAATGTTTGACGACCGTCGGATAAATCAATTGATTTCACTGTTCTACAACTTCTAAATAGTTCTATGAAATACTTTATTTTACTATTTAATAGTTGTGATACGAATGATTTTCAATGTTCCCTAATCATTTTGTGTCTTAGAATTAAGACCTTATTTGAAAAAAACAACCATGTATTTTGTCGTTCATCATAATAACTATTTTAACTAAAACCACATCATGTATATAGGCCAAATTTTGTATCTATATACTCTAATATTCGAATGTAAGCGTTGAAAAATCTATTAAGTGTATGAAATATAACAAATCATGGACGTTTTAATATTTGAGACAAAGTGTTTTTTTTTTTTTACTTGAATATGTTTAACGTTTATTCATTGTAGACGTTGTTCCAAGATAGACGTTCCAGTGATACACGACTGCGGACGGTTCTTATCGGGGCGACCATTTTAATCGAAATTATAGTTTATCAGCGGACCCCCGAATATTACACTATAACGGACACATGTTGCCAATTTAATAAATAAAACTTTGATAATGTGGGAATGTGGAAATTCTGAGCGAATTAAGTTTGGTATGCAGTTACAAGTCATTTTTGTTAAATACTGCAGTTAGAAGAAATTAAATTAAAGAAGTTTAAAAGAAACTCAAGGCGAAACTGAGACAATTATTTCATTCATAAACAAAGGTCGAGAAAAATCGGTGGCAAAAAAGATTTAGATAGAATCAACCTAACTATTCAGAGCTATAATGATTATAAAAATCACCAAAACGTGATACAATATTTAAAAAAAATTAGTTGTCGTTACAGAGGGGAAAAAATATAAATGTTTAACTTTAAATGTTAATATTTATATATAATACATATATTCTATTATTATATTGAGCGCTTGTTTTTTACTTTTTTTGATTTTCAATTTTTAAACTTAAAATGTTTATATTATATATTACTATATTAATAAACTGCGTTGCACAACTTGGCAACGCTTCATTAAATTTCGACCGCAGTCTTGTCATTTTTTGGGTGCTAAATAATACCTTTTGTTATATTATGATCGTCCGCAATCGGGTTGCAAAAAAGGTAAAGCGTCCACAGTCGTGTTTCACCCATACGTTCGGTCGGAAATCTGTAAGCATCGACTTACGGAGACCGCCCACTCTCGAATAGAGCACACCAAATCTAGGCGAATAGACAAAAAACAAAACGATAAGATTATAAAGAAACAAAAATGGTATTTATATATATACGTATATATAATTGTCCGAAATTATTGTTATTGGTGATACCGCAATCAAAATGGGCGATACGATATATTCGAATAAAAAAAAAAAATTATAAAAAAAAAAAATTACACATATGTAATACAATAATATTTTACGATAAATAGCCCATTAGTAAAAACACTAATCGAATAATATAAATTAAATTATAAATTAAACGCACGCGCGGAATCTGGTCCGTTGAAACATACGAAACCTCGTGTAAGTGTAACGGGTTTCTCGACGTCACCTGTCCGCGGGATCAAACGACTACCACGACGACGCCGGCGGCCGCTGGCGGATGTAGTTGTTCCGGTTCCGTTGGCTGCTGCTGTTGATACAGCGGTGGCTGTGACGAAGGTGACGCGGAAGACGAACTCGTGGTGGTCGTCATGCTCGCCGTCGTGGCGGCCGCGGCGGTCGTCGCCGTGGCCGCGGTCCCGTTTACGGGCACCGTCGCAGCGGAGGATGTGCGCTCACGATGATCCGTATTTTCCTGCGCCGTGGAATCACCACCGCCGTCGTTGGGCCGCGCGGTCTCGTCGTCACCGTCGTTCGCGGCCGACTGGCGGCGATTGTTTTTGTTGTTGTGGTTGAATTCTTCGGTCGCGGTGATCTGCACGGACGGCACCATTTTCGGTTTGAAGCCGCCGTACTCGATGTAAACGACTTTGGTGCGCGGCGGTTTCGCGGCCGAATAACCGATCCGGTTGGACGCCGCGCCGCCCGGTTGCTGCAGCACGTACCGCGACTTCCGACCGTGGAAATGGTTGTGCTGCGGATACGGCATCGCTAGCCGTCCCGGCTGCACCATGGACGACTTGACGTAGTACGTCCACGGCACCGGGTACTGGGACGCCCACACCGGATGGCTGGGTCTGAACGGCGGCACCGGCTGGTGCTTGCCCGCGGCGCCGCCAGCCGTCTGATCCTGGTCGTATTTGATGCCGATCACGTTGCCGCTTTCACCGCCGTGGTCCGGTGACGGTTTCTGCGGTTGCGGGTGCAGCTGCAGCGGCGCGTAGTGATGGAAGTTGCCATTGTTGTCGTACGCCGGTTGTTGTTGCGACCTACTGTTGCGCCGTGTCAGCGGTCTGCCGCCGTCTCTGGCGCGGTAGTGGTGATTTTGCTGCAACTGTTGTTGTTGTTGTTGTTGTTGTTGTGGATACTTGCCAACGGCACCGAAGTTGTTATAGTAGTGGAACTGACCGCCACCGTACTGCAAAGGCAACGGTATGTACGCGGCCGCCGCGTTGTTATTGTTGTTGTTGATGTTCAATTGTCGTTGTTGTTGCTGGCCAAGGTTCTGCTGATGGTAGTAGTGATTCGAGTGTTGCTGTTGTTGATCGTCGTCGTTGTTGAGGTTGGTAACGACGTTATTGTTATTACCGTAGTAATACGAGTACTGTTGCAGGTCCGAGGGGACGTTCGTCTGTTGCGGTTGCTGCTGTGGAATCTGCATCAGTTCTGAGGCGTCGGACGGTTTGGATTGCTGCGGTTCCGGGTCGGGTTGTTGCAGTTCCGATTCCGACTGTTGATTTCCGGACGGCAGATAATTGTACTCGGGTTGAGACGGTTGCAGCAACGATGAGTCGACGAGGTGCTGTTCAGAAGCACTGGGAACGGAAACGATTTCCATTACGGTACGTTCTCGCCCGACAACGGAAGAATACGAAGGTACCACCGAAAGACCATCGACGGATGTGGATTGTTGCTGCGATGATGGCCATTCCGCAGACACGGATGTGGAGGGCATCAACAACGGCGCTAAAAGAAGTTGCTGTTGACGCTGTTCCTCGTCTTGTTTCGAGGTATTACCACTGTTCTGTGGCTGCTGAAATCGAATAAACGTTTTAGTACATGAGTATGTGTACGCGCAAAACGCCGTATAACATTATGTTCGTCTTTATGGACTCTTAAAACAACGATTAATATTACACGAGATTGGGATTTTTTTCGTCGAAGACATGAAAAAATAGCAATACCCCGGAGGCATAGTACGCATTAGGTGCCATTAAAATCAAAGTACAGCCGATGGAATAGCTTATTCGATAATATGGGGAAGTTTGTGAGTTGGTTAATACACGTTCGTCTTGTGTATAGAAAATCCATCTCTCTTTATGCCTCATTTTGTTTACAAACACACACACACACACACACACACACAATATATACTCGTGCGTTCACACAAACAACTTTTGCGCGCGCTTGTATTTTCGTTTTGTTTTCACTCGCGCTTTCTATGGCAGTGGCGACGGGTACACTAGAAAACGCGTCGAGGCGAATTAACACACGGCGCGGCACAGAAGTACACGTGTGTACCGTAAAAAAAAAAAAAATTAAAAATATAATATACAAAACCGGTCGGCGGTCTCTGAGCCGATGCTTTTCGCGCGGTTATACTTATACACAACACACACACACACACACACATACGCGCCGCGCTCTCGAACACACAAGCGAGCTGAACAATGCTCGAGGGCTCGTATCGACGCGGTGCTGTCGTACACACACGTGGCGTCTGTACGTCGAAAAGGAAAGACCGGTTTCGGTATTGAGTCTGTACGCGACGTGATACACGTGTACGTACCTGTAATTTGGTGTGTGTGTGTGTGTGTGTAATTCTTACATGTATTAGACGAGGCTGTGGTACATTTAGCGCTACAGGTAGTTTTCTAAATAGTAGCTCTCACTTTCTTATCTTGTAGTTCGCACGTAAAAATTATACGTATCCACTTGGTGTGTACGCGTGTATATAATACCCAGAGAGAGCAGGACGGGAACTCAAAATCTACGGGAATCGATAGCGTAACCCGTGCGCTCGCCGAACGAGAGTAAAACATTAAAAACCAGACGGCGGACCGGCACCGTGTTAAGGGTTCCGGTGTCGGTTCGGTATTTGTTCGCGGGATCCTTTTGCGCGGGCAACATCATCATCATCCACCTCGTACGCCCGAACAATTTGTTCCTATTCGACGTTTTTTTGACCCGTAACAACAATGCAGTCGGGAAAACGATGTACGTTTTTAATCTCGAAAACACGTTTCCGGGTAAACGATCCAGCAACGAACCAGGACCGCGGGTCGCGGTACGGTCGCACCACCACTCCACCCATATAGTTGCCGGTATCGTGGCGGACGTGTGCGTATTTCGTTACGACGGAACCTTGCGGGCCCCGAGCACACGTGAGCGCTGCGCAACCGAACCCGCGCGCCACGGGAGACCGCAGAACGGTGATTTTCGTTTTAATTCACAGTAACCCGAGACCGGGAACCGCCGCGTACGTTCGCGGTTTAGGCCGATTCCCGCGGTTGGAACTCACTTTGCGGTAACCGTCGCTGCTGCCTCCGTCGTCGCCGGCCGGCTGCTGCGGTTGCAATCCGGTCGTCGGCGTCTGCGATCCCGTCGAATAGCCCGTGATGATCGCCACGGTTTCCTGTGCCGCAGGAGATGACGCCGTCCCGTGCGGCTGGTCCACACAATCCGTTGCGGGACCCGGAGACTCGACGACCGTCGCCGGTTGCCCCGCGAGATTTACGTCGGTACCGGTAGCCGCGGCCACAGCAGCCGCCACTTGGGCCGGGGCCGCGGCCTCCGCGTTCGTCGCACCACTGCCGAACGCTAATAAAAATATCGCCACTGACACCACCAGCATGAGCGTGTTGCGCCGTCCACCTGCGGCGCTGATTTTGTTCTGTAAAATTCAACACGAAAGCGTTTATTAGACGGCGATTTAACAAAACAAAAAGCTAATACAAAAAAAAAAAAAAAACACTTAGCGTCATCGAGAACGCTATGAACGATTGATTTTATTTTCCGGCGTTCGCAGAAGTGTTTTCATTTCGAAATCGTTGTGACAACGGATGTATCGATAAAAATGTCTTGGGTATGTGCCATTTTCTACAAATAAAAACCTAAGAAAATTACTACTCTTCAATTTATAGTACATGCATAGTATAACTAAGTTATAACTTAGTTGAACTGATTTACAATATATTTTACCAGTTTGTTTCCAAATATAATCTTTCACAATGAATATGTGTGATCAAAGAAAAGAAAGAAAAGAAATTAACTCTGGACTGAAATATTAATATATTCGTATAATTACTGTCTATTACTGCAGTAACATGTGTGTCCCGCCCGTATACCCACCACATACCTACCGAATACCTATAACATGATACTTTATTTTACGTATACGTATTTCTTTACAACATTCGTTATGGGTATATAACGATACCATCGTACACCCTCCAATAAATATCTGGTTGTGACTAATAAATACTATTGAATTGCTGCGATATACGTGTCCGCAATGCTGATATCAATCGTTGGCACTATACGACACTTAAGTTGCAATTAAAAGACGATAGCAAAGTTATGGGAAAAAGAAAATTAATCGTTTACTCACCCTCATCGTCGCGTCGGTGTCACAGCTGTCGTAATTATGAATTGAATCGCTGGTCACGGGCATTTTACGATGACATTGTGCGATCTTGTACGATTTTACAGCCGTAAAGATCATGATCAATCCTGTCTCAATAGATACCGTTGATTCGTCTTTGTCGTCACCGTTGCCATTCACTGGGATTCAACGAACGGAATTGTCGTTATTAAATTAATTTAAAGCGATTTTTCTCGGTCAAACGGTGACCACGTAAAATAATTGTACGGAGAATCGCAAACGCGGCGATACAGTTTTGCGTTAGGTGCTCGATTCGGAAACACAAAAATTTATAAAAAAAAAATAATAGAAAAAAGATCCCAAGTATTTGAGAAACTAAAGAACGTTTACGGAACGAATACAGCCGTCGTTGCCCGTTAGTTGGCGATCGTACACGCTGCAAAATGACTGCTGCCACGACCGGACGAGTCTGTCTGAGAACAGGCACTATGCGCTGCGGATCCTCGGCACTAAGGGTTTGCAGATTTAGCGTGCGAGCAGACGGCGTTAACAGTGGACGAGTTGCGATAGTAGTAGTAGTAGTAGTAATAGTGGTAATGGTGGTAACGTAAAGTATAATAAGAAAGTGTACACATGAGAGATGGTTGAAAACTCTCACTGCACACACTCACCAAGAGCGTCGACTCAACCGGTTTGATCGCGGTCGCAGGACCGATTCACACCGTATAGGTACTACGACTTGGTGGCCGCCGCAACGATCGTGTACCTGTAAAGCTAGACCCGCCGGGGTGGTACAGGAAATATCTCCTATCCGAAAATACCGCGTGTGTGTGTGCGTGCGTGAACGTATTATAATCGAAAAAACCTATATTATTATTATCGTTATAAATCGTAATAGGAGAAATTAGTACGGATTCGTGCGAATTATATATACATTATGGGTACGTGTATTGAGAAGGTCCGTAATCGACGATAACTGGTCGCCCCGTTGATCATTCCGAAATACAACGACGAGATGGCGATCTGTCTGGTGTTGCGTTTAAAATTAACGTGCATACCTATATTTATACACGGAGACTTATATAAACATAATAAGTAGGTATAATAATTCATTACAGCCGTATTAATGTATTAAACGCGAAGCGCAGTAGTTGGGTCGCTGATGCTAAGATTAATCCTACATCTTATTAATGTTTAAATAACGTTTCCAGTGGTAGTAGAACTAGTAGCAGCGTATAGTAATGCGCCATCACATATCATTACATACGCTGCGTATTACAAACGTCGAGACCGAACGACTTTCTATAAGTTTAATATTTGATAGATATAGGTACCGTCGCGCTTATTAATACGCTTATTGATAATAAACAATTATACGGAACAGTATAAATTTAAATGATTATTGATATGCAAAGTGATTTTAATTATCATACATAAATAACGAGTAAACGGGTTTTTCACCTAGCATTGCACCAAAATCTATAAATCTAGGTTACAACTGAATTTTATTCATATAAATTATACATATGAAATTAAAAAGAGACTAAAAATAAACATTTTCACAGCACTGAATTACAAGTATTATTTCTTTATATTGTACAGTAGGGTGAGTTTAATAAATTATAAGTTTCACGTTGGTTGAGTTGGTCAATTTTATTAGACTCGTTGGTACAAATTATTCGAAGTATTTAAGTATTTCATGGTAAAATTAGTATCGCTATTACTTTCATTATTATTGCTATTAAAATACTATTAATGACTTTCGTAAATCGTCAGAAAATCAATTCGATTGCCCACAGGTGTTCGTTTTAGTGCTTACATATAAATACTACATATAAATTCTGGATGGTAGAAAAAAATCAAACATTATTGGTTTTTGCGGGTATAATGGTTTCGTTTACGGGTATAATTTATTTTATTTCTTTAGAAGTCATGAACTAGAAAATGTCTTTAAATTTTACCAAACTACTGAATCATAGTTTATGTTTTTGTCTTAAGGAAATTAAGGAGTTTATAAGTTGTAAATTTACGCTCAAGGTTTTAACTGGCAAATAAAATGATTTTTATGAGTTTTACAGTATAATTGAGTGACTTGCTTATTAATTTGTCATACAATCAAAATTAAATTAAAAGTTTTTAAATACGAGTTATTAGTACATTTTTATTTTCGGCCGAAATTATTTATTAATTAAAATTATTCATAAATATTTATAAAGTACACCAAATACTTTTTTCAAACTATTCATTACAAGTATAATGTGATAAGGATACTTTATAGGATTTCATAAACGTATTTTTCATGATTTTCATTGATAAATATTGACAGATTTAATTGGAAGAGTTTAATTTTTAAATTTTTTTTCTTGTATTTTTTTCGTAAATTATATAAACGAAAACTTCATAAATAAATACACACATATACATAAATGTAGTGCACATTTTTGAGAAAAACTAGTTTAAATTTTAGAAGGAATTAACTCAATGTTTTATTATATGACATCAAAATTGAAATGTAAATAAGTGGACCGATTACAAGGACCGGACATTAACCATTTATCTTATTTTACTCATAGTGGTGAAAGGTGTAGAATATTAATAATAATTATTATTGTTGATATTGTACATTTTTTTCCTTAAAAATTATTACTAACCAAGCAACTCCTATTTTTTTCATCAGACACTCGTCTTGCTATACTCATTTTAACGCATGACAATAATTAATTATTATACCAATGCAATTACGAAAATATTCGTATTCGTAGAGATTTTGTTAATAGAACTTCATTTTCGTTTAGTAATCAATAAATCATTAAAAATGGGCTTTAAATATTACCTACGAAAAAAATGTGATTAGTAGAGTTTTTGGTTTATTTTTTACTCAATTGAGATTCGATATATAACGACTGAAACTTTTACAGATTTATTTTAAAATCTTGTAAAAAAAAAAGAAGATTATTTCTATAAAAATTCCTCGCTCTATTAAAAATCTCAAGTTTGAATTAGTAAAAATAATAATTTAATTCTCTATTCATTTTAATAGCTTGTATTAATGCTGAAATTAATTTAATACATTTTAATGTGTGGTTTACGAGTATACTCGGGTGTACTCAGGTCTGTTTCATCCAGTTACACTTAGTTCTGTTAGGTAGAATTATGTGGAGTTTATTTTAAAAAATCGTGCTACGAGTTTGTCGGCGGTGTAATTACAGTTATTCACGATTTAATCAGAAAAAATAAAGTTAGTCCTATATTTTCCAAAAACAGTCGTTCTTAAGCAAACGTACATGTCTTGGAAATTCCCAATAATCGGAGGTACTCTATTATGATGAAACTCTCGGAGCACTTAAAAAAGTGAAAAAGTGTATACCCAAAAAAAAAAAAAAAAAAGTAAAGAAATAAACCGAATTGTAAAATCAACAACTTGCTCGTTCCACTCAGAATCTAAAACGCGTACATGTACGTTTAAGGACGTTATTCCATTCGGCTGATCACGTAATGAAATGTAGGTAGATAAACAAACTGTATCTACGACGTGCCGGTTTTGAACCGTTTTCACAAAAATTACACACGCCCAACTCGAAGCGCGACACAATAGTAATAGTGTTACCAATAATCGATAAACATAAATCATTCGCGGAAAAACACGGATAATACGTTTTTTTTTTTTTTTGTACAAATGCGCGCAACGTGTGAAATTGCAATTTTCTTGTTTATTTCACGTACACCGTACATCGGTACATATATATATATATATATATATATATATATATATATGTATGTATGTATGTATATGTATTGGTATATTTACGTGTAGCACGGTCGTACGTCAAATATAACGCATAATATAAGTGTACCATATATGTATGCACTACACACGAATATATATATATATATACATACATATATAGGTCATTGCTGAAAACCGCTACCCGGGCTAACCGACGCCGGGTATAAAATATAATAATATTATTTAATAGCAATTATTACAATGATAGAAAAAAAAAAAAAAATAATAATAATAATCGTAATGTACCACAGGTAAGAGGTATTTGTGTACAATACCACGTACGAGTTTATTATAAACGTACGTGTACGCTTAATAATCGATATTTTCGAATAGCTGCGGCGGCGGCAGGTGCTGCGCGCAAAACGACCGCCTCCGTCGCGTCATCGCGGAACTAATACCGCAACGGCCGGCTAATAAAACGCAACATTCACATACGCGCGGGGCGGCCCCGTCGGCTCCGACGGGATCCGGAGCACTTTCGTCGCGCGAGTTGTCGTGCCGCGGTGACGGCCGTAGCGACGTATGGACGGGGCGACCGAATCGCGTCTAATCCGTTGCGACGTTTGAAACAATTCAATTTTTGTTCTCGGCGCGTGCACCACCGCGGCAGAACGTGAGCGTACCCGTGTACGCTGTAACGTGCTGTTGTACATAAACGCATCGGAGAAATAATGAAAAAAAAAAAAAAAAAAACGTTCTGGTTGTACACCGGTTCCGCGCGATATTTGCCGATGTTTGCCAAATCGTTTTCGCGACTTCTGCGATGAATACTGTATATTTACTGCACACTTTCGTCGTACACGTTTTACGTTTTTGCACCGCACAAAGTGTATCGTAGCGCGCGTTTTAATTTTAGACCGTAAATCATATTTTGTTGTATGATACGTATACACGACGAGAAGACCGAAATCGGTCGCGTCGCCGTATACAACATCACACCCAGGAGCGTTTTTACATGTTCCCTGCGTGTTGGCCTGTGGAAAATTGCCTCGCTAAATGATTAAAACAATGAACCTGCACTCACTGAAATATTATTTAATTACCTACTACATATATATATAAATTAGGTAGGTGTGCAAAACAAAATTTGTGTTAGTGTTAAAACATCATTTCTCGAGGTCTAAACCATTTTTCTTAATAATTAATAACAAAATGCATTCTTCAAATTTTCCGCAGTAGGCAAGTGCTCGCAGGGGCTGATACGTTTAAACAGGTCACCGATCATACTGTGTATAAACAGTATTGTTATTGTTGTTATTCAACTGTACGCGATAGGGTAAACGCGAGTACACGAGCATTCGACAGGAACGCGGAAACGCTTGGTTCTGTTTGCATATAGTCGTAGTAGCGTCCGAGCGCTCGCGCGCGCCGCGTTTCGTCAATATTAATAATTTATGTAATATTTGTTATTATCATAATACAATATATATATATATATATATATATTATATATATATATATATATATGTTTTATAGACGCGTATCACGAACGAATACGATAATTATGGCAGTAATATAATAACGATATTAATATACGCGTATAATCGATTAAAATTTTATATCAGTGTGTATATTATGTATTTACATATTTTACGAGCGATATAGCGTGTGCTGCGCGCGCAAATTTAGTCAACAGCGGCGTTGGCTATAATACAATTATACGGTTATTATAACTGGACGCGGCGCTAAAAAGGAGGTAGCGAAATGAAAGTCATAAAAAATAAAAAAAAAATAAAACGAATTAAAAAAAATTAAAATATTACATCCCTTTTACCGCCGAATAGGTAACATTTATGTGTACGTATATATCTATAAAAATTTATTCCGTATACGTGTGCATAGGTGCTATGACAACGGTGACGTGCTACGTTCACTCACTCTACTCGCTCGTCACTGCCCCACGAAGTGCGGGGTCGAGACGCGCCGCGGGGTTTTCCTTTTTTTCCCTTATTTTTATTTTTATTTTTCCCGTCCCGTACACGTCCGAAGTACGCCGTGCACTGCAGCAGCGGCGCGGCACGACGATAATCTCTACCGCTTTACCCTCCTCGCTATGGGCATCGGCGGCTGCGGCGGCGGCGGCGGTTCGTCTCTCGGGGACACGCGCGCGCGCCAGCGAGATTCGGTTTCCACCTCACCGCCGCCCGCGCCCTACACTCTTCCCGCAGAGCCCGCGATGGTCTGTCGATCTCGCCACCGCCGCCGCTGGTTTTCCTCGAAACTACCACCGTGCCGTAACGCCTACGTTCGACGCGTGGACGCCGCCGGCGGCAGAGAGCGCCGCCGGCAGCGGCAGCAATCGTCGTCGACGCTGCCGCCGCCGACGTCGCCGGGCCCGGTACCCCTCTCGCCCCTCTCGCACTCGCCGACGCAAACCTCCCGGCCGGGCGGCGGTGGCGGTGGCGGTGGTGGTGGCGGCGGCCGCTCCGAGCAGCAGCGAACAG
>NW_020271717.1:1359258-1474341 GCF_003268045.1 Sipha flava | reverse complement strand
AGCGAACAGTCAGTCGGTCACGGCGTCCCGGTGAGCGACGTTCATGTGAACACGTTCGATCTGTTTCCCCTGCACCGCCGCCGTCGTCGCGGTACACCACGCGCGTTCTCTGCTCCCGTACGGAACACCGCCGAAACGTTTGCGCGTGCTATACCACATCGCTCCTGCCGTTGCGTAGACCCGTAGGCGGCGTTTCTATCGCTCGCGAGTGCATCTCCCTTACCGGCCGTCGTCCGTCGCGCGACGATACCACGAACTAGACATTTTTACTCTCCCTGTCATACTCTCTCACCATCTCTTTCACACGCACACGCACACACACACACACACACACACACATACATACTGCGCTATGTTCCGACCCTTCCGCTTCGGCCCTACGCGAGGGTCGTTTTATTAAATTCCCAATCATAATATATCGACGCGATTATACACGCGACGACCCTTAATCGCGTACTTAAAAAATACGCTCCCCTTTTCAAATCTCGAAACACTATCGGCCGTTACACATTCAACTGTCGTCGCGGATACAAATTGTAGAATCCGCCGACGCGTGCGATCGCTACCGCAGCGTCACAGTGCCGGTCGGCTAAGTTCTCGAAAGCCGACGACGGAGGGCGAACGACGAGTAAAGAAAATGTTCGTAAACGCGTTGGCTGTCATTGAGCAACGAAGAAGTTACTCTTTTAAAGGCCCCGGAAGCCAGGCAAAAGTTGCTGTCGTCACAAAACCATCGTCGGCTCTGACGCTCCGTTCTATGCTTTGGCAATGATGCATTTGAAGGCCGCTCGTTATTAAACATGGTTTGGAAATTGAATTATTTTGGCGATAACGGTGATAGCGTTGGTGGTGACGAAGAAGACACGGGTGGTGGACACGGATGCACCAAAACAATTAAGTGTCGGCGACGTAGACATCCGCATTCAGCTACCTCGGCAAATGTGGCAGCTTCGGCCAGATGGATGATCATCACAATGTTCATTTTCTTCTTGATATCCGGCACGGCTGCCGTGTTATCAAACTCGACGTTCAAAGGTACGTTTTTGTAGCTGTTATCGATGTTTTTTGAGAAATAATAATACCGTAATCATAATATACATATGACATTAAGCAACATTTTAATTAATAGTTTAGAAAAATAAAAAAACTATGAGTAAGCGTTAAATAGATTTAGGTTTGTCTTAGCCAATGCCACTGCGGAATTGTTGTTATGTGAATACACGACGACGTACCGTTGCGTCTGGTTGTATTTGTTGACCGCGATGGACACGGCTATGCAAAACGGAAATAATTTTTTTTAATAATATTAAATCTGACTTTTACGAATGACACTCACACGCGTATTTATATATTATAATGTATATGAGTATATTTTTTTATAATACATTTTAGTGGTTAGAGATCGTATACCGTAGTCGACGCGATACGTATATTATGAGATCTATATGATTTTGTGTGCGTTTGTATAATATACGAGGACGACGGCGGACGACAGTATCGTGTTGTCGTAACACGATAGGTGCACGCATCGAGATCGGATGAATCTCTGAGACATGAGATGTATTATATCGTTGTATTGCGTTGTGTACGGGCCGCCGATATTATTATGCGTTGTCAGCAGGGATTATGCGATGGCTTGTTGTACGAAAGTGAAATGACAAAGGTTTAGTAACTGAGTAGACGATACCTGAAAGATCACACGTGGTCTAGGACCGTATTGTTTATTTCTCTAGCAATAATGCGTGTTAAGCAATGTAGGTATACAGCGGTAAATTTATTTACATGCCATGCGACTATTATTCTTTGGGGGAAAAGACACTCGTGGGCCGCTTGTCGAAGAAATCGTAACGATCTATACACGCGACATAAAAGTGTACTTATACGTTTATATATGTACATATGCTAATAAGAGTAATAAGAGTGGATTTCCGGATGGGATATTTTATGACGTTCCAATAAAATTAGATGGGACATTAATTTCGAATTTTCCCGAGCTTAGATTCGATAAGTAAGGGAGGAAAACGAGAGTTTCGAGAGAAAAAATCAGGGTTCCCGGACGTTACGCACTTCTCCTACCCCTCACATTGATTATGCGACTGTGGGTGTAAAACGCTCCCTCACTACTACTACCACTATTCCGCCGCCGCAACAATTTACGCACCCGTGGTGTTATGTATAGTTATAGGTAATCGGTAGCTTATTAACATTATACTTATATATATATATAAATGTATAGACTCACGAATTATTCGCGAACGGCGTCTTACGAGGGGAATAAAAATAAAAGAAATAAACTCTGCAATCACGGCGCGTTAAACTCTGTACGTCTTTGCGGTTCGCAGAATTTGACGCGTAAAAATAGACTCTCGTGTCTAGATTTTATATGTAACGGGAAACTCGCGGAGGCGTATCGTGTGGAGTAGGTACAGTCGGTGGTGCACTACACATCACACGCAGTGAGCGTTCCATTAAAAGGCACTGCCCCGAGTCAAAGACTTTTTTCAGACCTTTACCATCAGAAGTTGTTCAATACATAACGAATGCCTTTGAAATGGCGCATTGGTACGATCGGTTCAGCAGTCGATCGGAAATTCGCGTAAAAAAAAAAAAAAAACCCCTCAAGCATAACGCGCGGTTATCAATTATAAAGTATAAACAGGCGAGTACGCCGCTTGTGATGGTGACGGTGGTGATCGCATCCTCCCGACACCGTCGGATTCAGAGGGAAAATCACTCGGTGCCTTTTAATAGAACGCCCACGATCTTGTATATACGCACACTGATGTGCGCGCGTGTCGGTGTACGGTTGTAGTACATTTAAATGTAGCGTACGCACGCGCACGATTTAGTTGGTCGAGGGCGACGGCGATCTCGCAGACGACCCGCAACGCGCTGCGTCTTGCGGATAATAAAATTCGTTGTCGCCGCCGCCGCCGCCGCCGCCGCCGCCGCCTTCGCCGATCTGTTTATTATTAAACGCGCGTACTACGCACTGCTGTGTCGCGCCGTACAGCGTTCGACGCGTAAACGCGTTTTAAATATAGAAAAGCGACTCGAACAATTCGGACCGAGAGAACAGGCCCCGTGGCCGCCGCCGTCCGTTACAAGCGTACGGCGCGTGTAATGATAATAATAATATGTGTAACGCGCGTTTTATAAATATCGTCCCGGCGGCAGCGGCGTCAAGAGCGTCTCCGTCGGCGAATCCGCCTCTCTTCGCGTGACGTGCAGTGTTTTTTTTTTTTTTTATTTTTTTTTTTATGGTCAACGCGTGTTTCTAAATATGGATTCGTCCGCTCGCTATTGTCGTCGCCGTTCAGGTCGCTCTCGTTACGCCGACGCCGTGGCCGTTCGCCGCGGTACAACGTTTTACGAACATTAGTTGTATTATCACCATAATCATCACCACCATTATCGTGTCGCGTTCGTCATTCCCGTTAAGACATTATCGCGCCGAGTGTAATATTCTAGAAACGATCTCCTCGAAGAGCAGTGTTTTGCGAAGAACGAGAGTGTAGCACTGAGAATAACAAAGCGTTTTCTTGATTTTGCCGTTGTACAACGCCCAATCCAGTAACAAAATTAATTTTAATTAAACATCATTCGTTCGTTTCTTTTATCGCTCTCGTAGCACACGCGATTGTTCACTCGATCGCATGAATAATTGATGATTATATTTATGAAAAACAAATTAATTATGTTCGGTAATTCATTCGCACCGTCTAATTATCGATGAACACTACGGTTCTCGGTTGGGCCGTTGAAACCGTTATGTGTTATTTTGTGTTTCGTTGAAGAAGACCACCGGCGTTTTCTAATCATTTAGGATACACGTTGATTATGATTCGATTTTCCGAAAAAAATGGTCGTCAAATTGATATTGCGTTTCGAATATGCGTAGACATTTTCCACGAAGGTTGTCTTTATAATTATAAATCGTATTATCATCAAGAGTACGTACCTGGGTTAACACGGATGCCCAAACGTGGTAGGAATTAAACAATATGTACAGTCAGCTTATCGTGTTTACGGAAATTTGTTCCACCGTTTCAAGACCTAGTCGGGATTATAAGGGAGCCGGTGTGGGGTTGGCAAGTTCCGCGTGGGTAGGTTTTTTCTTCCGTTCCAAATCCCGTACTAGTAATATTGTCAGTGTCCACGGTTCGAAAGGACTAGAGAAATTCCCTCGGGTCCAGGGTGTCCTTAATCCGGGCTAAGACCAACTACGGGGGACATGCGCTGCATTTTACGAAAACTAAGAAATCGAATATTTCTCCGGAGGGCGCACGACATTTTAAATATTAATATAGAGCCCGAGCGAGAGAGGATTACACCCTGGCACATACACTCACATTTAAATCACATGACTTTTCTGAGGGAGCCATTATGTAAAACGTGACCCGAGCTTCGATGTGTTACGACCCGAACAAAATATAATGTACCATAATATCGTGTACAAGTCGCGTACCATCAGCCGTGTACGAAAACCGGAGTTCGATTTTGAGGGTGGTCGAGGGACGGGGGTAACAAAAGGTCTGTACAAAACTTTCTTACACATGCTGCTATAGGGTTCTACGCTCGGAGGTGGGTCGTGAAGTGCTTCGTTCTCTCATGACGTTACCATTATCACTTTAACCGAACTCTCTTAACTCTCCTCGAATGTCATACGCATACACTCACACACACACATACGCACGTACACAAATATATTTCCTAGAATTGTATTGAGAGAGGGTCACCTGTGTCCCGTGGAACTCGGAAACTCTGTTTCGTAAATTAAACAACGGCGCGCATTATGATATTCGAGGATAAACCGTACCAAGTTTCGGTGAGAATAGCAGTGTGTACATGTAGTTTGCGTGGGTACGCGGACCGGTGTGTATGAATTATGGTGAAACGGAATAGGAATAATATAATATTAGCGGAGTTGTGTATCGAATTCGACGGCGAGGAGGACATCGATTCGGCTCGGTAGAAAATAATACCGAATACGGAGCAACAGCGGCGTTTAACGTTGGGCGGGCAACGTCCGTGATCTTACCTCCTCGGTTTGCGGCATAGCGGCTTGTATACGTAGGCAATGCGCGTCATGTCAGGTGTCGCAGCAACCAAATATTTGCGCCCAGGGACGAAACTACGAGATGCGTCTTCGTGTATTTTTATTAGAAAATTATTACCGCAATTATTTGATATTATTTTTGACGAATGTATGCGAAGGACGTTGAATATTTAGTAAACAAAATGTTGCAGTTCTTAACGTGCAGAAAATCTTCCTTTTTCGCGCCCTCGCAGGAATCGCGCTCGGGGCGTAAGTACCTCTCGCCTGCCCCCTTCACATTGCTACGGCCCTGCGTCGTGCTTCCGTCCCGCCTCAGTGGCGTACACGCACGCGTGCACGTCGTGAGAAACGCATACATTATTGCAAGCGTCTCGGGCACGACGGTCGCCCGGTTTACGGTACAACACGCACGGCGATGCGTTTCTACCGCGCGCGGCCACAAACGTACGAGATGGGCCGGGAGGGTGTGTGTGGGTTGGTTTGGTTCCCAAAGGCGTAAGCGCCTTTAGCGGGCGTGTGCGTGCGCGCTAACGATAATAATAGTAATAGTGATAATAACGGGACGAGACGATGGGAACGCGGCGCCGGGCGATCGGTGTTGTTTTTAAGGGTAGGAGGAGAGCGTCGCAGGTAAGAGAGATTGGAGAGCTTGCGAGCGCGCGTGTGAAAAACTCTCAATCACCGCGCGCGTTTGTTGTTGCACAACCGCCGCCGTCCCGGGCGCGAACGTATTATACGCGCTCCGCCATTGTGCACTTGTCGTGGTAAAATATTACACCGGCCCGACCGTAATGTACTTAACGTGCGAGCGTGTTGCGGGTGCGAGCGAGTACCGGAAAAGAAAAACAACAACAATAACGCCGCGGCGCGTTCGTGTGTACCACCAGCAGCAGCAGAACGGGCGCGCGACGACGGTCCAAATACATTACGCGTTCGCGTTTACCGTACGGCGATGCGCATGACAATAGTAATGATAATAATAATAATAATAATAATAATAATAATAATAATAATAATAATAGCAATAGTAATGCTGCTTGGGCTGCATGTGTACGCGATTTGTAACAATATTTATTATCCCCGTCGTCGCGGTACAAATGTATTGCGGTGCGCACGTCGTCATCGCGCGGTAATAGACGCGGCGCACGATGTCGCGGCAACCGTTCGCGCGGGCACAACGGGTGGGTTCGAGCGGGTGAACGGCCACCGAAAACGCGAAACTCTAATAATAATGATAATCATTTTTACGTCGTGTAACCGAGTGGTTTAAAAATAAAAAAATAAACCAATCGTGCACTTAAGTTAGCGGTGTACCCCGATTTTAACTAGTTTTCGACCGTGCGCGGGCGCTCACCACGCAAGGTTATCGCGACGAATCGCGCACTTGAACGTTGATTTCAACCGTATAATGTCGAGTAACAGACACGAATTAATGGACACGTGGCATGAAAAATGCGTTACGTCGTGAAAATGATGGAGAAGATAAAATAATAATTAATGTAGTTTTGAACCTACTTCCAAGATTCTTAATATCTCGGAAAGAAATAAACAATCTCCGTTTCCTACTTTTACATTTTTCCGTTCAAAGCTTCTAGACATCTGCTTTACACCACATATCTGGGAGTACCGGAACAGCCGGACAGAGTTTTGTTGGTCGTCGTCGTATCATGTACATTTCGTGTTTTGGAAGTATATTTTTGCAGCAGCGGATCAATCTGTTTAATCCGCATAGTAAGACGCGGTCAGGTTAGGCGGCGGTCGTACACTGTTATCAGTATCCACTTACCTACGGTTTTGCTCTGCTTCAGCATTCGGACTGTTATATTTTTTTTTATTTTAAATCTCGATCGAAATCATAGTTATCTTCATCACTTTTACACGTTGTCCGATTTCTGTACAAAACTTGCAACCTGACGATGCTTAGGAAAATACGCAATGAAAACCCGGTATCACACACTTCAAAGTGGTCGACGCAATCGTGTCACATAATTTACCACATATGTCGATGCATATTTGTGTGTCGAATACATATAGTATGACGTATACGTCTCGCAGTCGATTATTATTATTCCAATTATTTTTTTTGTTATTATAACTATTATTATTATTATTATTAATACTACCACGGCGGTAGATGATGATGGTATTATGCACCGGCTGGCGGTTGACATGTACACACGCCAAGGCGTACGGAATAATAACAACGAAGAAAAAAAAAACCATCGGATACGGTACGCTGATTGTAAGTCGATCGCGTACATAATAATCGCCGTGTGAACCTCGTCCTTGGCGCGCGGTGCTTGATGCGCTAGGTGCGCTCTGACGAACGACGCGTGACGATGACACAAGACGCGACCGACGGGAAGACGCGTTTAATGGTGCAGTTACGTGGGATGTTACCCGTCGGAGAATACAAAAAAAACAGGTGTTTTTCTTTTTAATTTTGACACCGTAGTGTTGTTTCCGGCGTAGTCGCTTGCCGTTCGGATACAATATACGTACGTATATATAATTTCCTTTTTTTTTTTCTATATTATATTATAATCCACTACGTTACACACTGTTTATTACACGATTACTCGTGATACACGCGCGTGTTCAATGAAAAAAAAAATAATAATAATAATAATAAATAATAAACACAAATATTTCGGAGAAACATTATCCAAAACATACGAAACACCTATGTATAATACGACCATGATTTAGCTGTTTTCGCGAAAACGAACCGTTAACGTTTACGACAAAATTATGTACAATAATCCGGAAGAAAAAAAATACCAAAGGCGCGGGGCAGATTTACGTGCACATGAGTGGCTTTTTGGACTACATTAGATCAACGGGAAAACGAAAATCGAAACATAGAAATACTTCTTAAATTTAAACAACCGATAAATAGTTCATACGTACTATGTAGTCCACGCATATAGTATATATATATATATATATATATATTTATATCGACCATATCGAATTCACTTAAACTCGTGGTGTATACACGTATAACACAATCAATATTGTAGTGTATATCGCTATTGCCGAAACACCGTTTATTGTTGTTGTCGACATTGGTATAACGGGTAAATCGGACTAATAAAAAAAAAAACGACGATGGCTACTGTTAGAGAGGACCGATTAACCGAGACGGTAACCGCGGCGAGTGTATATGATATAGATATGTTTATTTTACGGAGGTAACGGCAAACGCTTGGTCTACTTCTTCAAACCGTACACGAAAAAATAAAGAACAAAAAAAAAAAGAGGAAAAAAGCACGGCAAAAATTGTAGCTGTTAATTGTTATAAAAGAGAAACCAAATCGACGCGTAATCGAGGAAACGCTTTATACGTCAATAATTAATTGACGTCAAACGTCATCGTTGCTGCCGCGCGCACGCGTTTAGACATTAATTATATCTCGTTAAAGTTTTTTTGTCCGGGATAAAAATGGCTAAAATGAACAATACAATGAAACCGCTGACACGTGCTTTATAAAAATTCTGCGTTAATTCGTATACCAGCGGTAGGGAGGCGAAGAGGTACTATTACGGTTTCTACCTCTACTCGTTGGAGTGTACATAGGCTGGTTAAACAGGGGTAGCAGTATTATAGTTGCTCATTGGCAGTAGCAGTTCGTTCCAACAGGCCAACCGGGCAATTAAAATTTATAATAATGCGCGAAGTGCAGCGACGGCGGTTCTCCTCATCACATCGAGTGCCACTGCTCTATTATAGTAATTATTATTTAAATAATAATAAGGCACGCGTACGTTGGACCGAGTTGAAAACGAGGGATAATCATTCAAAATGCATATATATATATATATGTATACATATGTATACAAACCGAGAGGAGAGCAGTTATATTGTGACATAAGAAGGGGGACAGTAAAAATAGAATACACTTTATAAGTATACTTGGAAGAGGGAAAAATAATAATGAGCCCGGTTCGTTTTGAATTGTGTGCAATAACTGAAAAACAGTAGCATAATAAATACGTAATAACTGAAACGGAGGGCGCACCGACGCGGTCGGTGCGGAGATAGTGAATAGAGCATGTTGTACGGTGTTACGGTGGCAATGTTACAATTCCGCCCGCGAGTCGGCAGAAAGAACGGGACCGACGTTGCGAACATTATTCGAAGAGCCACCGAGCTCCGACCAAAGGATACCACGACAATATATATATATATATATATATATATTTATGACTATTACACGGTATGGTACTGCGTATCGTTTTTACTACCGTGTGTATAATCGTTTAGATCTCTATGCTGATACGGGCTGGTCTTGTCGTTTCTGATTCCATAACACTTATAGTACTGTTATCGGAAATAGTATTTAAAAACGACTTTTACCAAATTTATACCGCAGTGTTGTAAATCAATGCGCATTATTACGACGGATATCTGTACAAGAACGTATGACGCGCGCGCGTGTTGCGGGCGAATTGAATTGGCAACTGAACCGTGTAACCGTTGCAGCAGAAACGGATGGTTTTTATTCTTTCGGTGTACACAAGTGCGTGCGTGTTCTCTGAAAATTATGATATACGGTTGTACACTCGCAGAGTATTTTCTCAGCGGTTTAGACGGCAGCAGTGCTTAAAAGCTATATGCGTTGAAACTTCGAGATTTAAGAGTAGAAGGGCTTTCACCACTGTGAGGTTTATCAGCCCGTGATTCCTGTGCGCAACGTTAAAGCCGCAGGTCTTTATGCGTGCGTACGTGTATGTATGTATATATATATATATAAATTCACATATTATATTTATAATGCGTTACACGGATGTATGCACGAAACCGTATATTACAGGGGTGACAAATGCGTCTATATAATAATATACGAGATTAAAGGCGCGGGAATTAGTGAAGGAAGAGATGGGGGATTTTCTGAAAAACGAAAAAAAAATGAATAAATATATACATTAAATTTTAAAATATACCCCCAAACGCTTTGAAATCAATCAAGTATTATGTGTATAGTTGTGAAACGACTTTTCCTTCTGATCACCATGGCCGGGTTTGTTTCAACCACTACCCCGGCACCTTAATCAAAAAGCCACGGTTTCACTGTTATAACTTCGTTGTGTGCCATGAATACATAAAAATGCACACTTAAACACTGTATATCGTGACCGTTACGGCGTAGCTTTTCCTTTAAACACGCAATACTCTGTCTGTCCAATGCGTCTGTTATCGTATATACGTATATATATATATAAATTTATAATACGTGTTCTTACGAATGCATGTAGTATATTACATCGGACGATGTTTGTTCCGAGATACGTTTTTCCGGTATATAGCGCGCTACCTATTTAAGCGCAGGCCCGGCAGGATTTTCGGTCGAGTGCATCCAACGTTGAAACTAAGCATAGTAACCGGACGACGGTGGAGGTAGATTCTCCCACGAGAGGTAACGGTGGCGGCGGTGGTAACGAGTCAGTGGTAAAGACGGTAGACACCACCTGCCGTTGCTGTACTACTGCTAATGGGCAAATTGAAAATACTTCATACTCGCATTTTGTGTCAGGGTATA
This sequence comes from Sipha flava, assembly GCF_003268045.1. Lineage (NCBI taxonomy): Eukaryota > Metazoa > Arthropoda > Insecta > Hemiptera > Aphididae > Sipha > Sipha flava. The sequence continues at coordinate 1,463,739 of NW_020271717.1, read as the reverse complement.
TTGTTTTAAACAATAGATAGATGGATGGACGGATAAATACGTGGGCATTGGGTAGGGAAAATGAACGAGTTAACAGCGTCGATGTGCCTTTTATTCGAAATTGTTTTTAATTCACGTGTCAAACACAGCGTATAGTTTCGGTGTGCCGTATATAAATTGGTACACGTAGCACGGATCGGTCGTGAAAATCGCTGTAAATCATTAGTAGAGTTTGACCGCATTTGGTAACGAAGAAGTACAATTATCTAACAACATATTATATGTGTACGCGGAATTTTTCGTTGACAATGTAACAAAGACAAATGATGAGTTTGGTAACGGTAGACACATTTGTTGTAACAGTGTTCGAATTCGCTAGCTGCAGGAATGTTGGGAAACATATTACTTTTTTTCTATAATAATGATTATAATGAATGAGAAATAGAACATATTGTTATTCGAGATGCGAAAATGGGTTTCACGTGAAACTCGGTGTGTCGTTCGTGAGATTTTTTTACTTTAAGTAAGAATTGCGATTAAAATAAAGAGTAAAATATTAACTGTGTAGTTTAGCAGAAAATGGAACGCGGGAAATTGGAATACATTCTCGTTTGATGTTTGGCGAGGGATCAAAAATAATTAAAAAAAAAAAAAATCATACGGAAATACGATATACATGTAAATAATGTCTATAAATGTATAACTGAGATACTACGTAACACGATAATGACGATTATTTCATAAAATAAATTCTTGCATGTTTCTGACGCAATGGAAGAACAATTTATCCCGATTCAAAAATTATCTGTAAACTCCACAAATATTTAGACATATATTTAGAAATCGTCCGTAAATCTTTGACAAACTAATGATCATTAAAAACGTGGTAGTATATTTTAACTCAGATAAACTATAATAATTTCTTAGCGTATTTTAACAGTTGTAGTACCATTAGATTATTTATAAGCGAAAAATTATAACAGTAAGCAATAATTAATTTTATTTTTATTTATACGTTTATAAGTGTATATTTGAAATATATGTCTTAATATTTAGGGAAGTACATTTTTATATTATTAAAATTGTTGATTTTTAATTTATATTGTGAATATTAACATTCAAAAGGCGTTTTATATTTTTAATTTAAAATTCTCTTGAAAAATAATTTCGGTGTTAGCATTTTGTAAAAAATAAATATGTATAAATTAAATATTTTATAAATTAAATAATAGGTTAAAATGTATCTTAATTATAGGTTTTCATAAAAGGATATATTTGGATGTTTTATAATACTAACACCAAGCCATGTACTGTAGCCAAACAAACTGTATTTAATTTGATTGTTTCTCATATGTTTTTTTCTTATTAAACAAATTCTAATGTGTAAATTATAAGATATAAATATTCTTCTCTCTTTAATATTTGGAATAATTTTATTTAAAAAAAATGTATATTTCTATTTATTCATAATATAAATGGTGTTAAATGTAAACTATGTATAGTGCAAAACCACAATTTTTAATTAATATTTATAAAAAAACAATTAATAACATTAACAAATTATATGGGCTTTTGTGGAGGGTTTATTGTTCTTAATTATAAATCTAATTAGATTTTTATTTTAGTAATATAAAGTTAATAACTGTTTCATTATAAATTTATTTGAAAAATACTAATTAGTGTTTTAAATAAAAACATGTTAAAAAAAAAAAAAATGTTTGTCGAATGTTTGAAAAAAATTAGGTTCAATCCGTCACTAATTAAAATGCGTATAATTTTTGATTATGTTCTTCTATATTTTTTGTATAAAAACAAGCAAAACGATAATGCACCATTACATATTCAATATATTTAGTATTTTAACTGAAATTTAAAAATAGAGGTTATTGTTTAACTTTTATAATTCAGGGTAATGTTGCATGATGAAATAGATTACTTTTTTTTTTTATATTGAATATATTATAATTTCGAAAAAAAAGAATGATTCTCCTGTAACAAATCTGTAACAGAATATTAAATATTTTATGTTCAAAAAAGTATGACTACAATTTTCCGGTATTTCATAGATGTGTCCTGTGATCCCAATTACAAACTAATTGCATCTTTAGTTTAAAAAAAAAAACCACTGTATTTGGATAACATGTTTTTAGTAGTACGTTACACTTTTTTGTTCTAAAAACTAATTTTAACAATTTTTGAACATTATAGGATTTTACATTTTCAACAGAAAAAAATATTTTTCAGTTTCATACCAAAATGCTTTATTTTTTTTTTTTATGAAGATATTTCAATAAATTCACTACTAATAAATTATTCTCTCTATAAAAAATGAATGGAATCAATTTTAAATATAAACTGAAATTTATTTATTTTTCATTTACCTTTTTTCTTCAATAGTACTTTTTTTTCATCGATAAAATATTTTACGTTTATTTTTGTATGAATTTTACTATAATTTGCATATCCATAAAAACTTATAAAAATTAAATGTATTATTGAGTAGGATACTTTAAGTTTAATAAATTCATTTATAGATATTTATTATTTTCATCTATGATAGATAATATTCTGTTTTTTTATATAAAAATGTGGTAATGAGAAGAAAATTTAAATATTGGTAGAATAAATTTGTTTTTGTCTGTTGATTTTGTTCAAATACATTTTCGAGGAAAATTAAGAACAAATCCTGTTTTTAAGTTATAAAGATTTCGCGCTATTTGTTAATACGAAAAATATAACATCAATTCGAAAAATAATTGTAAAAAAAATGTATTGTTGTAAATAATAAAAATTGTTTCACAAGAATGAATTACATAATACTGGTAATTTTAAATAAAAAAGTAAAACCTTAATATTTTATTTTTGATAAGAATATGATAGGAAATATTTAATTTGGAATAATCAATCGAAAATCGTGGGCCATTTAGTTATAGGGAGGGAGTAAGGTGGTTCTTAAGTAATACGTTTGTCACCTTTTACTACTAACTCAAATAAATATAATTGTGGAACATAATATTCTTTTGTTGTTATATTTTATAATATTTTATCATAATTAATTTCTCCAAAAAATGTATTTTATACATATTTATGTTACCTAGTTATGTTATAATATGGTAAGTACTTAAACCTATACATAGTATTACTAATTGTTTATACTATTGATTAGTAAATAATATAAAACAACATAATTTAGAAGAAGTTCGCCAAAAGTTAAATTTGTCAGTTTTATTTCGGTATTGATCCAAGTTTGTTCAATCTTATATGAACATATTTAACAAAACTGTAATGATGGCCAAACTAAGCGTTCAAACGTTTTTTCATCGATCATCAGGTCTAGAAACATAAAGCTTACTATTCGATTCCTTTTGAATATTTAATAATAGGGATATATTGTTAAAGGCTTTAACTAAAATATAAAGTAAATCACTTTGCATTATCCTATAATTATATAATTAATCCTTGCGCCCAAGTGGTTGTTACTTATCGATAATTTTATATAGACCCTGTCTTGTATTTGTCTTCATTTTGGTATAAATATTTATACATTCTATAAAACCGTGGTTCTCAACCGGTGTGTCGCGACATACTAGTGTGTCACGTATTACTTTGGAGTGTGTCGCCAAAATATTATTAATTAAAATTATAAGCTTTCAAAGTATGAACGCATATTAATACGGAATAATGATGAAATAATAAAAGCCGCATATTAAAAAAAATTATAATGCCATTCTTATTGATTTTTATTTTTTAGAAATATCATCAAACATAACGTTAAAATCTCAATTTTGTATGTCTCAAAATGATTTATTTCGAATTTTTCTGTAAATCCAATGCACAGGAATAATAAGAATTGAAAATGTCCTTTTCTTTTCAACATCATACATGTCTGAATCAGCATATTCGATATTGGAAATAACAAAAAGCAAAAAAGATATTGAGAAATAATTACGTGAAAGTTTGTTAAAATTTGTCCATAAATCGAAGACCTATGCAGGCCTGCATTAAATGGACTAATACTGTTTTTCATAAAACTTTCTTTGAACTTTTTAAATTTGAATTAAGTAAATTAAAACTTTTTTTTTAAGTTTAATATTTTTAAATAAAATTTCCAATAATAATAAAATCCATTAATTGTTTCAAGGGTGTTGCCATTTTTATAAATCTAAATTAGGGTGTTGTCATAAAAAAAAAAAGATTGAGAACCACTGCTATAAAATATAATACTTCTCGTGTTTTTAAAATTTATAATTTGAGAACATTTGATTGTTTTCAAATAAAATGTTTATTGCAATTGTGTACATCATAAAATATTTTAGTTTTAAATAATGAGTGAATATCATATATGTATTCGTTCGTGTTATATTTCATATGCACCATATATTATTGATTCTTCTTTGTCGCTGACTATCCTATGCACCCTTGTCATTTACTATTATGTAAAGATGGGACAGTAGTTAAGACCATAGTTTTTATACAATGGAGCCATCGTCTTCGTCATACTTTACCATTTAAATTGTTTTGGTTACCTGTCGGCTGTCAATCGAAAAACGTTGCTAAACAAAAACAGTAATAGATATGTATAATCACACAAAACAATTTCAATTTACATAAAGTTTACATTGTTGCATACTTTCAACCTGACAAGAATGACATTTATTATGCTTGTATTGTTGATATTTGTTTATACGTTATCAAATTTGAAACATGTCTCAATAAATTTAATTCACTAACAAAATCGGGACAAATTATGAGTACATTGAATTCAGTTATATTCTACGCTTATATTTCAACGAGGGTTATATGATATAATACGTTTACATAGCGTTTTTAGAGAGTAGTATTGGTCTTGAACAAACTCATTTTATCGGTAGTAAATAAAATCTTGATGGCTTACTTTATGTACAAAAGTACAAACTTGGTGTATTTTTAGTGACTTTTATTAAATATGTATTTAAAACCAAGTGATTATTCAAACAATTTATAACTTATTTGTTTTTTTATATTTTTAGTGAAATATGAGATTTTTAAAAATATAAAATAACAGAATCCGTCATGTTTTTAATAGAAAAATGTATCTTATTTATTAATGTTATTACTATATATAATCTTATTAATTTTTTACAATAATATTTGAAACAAGTATCACAAATTATTAGAAATTAGACATGCGCTGAAATTTTAAAGCGATTTAAATCGTTGGCAAATTATTTATTAAGCATGTTGATGAATTAAAAATAATTTTTAAGCCAGTATGACTCATTGGACGATGGCGTCATTCAGTCGTAAATTTTAATTATAACAGAAGTATTTATAATATATATATACACACTGTATTGTATATAAATAATAACGGTCAGTCAGTATTTCGGATGATGACAACATGTGTTAGTAGAAAAGTATTTTTCAAATTTTTTACATTTATTTATAAATATACCCATATAATAATTTAGTAATATACATACAATTTTTTGTATCATAACAAGTACAGCAGTTTCTTGGGAACAAGGAAGGGAAGGAAGCTTATGCATGCCGATTCATAACTGAGTACCAATTACAGATAAATATACCATTCGTGTATATAATATAACAATCGGTGGTGGTATCCGCACAAAAGAATGTCGAGTTTTTCTTCTGCGTGGATTTTTTTTTTGAGAGCAAAATCCAGTACTATCCAAATGTACGTACATACTTGGTTTAGAAATCATGCCGTAGTATTATGGCTACTTATATTTACAATATACATAATAAATTACATCGTTTTATTATACTCTTTACTCTCGTTGTATGATTTCACTGGGTGTGTACACATTATGCATTTAATCCGCACTATGGTGAAAATTAATTTTCACACGGAAATACTACTGCGAAAAAACTGCCCTAAGAAAATTCTATTACGCTACGTGAGTTATCTTGCAAACTGCTGCAGCCACCGCCGGGTGCACTTAATGGGATACTATACACAATATACTACATATTTTAGAATAATATGCATAGTATGTATAATATTATACAAGCACCGCCTTTATTTTATTTTTATTTTTACGCAAATATGCAATTTACAATATACACAAAAAGTTACCGTCGAAAGATACTGAACGGAATGAGAAACTTGTATTGGTGTTACAGCGATGCGTGTATTTTTTTTTCTTCTTACGAGAAAACACATTTTGGGACAGTAAAGTGTACCATAAACGTTTCACATAGACCTTTTATCGATTGAAACGTGGACGCATATGGTATTTTACACAGCTTCTTTTTCGAATATTTCGGTTTATTATTATTTATTATATTTTACCCCGTTTATTTTCCTATACCGCAAAAATGCATATTATTATAATTTCAAAATAGAATCTGAAAACTCGTCAACAATGGTAATATTATTATATTATCCGCATATCAATGCATTTCGATAGTCCTATACGAAACTTTTGCTTTATACTTTTAACGGGTTACTTAAAAAAAAAAAAAAGAAAAACATTTATAAGAATACATTTGCCTAAAGTAAACCGATTTCGTGACAGAGACGTTTTTCGGCGTTGGGATTTATCGCATATCGATTTACTTTCTGAAATATTCGTACACGCTCATGCCCGATCGGCGCTCATCATACACACCATAAATGTAAGTAACTGTCATGCCTGTATTCAGCAGCCTCGATTCTTACAACTGAGGTGTTGTGTGCGCCATGGAATGATTAGGGTCATGTTTGTAATTTTTCCCACAAGAAGATCGATTTTACTGCGGGGGCGAGTACTTCGACGCTCAATATTGTTACAACGACGTTCGTAATCGGCTATTACATCGGTATGTAGAGCAGCGTACGCAACACAGACAGGCACGGACTCTCAGCTGCTGCTGCTACTGCGGATTCGATGCGCTCGTTATCGCCGCGTGTAGTTTGTTTAACGTCGGAACGAACGCCGTCGATGAGCTTCCGTTCTGCAGACCAAATTATCTCGAGCGCTCGCGTAATCGACGCAATCTAACCGATTCGCGTTTTCCGACACTGTACATTATGTTATAATGTGTGTGTGTGTGTGTGTGTGTGTGTGTGTGTGTAAATATGCATACACGTTGATGGTGCTACAGACGCGTACATTGCTATTAATTAGCGGCAGAGGAAAGTGAGCGAATGCATTTAAATATATACACATACGGATAAAGGGATTCGACAAATCGTTCGGTGGTTATTATTTAGTCGCTGTTGCCCGCAGACACTAAACTCGACTCTCGACTTCTCAAGTCTACTGCTATTATACGCGCGTGTACGTGTTTACGTGTACATAAACATACTCGTATATATATATATGTGTGTGTGTTGTGATGATTACACGACGTCGTTAACGGGCGGCGGTGTAATCCTGTGTGCAGTGCGACGAGGGAGTAATAACAATATAACGATCCGACGCTAAGGGTTTTGATTCGACGACAACGCGTTGTCGTGTATAGACACGGTTTGTATTGGCAACGGATTTGCCTATGCTCGTCTAAGAGAGCATAATTAATAGTCCTCCGCCGTGGTCCCGTAGCCTCGATTGTCGTTTCCGTTGCTGGTACGCCAAAAACATTAGCGTTTCGACGGAGGAACAGTAATGAAGACTGTTTGATCGGCGTTGAAAGCCACCATCATCAACTAGGTCGATACTGTCGGATACATGTTAGCTTACCAACGCGCCGTGGATTATCTAGTCGAATCCGATGTACACGAAACATATGTTATCCTTGTATAGTTTATTTTAACAGTTTTCTTTGTACGATCTGAAATAAACCTACAGAATCCTTGTTCGTTTCAATACGATGCGCAAACATAAGTTTGGACGTGAACGAACGTATTTATTATTTATTTTTTTTTTCCATTTTTTGGTTTTTTACCAACATTTTTTACCACTACAGTGGTTTTTTTTCCCACCACTGATGTATTGTTTTATGACTTTTTATGAGTTTTAATATTTCATATAATATAGTTTGAATTGTTCCCAGTCATTACCAAGTAGTCGACTGTGGATAATAAAAATGTGAGAAAGATTAAATATTCATAATTTTTAAAAAGGATTAGGTATACGAATGATGGATCATTTATATCAAATTGAATACTCATATAATAATTTTGAATTAATTTAATAGTAGTAATACATTATAAATTCATATAATTTATTTTTCAAGGTGGCTTTTAAAATATACATTTTTAATTGCAATTTACACATAATTAAGAGTACATTCCAATAGCTTTATGGTTATATAATATTAAATACTGATTACAATTTTTTTAACCTTCAGTGAGTTCCTAAAAAATCTATACTATACCGAATTGTATGGTTATTTTTTAAATGTATATTTCAATGTAAGAATAATAAAAGTTGTAGAGTTTACGTCGTACATTACATTTTGAATATAATTTTACACATAATATACATAGTATTTATAGAACACATTATTTTTTCTTTAAATGTCATTTATGATTATTTAATGTTCGTTTAACTCTTAAAATGTTACGTTCTAAACAAAATGGGCTTTTAAATATTTAGAAGATTTTTCTTCGGAAAAGCAAAAAAAAAAATATCTCGAAAATATCACCGGAATCATAAAGTTTTTCGGATATTTTAATAATTTAGCGTTTTCAGGGGAAAACCTCTTTGTAAAGTAATAATAATGCGATAAAAACTGAGGGAAAAAACGGAGATTTGTTTTAGGAGCATAGATGAAAGGTACAGGGCTATATCTTATTAGGATACGGTAAGAGAGTAGACGTGGTATACTCGATAACATTATAATGTTATTTATACTTGTGAAACAATAATAATTATTTAATACGAAAACACAATTACGTACGTCGAGTAAACATAATATTCGCACGATTGCTAATAATACGTTTTCGGTTTGGACGTCAACGCGACAGCGACTTCACTTAGGAACAAACCTATATAGACATATATCATATAGAATGACAAGGATTTACGTGGCGTAGTCGAGGAAAATCATATCCGCCGCTTTTGAAGCCTCGAGGGACGTTCTGAAAAGATGGGGTAGTTGTACGGTGCCTACCCGTAGCAGTCGTCTCGACGTCGTTAATTTCCTCTTCGACATCCTCGATGTGCGAGCGTGTGCGTACGTATGTGCACGCCAGTGTTTGAGCGCATACGCACAAGGGTTTTATACATACCGCGTAATAATATTATTCCGTTTCCCCGTTATCGATAATGCCCGAGGCGTCGTTATTTAATCGCTGCGTCGGTGTACGGAATTATATTATTGTGTCGTCAGTTGATGAAAACGTCGTCATCGTTGGTAATGGTGATGGTGGTGGGAGGGCTCGTGTGCTCCTCATCACGATAATTTTTAATTAATTCACCCCGTGTTTTCCTTGCAAGACCTAGTCGGACACTTGTTCGTTTTCGATCCAACACAGTCGAATTCAAACGAAAATATAGTTATAGTTCAATTATGGTAATTATTTTACATGATATATTTATGGTATACGTATGATATACAAATACAAATATATTATTCATAAATATTTGGTCCGATTATCCGCGAAAATGATGAAATAACTTGTAATCAATAAAATATACGTATATAGACCTTTTAAAAGCATAAGTACTTGTTCGAATCCATTAGTTTTACAATTGTTTAAAATAATCACGGAATAAAGTATTTAAGAATAAATTAAAAAAAAAAATTATTTGAAGTTCTATTTTCTAATATCATTTTGGCGACGACTTTCAGTGTTCCTACATTTAAAATTTATCGTCATTTTGCACGGGGATTATAAAAGTTTGTTTTTTTTACCATTAACTATATATAAATAAATTACAGTAATGATTAATGGCATTGTCGTATTTTCTTTTTTTTTTTAGCTTCATCAATGTAACCAGTCCACCCACCAAAGAATTACAATAAAAGTATTTTAATTTTAATTTCAAATAAGTTAAATAAGTATTAAATGTTTTATGTTTGATATAAATGAATAACTCGATTAAAAAAAAAAAAATGAAATAAGTATAATAAATATTTATAGAGTAAAAAGTAATAAGTACCTATTTAATACATTTTTGGGAAAACTTTATTAGGCTTAATGTATAGTTTGAAATTTAAATTACAGACATTTTTTATTCGCCATTACATGATGAGTAGTTTTTTTTTACCTAATCAATATATACTTTGTGACTACTATCCATATTTTTGGCATTATCGTTTTGTTAAGTACGTATATAATATTATAACTATTTAGAAATGTTGCTAGATTTAAAAATGTAGTTGAAGTTAGATCCTACTAGATTATAACAAAATAAATTGCTTTTTCTAACATTAACGTTTGGTATGACATTTTTTTTTTTTATCATATAAAAACTGAATTAATCTTTTGTTATTCGATTAATTAAGAAATTAAAACTTAATTCTAATCCAGAATTTATCAACACAAATAAATTATAAATTCTATATAGTGTTTATTGTATAATGCACATTTAACATTTTTACAACGAAAAATGACCTATCATTATTGAGATTTAGAGCTTGGAACGGACGAAAATATTCTTAAAATGGTTTCAACGTTTGGTAGAAACACGATGTATATTGTATTAGGGATCTTGAGTTTAAGGTTTAAAGCATGTTATGAATGCGAAGGTATAAAGTTTTATTGCCGCAACATTACACCGATAATATAGGACTCTGAGAATTATGGGTTCAGATTTATTTTATTTTTTTTTTTTTTAAATATTGCTTTTCCTAAACAAATCGTAAATTATAGTTTTAAAGGTAAAAAAAAAAAAAATACTATAAATAATAATAATAATAATAATAATAATAATAATTCTATAACGATGTAAAATATCGTATTCCTCTCCGTCGCTTTGAACGAAATCGTCATAGGCTGTCTGCTTCACATCGCGTTAATGGAAAACACGTAACTCGTTATAGTGCTTTCGAAATTCAGAGTCGCAGCGGTCCATTACACTTTTGGCGGTGCGTTTATGCTGTCCTCGCACCGTTGACAATATCGTCATTAGTCGTACGGCCGAACGATGACACCGTAGGTCGTTAAACCCACGAGTGGTATATGTATCGTCATCGAATGGTTAATTCTGTATAAAACTGTTATAAACGATGAACCTTATTATTTGTTCACTACACGCGACGGTGATCGCGCGACGGAGGCATGTATGTACATAATAATATAAAAAAGTGTTTCTTTGTAGATTCCGGAATGGTAGTGAATACGATTTTTCTAATCGTACGCTTTTTACGGCATTGTTTCGCGAATCGCGTTCCTGATTAAAAGACCGAAAAAAAAATGAAAAAAAAAAAACCCCCATCTAACCATACATAATCGTGCGGAGTGTACAGCAGCCGCGTTTTCGGTATGCACACGTTGAACACGACGATGACGAGAAGGGTGTACAGCCAGCGTAGTTGTGTCGGAACATCATCACCGATAACAAATGACGAATCACAAAAATTGGCGGCGGTGGCGGTTAAATACAACAACGACCGCGATCGCGCGTATACAGTGTGTACACCGATTAGTATATGTATTAGTGTACAAACGAAAACTTCTGGCGGCGTTCATAAGTATATATATTATACACAGCTCTCGTGTGCACAGACTCGTTAATTAATTACTCGCAGGAAAATAGCGGTCGATCGATACCGCTCGCGCGCGCGGTTTTCGATGCGCTGGTGTTTGTGTGCGCGCGTATCGCGAGTTATATATAGGCACCGGGCCAGGGAGAAGTTTAAATACCCATCTCCCATCCCCTTGGCCGTTCCTACCCGCCGAAACCCATTGCTGCTATATTTCTCTCGCTCGCGGAACGTGAATCCCCGTTTGGAACACACGTTCGCATCACGAACATTGGTCCGTACCGTACCGTGGGCGGTGTTCGTACACGGGTTTGCGCTAGTCCAACTTAATGTACGGTTGTCAGTACGGTTTATGTGTTTGTATAAATATTAGTGGCCGCAATGCGTATACGAGACACGGCGACGTTTTTCCGGTTACGTACCTACTGGTGTACGTGCGCGCACATTTGCGTGTACGACCACGTAAAAGAAGTCCGTCCGCGAACGCGTGCTCGTGCGTGGGGTGTTGTGCGTACACGAGGGTAGTTGTGTTGTTTGTGTACGTATCCCTGTACGATATTATGTTACGTACTTTGTGTAAATACATATTGGTGGCACGAAGGTAGTCTAGCAAGTCTCGTTTCTCATTTATTTTTTAAGTAGGCGAGTGGGTATTACGGATGGTAAAGGTTCTAGACCTTTGCGCTAAAATATTTATAGCCCCGAGGAGTTCAATTAAATAACGTCGGAGGCGATATTTTTCCCGTGAAACCGAATTCTCCACTCGTTTTCTATAATAGTATTGTCTTTGTAACGACGGGATTTAATCACCAGAAAACCAGGTACAGCGAAACCGTACAAGATTCAATTTCCATTTTGCTCTTTCAGTGCTTCATGTTACGTTTTTTTTTTTTATTTTGATAGAACGCCCTATACCCTGAGTTATTGAATGGACGTAAATAATATTATTTTACCCGTGTTGCGCTGATTCCAAGACGCATAGTGAAAACAGTTATGATTTGAAAAAAATATGCATAAAAAAAATTTAATTGGCAAAAAAGATGCGAATGCAGAAACGTATTATTATGGGTGCTATTTTTTACCACACAACGACCGTACATCACAACCTCAGTATTATAACGACTTAGCAGTGTAGGTATAAAAACGAGGATTATGGATGGTACCTACGCATTATAATAATCGTGTGTGTGTATGCATGTTTACAGTACTCGCGACCAATTTACGATAACATTACACCAAAAACGATTTATCAACTGCAGACAGTCGTACACCGGTAATAACAATGTCATAATACTACCTATACATGCAGTATCATAGTCAGTTATAATATATATGTACTCGTATATTTTTTGTCGTTAGTGAGATAAATGCATTTCATGAGTGCAACTGTACATAATACATAGCTCTATTTTCGAGTGTGCTGAAATCCATATTCACTCCTTTCGTTCATCATTTTATGCGAAACAAACACATGTGATATTAGTTTTTCTTTTAGCATTTATCTATTTTTATGTATACACGAGCATCATAAAAAATTAAAATAAACTCATACGTACGATTTTATAATGCGAAAATCGACAACGCTAAAATGTTGAATATCAAATATGACATACATATATTATAAGACCATTGAACAAATTTTTAATGGATTGCAAATTGTAGATATATACGCGATACTATTGGGTATGTAAACAAGTACACTGTACGTCAATACGAGTATTATATTTTTAAATCTAAATGTCAATCCTTTTAGTTCGCCCAAGTGAAAAGTGGGAGGGACAAAAAAAAGGAAATTTAATTTCTGTGACGCAGTGTTGAATACTTGTTTCACTTCGTTGAGCCCGGTGCTGCAAGATGTATTGTTTTATTGTTGTATATTTTTAATTTCAACGCGATAAGTAACGTATTCGAAAAAAGTGCTAATTAGCTAATGTAAAACCTAGGTACTTTTTCCTGAAAAAATGTTGCAGATAAATGTTAAAAGTGTAATAATACTCGTGTTTCAATCAACAGAACTGATTTTATAGAAATAAAATGGAAAATGAAAAAATAATTAATCAATAAACCTGTTTTGAGATTTTCAAAAAATGTTCGGAAAAATGTGAACCTATACGTTACAACAATACTTATAATTGTGCTATTGATAAACACTACGCTTAATAGGCTGTTTACCAGTAGCATCTCGATCCGGTAACAAACACTGATGAGTTGGAATAAATAGTGTACGATGGATACGGTGGTCGACGTGTACGGGGGCTCCGAGCTACGACGGTGCGCTCGTGCTTCGGGTGTCCGCCGGGGCGTTAAATCCGAACGAGACGGTTTTACCCTTTTGCGAACTACGCGTATAACACACGTGCGTGGACACGGTGGGTACGTGCACGGATAGACGTCCCGGTTTATGTACGTAATATGCCGGCGCACGTAATGTATATACATCGTGAGGGTATAAATTTCCGAATAAGTTTACCCGGACGAAGTGGTATAACACAAGGCAGGGCGTGAGATTCTCGGAATTACTTCGACCACCGCATTATATTACAACCGCCCGGCCCCGTAACAGGTAGGTAGGTAGGTAGGTGCCTCTCTGCAGCAGGCAGGAGCGTGTGTACCAGCCGTCCCGAAACGCGCAACGAATGTCGGGCGCCGCGCGCGTAAAGTTTCAGACGGAACCCCAATAACTTACTGCGTCTTGATGGAAACCAATCACAACCGTCTTTTACCGAGTTACACACACCGCTCAAAGGTCGACATACCCGTGCACGCTTTCCTAAGTACAGCGTGCGCGTCGGTACGAGATAATATCGTTATGATTCGGCGGAAAATGTGTATTGTACACGGGCAACTAGACGAAGTTACTAAACGACCATTTTATAGAACTTTAAGATCTGACAGGCCGGAGTAAAAAAAGTAGCAAAAAAAAAAAAAAGTGATCATTAAAATCGACAGTTAGCATTAATTCGATATAATTTATTTTTACGACTGAACCGATAAAATAACCGCTGCCGAGGTCTCGTTTCCCACCTCTTCGTTTAACATAAACCGATAACGGTATGAAACGGTGCCGGGCTCCGGTCCCAAACGGTTAAGAATCGTTGCCGCTGGTAGACGCTCTATAAACGCTGCACCGTTATCGAAGCGGTCACGGTAGGAACAACTGCGTGCTAAGTACGGCTCGACGTGTGCAGGGTGTGACAAAGCAAGAACCAATTTTCGTCGGGCCGCGACACGTTCTCTCTCCGGACGGGATATAGATTAGAGTTTAATATCTACATTTTACGACCGATGTGATAGAATGTAGAACCGATAAATGTTAAAATGTTATGAATTAATTTGAAAATGTAGCACGGGCCGGATAAAAGAAGTACACGGACCGCCAGTTGCCCATCCTTGTTATAATGGAGAGTGTATGGTAGAAGGGCGCGCATCAAAATCGTCGATGTTTATAACAATTTATACAACAATATACCAATGCATGACGGTAACATTAATAATAATAATAAATGTATGGGAAACAGCGGTATTGTATGGGCATTGCAAAATCGTAAAACACAATATACAAATAACACAATTATGCGATCAACTGTAATATTGTTTTGTAAATTGCAAAGTATATTTAATTATCAGGAGGGATTCAGAGGGTGTTATAACATTACGTATAGTACGTATTATTTCTTGGATAAACATTTGCATCGTTGAAATTATAATTATCAAAGAGCTTGGAACCTATACATTACGACCGTCGAAAATATACGTTTGAAACTGTTGCGAGGTTTTGTTTTATAATTTACGGTTACTTACTTTGTTTTCAAACATCGACTCCGAGAATCCGTGTCGTGTTGTCGACCCGCGTCCCTAGCCATTTAGAGGTTTTCAGTATCGTTATATATATTATAATTGTATACGACGCGTATACTTACTTCAAATTTATTCAACCTTCGTCCGCGCGCAGAAATAACGACGTGCTGTTGTGCTGCAATCGAAATTCGATCCCATCGATTCACTTGTCTCGTACATAATTTATTTATTTTTATTTCCCTTATACGGAGTTAAAAATAACGTTGTTCGCGATGAATTAACACTACTCTATTGCGCCATTATTCGTATAATTATTTATATATATAAACGTACACAGACATTGCTGCAGGTACCGGCTATAATACCATATATATAATGACGAGGATGTGCGCGACGATAAATAGAACGTTATTCTATAGAGATCGGAACCGTCGTCGTTAAAATAATCGCAATAATAATGATTACTGTCGTGGCCGTTTTACCGCCGTTGCGCCGGAAAGGAAATAATCCGCCATACATCGTCGATGTTCCCGATTGGGCGGCGGATGCAGAAGGCCCGGTCGTAACGAAACGGATATCCTTTGAACGGCCCTTAAACGACGCGCAATACTAATTTAACGATTTATCTCGATCCCGTCCTCCGTCACATATTCGTGTACTGGACAGCCCCGCATCGGCTACACAGCCGACTCGTTAACACAGAACTCGCACCACCGATAATAATAGCAATAATAATAGTCATTCGCTGCTGCAATTGTATAATAGCAGTATACTCGTATTCCATTATTCCATTACCGCGGCACTCGCTGGACGGTCGCTGCAATAATTTAGTACCACGAAAACCGCGATCCGTGCGTAAACGCGCGTTGTATCATTAACTTTGCGCCGCGTTGTGTTTCGTCGTGAACGTTTGAGATTAATAATTATTTGTTTTTGCGCAACAGGCGAACAGCAGAGCGACGTAAACGCACGAATCGGACAATCGGCATTTTTACCCTGCGAACTGGAACCGAACAACGTGACCATAGGGTTCGAGATCACGACCCAGTGCGGAATAGTGCACTCGGTGAAGTGGTACCGGGGAGCCAGCAGGATATTCCTGTACTCCGGCGGCCCTCGGACGACGCAGCCGCACAGAGAAGGTTACACCGACAGATACGACAGGTACGTAGAAAAAAAATCATCGGCAACCGTCAGCACGGGCAAGTGTGTGACGAAACAGTAGAAAAATCGTGGATTCGATCAAAACTTATTAAACCGTTGTTGTACAATAAAACGTTGGAAAAACGAAATCAGAGCACCGATACGGCGGCGAGACGTGCACGCACGTGAACACGACGCGTACAATCGTATTACGTATCGCGCGTATTATTACAGCGTCCCGCAGTGCTGCGCGTGGGCGAAATTTGATTTCGATCGGCCGGCCGCGATCCCCTCGTGACTGCAAAACGGCAGTTGTCTGCGATTGCGACGGTTTTTTTTTTTTTTTTACAACTCTTACGTTACACCGCCATGGGGCATCATCACCTGCTGCGCAGCCGGCTATCGTAATCTTCGGTAATCGCGCACGATCTGCCCCCGTGTAATAGTCGGTCATAAGCCTCGAGGCAACCGGGTAAATCGTTGTTCTCGCTCCCGAAAACGAATAAACAGAAAAACCAACAGATTTAACGCGCCGGCGGTGGATTTGTCAGTCATGAGCCGACGCGGCATTTAATCACGAGCACGTCCCTCCCCCATCCCCTCCCCCCGCGCAATCGTATCAGTCGTCGGCTATCACGCGTGTACTTAGGCTCCGGGATCGTTCATCGCCGCCGCAGTCCGTATCGGCGACAACCAAACTAATGTGCAAACAATCGTCGACAATTCGCCCGTTGTGTTTCCATCATGTCGTCAAGCGAGTTTTTCGGATTCTATCCCACCCCCGTTTGCCGTACGTTGATTCATACGGATATTTATTTATTCATAACAGACCGATGGGTTCAACTTGACGGTCGTAACAACCGTCGTGTTCCACTCGGAATTTTTATGCGCTCGTACTAAATGTTGCTGCAGACAGTAGTAGTATTTCGGTACTTTATTGTTATTATTTATTTATTTTTTTCAGTTTTGTTGAACAAAACTTTTATTTTTACTCGAAAAGCACGTCTCTGCTATCGTTTTAACTATAGTTCTAACATTTAAGTTCAGACAGTTATTTACATATACACTTACTGTTTGAGTTAAGACTAAATCTTCAAATAAAACATTACGAAGTTATATTGATAATGCAATTTTCACTTTTTAATTTTAGGAATTACTTAATTTGAAACTCGATTAGCATTATCATACTCGTATTATATTTAACTATGGTTATGCAATTTTAAAAGTCTGAAATGTTGATTTCTTTTGATTCCCGTTGAAAAATAAAATTACAATATTTTTTTTTTATTTCACCACTACAATCATTTTTGATTTATTTTGATAAATCTTTAAATTTAGGTGTAGAAATTACATTTTAGTATCCAAATGTTTATAAATTAAACTTATGTCTAATGATGTAATTTTCAATTTTAAATGTTTAAAAAATTGATTCACTTAATTGTTTACTAATGAATATTTAAAAAATTTAAAACAATGCATATTAAGGAATTCAATTTACAACCGTTTTTTTAATATATTGATTTATACATTTTTATAATTCATAATTATGATAAGGTGATGAGTATCCTTTTTAACGGGAATCTAATGCGTGGTTCTATAAATGCTGTTGTGAGATTTAAATTATATTACAGTTAAATTATTTAATATAGTAAGAAAACATTTATTTAAATGACCGACTGTTTGATTATTTCCAGTGAAAATATTTCTAATATCATTTTTTGAAGTCTAAGGATTTAGTAATTTTTTGTTTAATTTTTGTAGGTGTACTAACCATATAATTATGCATTAATGAACAATGCGAATAATGCACGTTCTTCTATACTCACGATAAATGTTTATAACATGGCTAAATTCCGTAATAGAATTTATCTACAAATTACTTTTCCTTTTTATGAAACGATTTTGAAATAACTTTTAAACCCAACTCACGTAAGCTATAATTAGCAGCCGTAAATGTTATACAGATAATTTAATTCAATACATAGTGTATATATAACATACTATTTTTAAACATAAAATGTTCTATCAAATTCTAATTTTTTATAAAGCCTTTTCATTAACTTTTTCAACAGTGTTTTATTAGAAGTAATGAAGAGAGTAATCAAAGTCAGTGAAATTGTTGAAAACTGCAAATCACCGACGTTTTATCTCTTTTCATTACATGCTTTGCTGTAGTCTCTTTTGAGTATAAAAGACTCCACCCTTTGTGCTTTAATCAGATTAATACGTATAATATATTACGTAATATAACGTTGAAATATAAATGTTTAAGAGTGCTACAAGAACTTTTCAATTAATTTGTCGAAAATACTAAGTTCATTATTTTCAATAATTTTTAAAATTATTTTAAATATAATATTTTGAAAAACATATTTATTTTACTTTGCTGTTGTTTGATTTTGTTATTTTTAATATAACAAGTTTTCAATGATGTTAATTGTACCTACTTCCAAACATCATAAAGCATTAAAATCATAACTATATGATATAATTTTAATGGTAACCTGACATAGATTCTACTAATATTTGAATTTCATCTGTGAGTTTTGTATACTTGTACCTATATGAAAATATTCAATATAATTTAGGTAGGTAAATATTTTTAATGAATATAAAAATAGAAGTACTACAAAACACTGCATGACATACAGTATGTTTTGCCTTAAAATTAGATAATGGATAAAAAACTAATATAATACTATAATATGTATAACTCATGAACTACGTACAATCTTTTTTTTTTTTTTTACTAATGTACACTCTAGTATGCAAATTTCCTATGTTGCCCCATATTAACGCGTATAAAACAATACAAGTGCTACAAGTGTTATGTTTTTTTTCAAAATATGTGTGATGTAATTGAAATAAAATAATGTTGCAAACCTAATATGTTCACATCGCAGATCATTATTATTTCGTAGCTACAATTAATGACATAAATGCATTCTTAAAACAAAAAAAAACTTTCTTGTTGTATTCTAAATTCTTATGGACTACTATTTGTAAATTGAATATTATTCATGCTGAATAAAATGTACCTACATTAAATTAATGAAATAATATTGCCTATCTTTCTTTTTATAATTTATTATTTAAGAATACAACAAATAATGGTTGATTTTATATTTATATTTTTAACTACATTACAAACTATATTGCCATGTTTTGTTTGTTAACATTAGTGAGACAGAGAAAACTATTGATTAATAATAAAGTTATAATTTTTTGTTGAAAATTATTTATAATTATTATAATGTTAATATTTTTTCAAAATGTTTTTCATTGCATATAAGATATTGAGAAAATAGGTTCTTAAAAATGGTATGATCAAAATATTATCTTTCATTTATCATTCTTTCTGAATCTTTAGTTCTTATAAGCTTTTAAAATATTATAAAAATCTTATTAAAACTTTTATTCGACATATTAATAATTTAAAACCATTAATATGTATCTAGCTACAAAACACTGATATAAAGAATTCAAAATATCCACGTGACATATCATTTTAATGGAATTTATCATTTAAATTAGTTTGATTTTTATAACAAAGAGTTCAAAATTTCACAAAAACGTAAACATTTTAATAAAATGAATATATATATATATTTGATATTGATATTAAATATATGTCGATATTGAAGATGGTTTACCGAAATCGTACAACCATTTTTTAAGTTCTTCGTATAATTTAATATAATAATAACGCAGTATATATTACCAATAGTAGTAACAATAAAATGGTTCCTAAGCGAAATAGGAACGTATCGGTTTTATAATGGCGTGTTTTTTATTAGTGTACCCATTTATTTTGATAGCGGGTGTACTCTGAGCATTGTATGGTGATTGTGATCTATTTATTGATAGGAATTTTCGTCAAATTTATATTTTTCTGGTTCAACTTTGTCGATTTTTGGTAATTTAAAAATTACCTCTCAAAAACTGCACGTAAAATACAAAAAAAAGGTGACATCTATGACAAAACACATCGAATAAAATATAAAATATGTCATTTTGTTCTGATTAAAAAAATAAAGAGTATAAATAATACATTTTTATAGCAGTGATATTTCACTGGTACAATATCTGAGGCAAATAATTTAGCATTATTAAAATTGAATGTTTTTATTTTTAATAAGATTTCAAAATTAAATTAATTTTTAGGACAAAGTTAAATTTTAATTAAATTTAATGCATGACTTACAGTCTAAATATTATTATCAATTGGGAAATGAATAATTGTAATTAATTTATTGTTTAACATTATTTTTTATTTTTGTGTCCTTAAAAAGAAAATTATTCAGTTATTTCAAATATTATATATAAATAGTAAGTAAATTAAATTTGTTGAGAGTATTTCATTTCGTAATTGCATCATGTTATAGTTAAGGTCTGTATTAATGTTATGAAAATGTGCTAATCGACATATAATGTAACTAATTATGAATAAAATGGAGTTTTTACTATATCAACATATAATATATTTTACGTTTATGATAAAAGGAAATAAAAGCCAATATTTTCTAAAAATATTAAAGTTATTGTATTCCTTGTTTTTAATGAAAAAACTTACTTTTATTTTAGCAATTGAAATGAGTATATAATAGTTTATTGTGTACGTGTAAAGTATGTAATATCTTTAAAAAAACAAAAAAATAATAATGTCCTAAGTATAAAAGAAAAGGTAATATTAGTTAATGATACATTGATTAATATATGACTCTCTTACAAAATATACTAAAATATAATCTTATTAAATAAACAAAACAAAATAAAACATCAATCATCATAATATTAAAATACTATTAGTTATACATCAATTTCATATTTTTTTTTTATTATATAAATATGAAGAAGCTCTCCATTTCGTATTATAAAATATGTTGTCTTCTATTAATGTTTAACTCTATATAATAACAATAATTATTTTATTTAACTAATGGAACATATATTATTGTCATTTAAATATAAATTTATATATAAAAAAAATATTAGAAAATACTGCATTGTACTTTTGTATACTATAGATGGTGGTTATTTATGGTCTTACAGATTCAAATAATTATGCTTTCAAATAATTTTCCTTAATAAGTTTATTGCAAATTATTTCACGCTCAGAACCAGTTAATAATAACTGTAATTTTTAACAAATAATAATAAAAATGTTTTAAACGGTGTGTGTAGATTTTTATAATAAAATATTCAATACTGCACGAACCTAAAAGCTAAAATACTATTTAATTTAATAATATTTTTATAAGAATGTTCATAATTAATTACTTATTACATCGATAGTTATTATTCATGAATTTAAATATTTATATTTATAATTTAAATTCTACGATACTAAAACTTGGTTGTACATTAAAGTTATATATATATTTTAAAAATTGGAAAATATATCTTGAAATATCGGTTAACTATTAATATACGTATTACACTTATAAATTATTTTATTTGAAGTACTCAGACCTATAATAAAGTATTGGCACGGCTTATCCATTTTTCATTATAAATTAATATTTACATGTTGTGTTGTATCATATATCTTATTTACTTCTTATTTATCTGAACTAAACGTTATTAGCTGTGATTAATTGAATACATTGATCAGTTATAATTAATAATAATTTATTTTTGTAGAGCATATTGGAGCACGGAACCAAATTCGACGTTGGGTTATTTGGTAATGGATAATGTAACAGCCCTCGACGAGGCTGTATATAAATGTGAAATTACATATACCAAAGTGCACGAAGGTTGCAATATCGTTCAGTTCATCAATCTTACGACTTACAGTAAGTTTTTAAACATACGATATAAAATCTGTATACAATTATGATATATTTCATATAAATATTTACACAATGACATAATGTAAATCTTTATTCTAAGCTGGTTATAAATTATGCTGTAATTTATAAAAATGTATTGCCTATTGTGTTTATGTAGTTTAATTTTTCTTTTTTTTTTCAATTAAATTGAATTATTATAAAGGTATAAAAATGCAAATATAGAATAAGCTATAGTTTTTAGATTATATATTATAAATGTTTAAAAGAAATTATTTAAACTTTAAAGTACACGCATACATAGGCGTGTGCACAGGGGAAGCAAGGTGTGCTCTTTCTGACCCTGGATGATTTGAATATATTTGTCAGTGGCGGATCCAAGGGGGGGGGGTAATAGGGCAAATACCCCTCCCTTGAGCTTATTATCCTAAAAAATTCGAGAATTTTAGAAATTTCTAGTTATATTTAGCGTTCAGCAGGCCTCACACGATCAGTAATACTGACAGAATTTCAGATAGTGGCAGTATTATTGATCGTGTGAGGTAAGTACTGATGTACTGTCAGTATGAAAAAATAATACTGATGACTGATGAAAAAATCCTTTTGGTATACCATATCTATAAAATTTGTGTTGTTTTTTTATGTGTATAATTGTTGTCATTAATATTAGTTTTAAAAAATAAATTCAAATTAATAATATTAAAAAGTATGTTATTAAGTATGAATAGTATCTGTTGGATAAATTTTAATTACCCCCCCCCCCTTGATAAATTTCTGGATCCGCCCCTGATATTTGTAAGGGCCGAACTGGTCCAAGCTGGGCCGCCACACCGGTAATGCTTAATACAAAATAAGTTAGTTATCCAAAAAGTGTATTGTTACCAAGCTAATCTTTTCTGTTTTTGAACTTTAAATAGGCTTAATTATATAAATAATAAATAATAAATATATAATATATAATACATATAATATATATATTATATAATAATAATATAATTATAATATAATATATATATATATATAATATATAATATATAATAAATATATAATATATAGCTTAATTTGAGCTTAAAAATGTTAACTTAATACTCATGTATGGGCCAGTATAAATATTCGCTGCCTCCGATTTGAAACTCTGCGCACGTCTATGCACGCATGTACAAACTATTTTTAAGATCATTTTAATCAATCAAAATGTATTAATTTTGAAATATGTATAACAAATAAGCGCATACAGTATATAATTATTAATAAATTTAGACAAATTTTATAATAATTATGATTAATTTAATATTGGAAAACGATTATGGGTAAATAAACTTATTGTTAAAAATAAATATACGAAGAAACGTCTACGATTTCTCATTTCGATAGTTTATTGCAAACGAGTTCTACTTTAATTCAGTATTTCATCAATATTCACACAATTTATATCTATATATATTTTCTTATTTAGACATTCTCCTTTGAGCGACAATCAACAAATAATATAAACCCACTGACTTTGATTCTCAAAAATATATTAAGAAATTATTTTGTTTATTTTGATCATAAAAACGTATTTACTTTATATAAAGTTATCTATACCACTTAATACTGTTTATAGTAACACTTAGATTCATATTTTTATCGACTATAATATTTCGATTTATGTTTATGAGCTCGGAAATAAATTGGATGTTTATGGATTGATGAAATTGTATGGGCTATTTTTTGTATGGCGTATGAACATGTTTTTAAGACAAGCTTTCCATTCATCTATTTGTGAAACGTAAAACCTGTTTAAATAACAGCTTTAAAAAATGGTAGCAGATTTACTGTATCATGTTTTTTACTATGAAATATCACTAACAGAATCAAAACACATCAGGTTCCTGTATTTATTTATTTTTTTCATATTTTCTTGTCTGTTGTTTGCTGTCACTTTCATCACTTTCAGTGTATCGTGTTTAAGCGGTTGCATAGTCTATACGCTATTACTTCATTTCTCTCTCTATATATAAATATGCATGAAAATAACTGATATTTGATCTTGATAATTTTGTTACTTCTGGTGTAAGTATCAGAACATTTCTAATAATATAATATATATATATATATATATATATATATATAAATATTTATTAATTCATTAAAAATATGGATAGTAATCCTATTAAGGGCAAAATAAGTTATAACTATTCATATGTCGAACTACATAATTTATTTTAAATTTTACCTAAATATAAAATAATCGATGATAAAATATATTAATAGAATATGATCGGTTCTATTTTTTTCAATTTAAAAATAAGACGACGAATCATGAATAGATAAATATTTTAATTTAAATAAAGGATTAGATTAAATAATATTTTTATTTGAATTTTTAAATACATTCAAGATTTTTTTAATTATTATAAAAATTACATTTGACTATTGAATTTCACGATATTTTAAGTTAAAATTGTGATTTATTGTTAAAAGTTATGATTTTTAACATGTTTAACTAATTACATTTTATATGAATCATCATGTTAATATACCACCAAAATCTAAGACCTTTATAAATTATAATTTTTTAAGTTTTTTTTCGATGAAAAAAAATATAACTCAAAATATTTTTTAAATTCTTAGGGTAATCATGTTAAATAATGACTCAGCGGTAAATGTCACTGTTAGTCTGTGATTTTTTTTATGGGTTTTTTTTTAAATGTTTTGATGAGGTATTGTGCAATGTGAAAAATGTTTTAATCTAAAGTGCTAATTAAATGACATTTAAATTCAATGAAAAATTAACATAAAAATATTGATTAGCATACTATTATATTTTAGAAAAAAAAAAAGAAACTTAAGTTTCTTATATTATAATTATAATTAAAATTATAAATTTAATTTTATAATCCAAATTAAAACAAAAAATTTTAAAGGAAATTTGAAAAAAAAAATTGATCAAACAATGGTATCAGATGAAATATTTGAAATAGGTATGTTATGTATTTCCATCAAAATAAGTAGTAAATATTTGAATATATTTAAATTAATACAAATTTCAAGTCAAAAAAATTGTTCAAAATATCTTTCTTATAATCTACTTTAAAATATCACATAAATAATTGAAAAATATTTCAAAAATAAAAATAAAACTGCAATGACTACCAACTAAAGTATATTATTTTTTTATTAATATATATAAACTAATTTGATACTTATAGTTGTATTTTGTAACTTTATAACTGTCCATCGTTTCAATTAGGTATAAAATAATTCATTTTTTTTCTCCTTTAATATCTTCATACAATTAACTTTCCAATTGAGTGACAAAATAATATGTATATAACTACGTAGTTTGCCACAAAAAAAATAAAAATAAAAAATATATATTCAAAAATTGATTTTCAAATACGCATACAGCTTTTTTAACAAACCAAAGGTTGTACAATTTCGCCTTAGAATAGACATATTCTAAAAATAAAAAAATTACGTTTCATTCTAGTTTCTCCTTCCTTCTTCTTCTACTTTACTAAGACATTTCTTTGTTGCGAATCTGGTTCTCCGTTCTTCTCTGTTGAAAGCCAGTCATTTCATGTCCACGGTTCGGGTACAGTCAGCTTGTCTTCTTATGATTTCTTCTACGTCTTCTTTGGTCTGCCTCTCCTTTGTGTCTAATTCTAACTACATAATAAAATTATATGTTAATTTTAATACATAATCTTAAATTTATATAACTTCTTAGAACGTAAAAAACTGAGCCCTTTATACTTTTATTGTTTGAATATATAATTAAATTCCAAGGTATAATAAAATTTTGCTAAAATTTATTATTTGCATAAAATTACACAATTTCAACACTATACACTTATGTATATATATAAACTTTAGTTAAGATTATTCAAATTATACCTAAACATAATGAAAATTATATTTTTGAACCAATTTCTTTAAAGAATTTATGGTTGAAATTTATAGAAAATGTACTGTAGACTAATTTTGATTGAACTTTTCAATTGATTTGTAATTAAATTGTTTTAATTATTTTATAACGTCAAATAATGAATTTTATGTAATGGTATTGAACCTTTGAATAGTCTTTGTGACGAATGTATTATGCACCGATAAATTTCTGTATAAATTGTTTATAGCATTACTATATTATTATTGAAAATTTAATATATAATTATAATTAAGTATACTATAAGTTAGAAAAGTTCAATAGCCATAATATTATTCAATTTGTTGATTTTTGGATTTTTTGATTTATATACATATTCTGTAGTCTTTATTTTTGTACCTATAATTTTTATACCCGTATATTTTGAAACAATTATTTTAATTAAAATTCTTAATCATCATGATTATATACCGATTTATTATTTTCAGTAAATTATAGTCAAACATAAGACATTAAAAATTCAAACTTGAAAACATAGTATTTTTTCACCGGTATTATTATTATTACGAATGTTTTCTAAGTATTTATAGTATTTTGAAGAGATTTTCACATTTTTTACAACTTGATATCGCACTATCATTATCATTCAACTAATTGTGAGAACCAGATAAATATAATAATTACTTATCATTATGTACTGCAATATAACCAACATATTTTTTGTGTATTCTATTAATAATTAGTTTGAAAAAAATGTCTAAGAGTATTTTAGTTTGTATTTAAATTTTAAAAATTGAATTGTTTTAATTTAAAAGTTTACGGATTTATACTTCTCTAGTAATCAAACTAGATTAAAAAATATTTCATATTTTAGGTTAAAACTAAATATTATAGAAACTAAATACTACACTGTAATAAATTAATTAAGTATACCGAAATATAATTAATTGTTTAATAAATTTACCAACTTCTTAAAAGTGTATGAAAGTAAAATCGTTAATGTTAAAAATATTAATTGTTTAAAACTAAAACAAAAAAGTAATTTATTATGATTAAAAAATAAATTTAATGCATGCTTAATAATTTTAATACTATGATTGTAATCAATAAATACATGTGCTTTAAAAAACTGAAGCTTTAAATAGTCAATTGTGGTAATTTGATATTAAATGAACATGATATGCTTTCAGCTGATCCTGAATCTATAAGCGTTGGCACGTTGGCTGAACCCGGCGATCCTTCAGCACGTAATTACATCGATCCTTCGTCAGATTTTTTTGACGAAAAACATAGCAATCCTAAATTTGGTATCATGAAAAAGTTAACATCTGGTGCGATTGTGGGTCCGGTAGACGAAGGAAATAAGATACGATTGGTATGTCGTGCTGGCCGTGCCAGACCAGTGCCTCAAGTAACATGGTGGCAACACGGCCGTGGTCCAATTTATGATGATGATTTTGGTAATAAAAAGAAAAATCTATTGACTGTATTTAATTACGATAAAATTATTTTTCGTCTAAATTTATGCCAATACATTTTTGTGTGTTGAAACATTACAGTTGATTATCAGTATCGCAAAGCAGATTCTGATATATCCGACGACTATTTTTCGAGTTCAGGACTATGGGTTGCCCAAAGCATTCTCACCGTTGTAGGGAAAAGGGGTGCCAACGGTAGATATGAATGCCGAGTGAAAACTGCAACTGATACATCACCAATTCTGACGTCTAGTATCGAAGTCACTGTCAATGGCAAGTACAATTTATATAGTCGATTGTTTATTGTATTGTAAAATGCTTCATAATAACTTATAATAACGAGTAAAAGCAATTTAACGCTCTTTATTTGGATATTGATGAATTACTCGTATTTGTTTAAACAACTTTCATTTCATTTTTAGTAAGTCCATACTCGATTGAAATGTCCACATCATCATCGGGATCAACAGTAACTACGGTTTCTAAAGTAGACGACTATCAAAAATCGCAAAATAGTGATCTTAATAGAAATCCTGACGAAGTTGTTTACGCAGAAACTACGGAAGGGCAACCGTTAGTAATTCGGTGTGCGGCTCGCGGGGCACGGCCTCAAGCCAACGTGACGTGGTATTATTATTATAAAGATCAAGAAAATGACGATGACGACTATGGTGGTGGTATTAGAAATGATTTAAATGTGCGTACACCACCCGTGCTACCGTCGAAATCATCAAAACACGGTGCACCAGTTATGTTAGGAAACAGTCAGCAAAACGGCGGTTCCACCGCTAGATCACCCAGCGATTATTTGATCTCGGAACAGCGTCGTATGGAAGGTGGAGCAGAAATTATAGGCCCTGTGGAAATAGCACAGCATACTGAATATCAAGTAAGGATTAAGTTATAATTCGTTCACTTTCAGTATCGTATTGCGTATAATATCTTTTATATTTTAAAAATATTATAACTTTGTATTGGATATACGTAGTATTGATCGGAGTTTTCGATAAAAATTTACTTGGCCGCAACTACTAAGTGTTTGTATTTATTCTTACAGGCTGATGGTACTCGAGATACACATAGTCAGTTATCAATGTCTCAACTCCATCGTCAACAAGACGGTTCTATTCTGCGATGTGACGCGTTCAATAATGTCGGTTCATCACCGTCTCAACCTCTTACTGTAAATATGACGATTCGGGTCAAATGTAAGTAAACTCAACAAAAATGTAAAAAAAAAAAAATAAGTGGTATCATAAATAATGTATAAACAATTAAATTTGCGTATTCAGATATGCCGACCGCCTGGGTAGTACCCATAACTGATGGAGAAAATTCTGGTGCTATTGTCGAAGACGAAATAGGTCAACAACGTAAAGGAGGAATTGACAATAAAAATAATGTCAACCCCAGTATTAATGATCCTTCTAAATCTACTAATGATGGATTCCACTATCAAACGAATTTGTATACCGTGGTAGTAAACGAAACAAAGGAATTGAGACTGCAATGTGCATATCATGCCAATCCAGATAAACTCCGTACTCCTGTTAAATGGTTAGTGTGTTTTTTTTAATCATATAGTCAACAAAATCGACTTATTCAGTTTTGAGTTATTGAAATTTCACTGTTAATATAAAAATATATTATGTGAATCGTAATTGGTATTTTTAATATTACTCGATTTTTCAAATGCATTTTATGAATTATTATTTTAGGTACCGCGATGGCATAGAATTACAATTAATCGACGAGGAAGAAACATCAATGTCAAATTATTATGCGGCTGTGACACCAGCTACCGGCGTTGGTACAATAGGAGGATCATCAAATAATGGAAATTCTAGATTTCGTATGAACACCCTAGGGAATTCGGCAAAATTCGCCAGAGTCAGAGCGTCACCTAATAGCAACGGTGGAGCTTACGGCGACGGTAATGGTGCAGATGCAACGGTGTTAATAGTGAGAAGGTTAACGCGTTTTGACTCGGGCCGATATGAATGCCGAGTAAGAAACTCAGTCGGAGCTACAAATTCAACAAATTTTGCCAACGTTCGTGTTCAATGTATGTATAAACTAGTAATAGTCTAAAATTAAATATTTTTTTTTGTCTAAAACACTATAAAAAAATAAAAATAAAACTATAAGGTAATAAGCGATTAAACATTTATGATATATTTTTGATTTATATCAATTATAGATACTCCAAAGGTCAAGTTGCACGTTATCTTAGACGATTCACTTGACGGAAATCAAACTTCTCCGACAGCGAGCAGTAGTGGTAATAATGTGGCTGGATCCAACCCAATCGTACTGGAATCGGAACACCGTAACGTTACTCTTCGGTGTGCCGTAAAGTTAGAATCGGACCAACAAAACATTGAAGACACTAACAGTGATCCATCTTTGAATTTAACATCTGTCCATTGGTATTGGAACGGCGTGCAAATGCAGTTGCCCAACTGTACGAAATCGCCAGATTCGAACGATTTCAGTGACGACGTATTTGAGGACGAAGATGAAGGAGACAGCGATTTCGACACTCTACCAGAAAACGAAAATAACGGCATGAATATCAACTATTATACGAGTGAATCACACGCGGACGGAGATTATGACTCGATAGCTGTTGATAATGACACCAGGAGGCGTAATAAAAAACAAAGAAAAGTTGTATGCACCGACAGAGAACTTATTTTAGTAAACGTAACGAAAAACATACATGGGAATTATTCATGCCGAGCCCGAAACGCCGCTGGTCTTCTAACTCCAATGTCGGATCAAACACCTCTTATCGTATACTGTAAGTTTTTTTTGTTTACTGGTTCAACCTTTTGAAATTAATTGAAAAACAATTATTACTTTTTTAATAAAGTATTTATGATTTAAGAATAAAAATTTCTATTTCTAACTTATATGCTACTTGAATTAAAATAATGAACAAGAAGATAATAATTTTTAACATTATAATAAATGTATCGAAGTATAAAGTATTTACAATTGAATTAGGAGAGTAAAAATTTAGATCTGTTCTAATAATAGTATTATGTTATTATTCATGAAAATAAATCAAAAAGTACTGACCGTTGTAGTTTTTATAGAACTAAATATTTCATTCACGATAAAACAATTATTTTCACAAATAATGACAATTATTTTATTTCTTAAAACATATTTATGATTGGTGAATTTGCGTACCTTGTAACATTTATTCATTATATTATTATATCATATCATATAGTGTCTTATTTGATCGAAAGTTGGATTTTGATAAAAGTAGTAGTGAGCACAACAGAAAAAAATACAATTATGTGTAGCATGCTCATGTGATGTTAAATTGCATACACTTTCGCCGTCATGCGGAATCTGAGTGTGACATCATAACATAATATGTTAAAGCAATATAATAATATAAATATAATTATTATATGAACGTGATATTTTATACATAAAAACATTTTGTAACAATTTCCTCTCTTACCTGTAATATAAAATAATATATAGTTATAATATTAATCATTTTTCATAAATAAACAATATAATAAAATATTTATAATTAGAAGATTTTCTATAACATATGCAGACACCACGAAAAATCAAATACTATTTATACACGTATTCATATTATATAATAATACATTGACGTCTGTTATTATTAAATAATTATTATATATTTTATCTGGATACGGTATTTTATCGTTAATACAACTTACACACACATACGTGTAAACTGTTTTCTTTGATAGAAAGTGATTAGAGTTTCAATTATTATGAAATCACTATCCATACCAATTTTTCCAGTAAGATAGTATATGTTCTAAAATCAACGATAGTATATTTAATACTTATTCATAAGTAAATTAAAATATAGTGGAAAATGATAATTCAAACAAAATATGTTTAAAGTTATGTGGTTTTCAATAAATATTTAATTTTTAATCCCATTTAAGAAAATCTAAAATTATTTGATCCAAAGTCTTTAACTATTCATTTTCTAATCTAAGATGTATACGTTTAACAATTGTAGTGCCATTTTATATCCGGAGCTATGCAATAAATGTACTTGTATTTATTTTTTGAGTAGGTAGCACAAGTTTTTACGTTTCTCATTAGTTTACAAATTTGATTTGTATTATTCAACGGTAATATTTCGTTCTCAGTTATTATTCCAGCATCAAGTAAACATGAAATGATGAAGAATTTTATCAAACGAGCATTTATATTTATTTTCATTAAATAATTAATTTCGTACTCTATGACTTAAAAAATTTATACAAAACTAAACTTCGTTGTAGTATATTTAGCATTTTTAAAATTAATATTTATTGTTTTTCTATCATAGATTCAAGCTTATAACAATTTAATAACATATACTATTTTAACAATAAATTAAATTTTTTTTTTTTTAATATATAGTTGCTCCTGGACCAGTAACGTTGGAATATAGTCCACGACGGGTCATAAAAGGAAGAAATGTCACTTTACGCTGCAATGCACAATATCTTGGTCGGCCGCAACATCCTACCCGTTACTCATGGTTTCGCGATGGACATCAAATCTATCATCAAAACCAAGGACTATTAAATCCTAGTATTAATTCTGGAACCGGAATTAATACTGGTACTAATGGAAATAATGGCGGAGGGAATTTCAATCCTGAATGGTTTGTGGATCACGTTTCATTAGAAACTCGTGCTAATTTCACATGTTCAGCTTACAATGAAGGCGGTACCACTTATTCTGAATCAGTATACATCGAGGTTTATGGTAAGACTAATTTAATTTGCAATCAACCTTGATTGCAAACAGACGAAAAAATAAATAAATAAAAAAATTATACATTTTACTTTTGATTATTTGCAGCTCCACCGAATTATATCACTGGTCCTCCGCAATACTTAGGTGTTGCTTATAACGCAACACATGTGAATGCATCTTGTACTGTAGAATGTTATCCTCTTTGTTCTGTAAATTGGTTTCGTCGAGGTATCCCAATTGATCCGATTCATAATCCGGAAGATAAAGAAAGGTATATAATATATATATTTATACACACACATAATATGTTATATCGTTTTATGAAAATGTTACGAAACTAAATTATTTGAAATTATTTATAAATGTGTCTGTTTATTATATTGAGTATAACATAAAAGTATATTTTTGAACTTGTGGAATAAGGTTTTTTTTTTTTTTAAAGATACTCCATTTTAACGGAAACTTTACCAGCAGAAAGATTGAAAAATGATTTTGAAGCAGTTCGTAGTACTTTAATATGGCGTATGGATAATTGGCCCGGTGGTCGAGGTTTAGATCCTATTACAGATTCGACGGAATATAGTTGCCGCAGTAGTGGCAATGACGTTGGCCCACCCGTATCCGAATCAATAATGAATTTTTCTGTTGAATGTAAGTCTAACTATTAATCGTCAATTCTGCGATAGTAAATTAATATTATAATTTTATTGTTTTTTTTTTACAGACCCGCCTGGAAACATGACGGTCTCTAAAACGGTTGTGCACGTCAGTGAAGGTAACATACCGGAAAAGGTATTTTGTCACGCAGAAGGTCGCCCTCAACCGACATTCGAATGGCGCTACACTGCGAGTACTAACAGCTGGATTGCTCCTGGAAATTCTTCTCAATCGTCTTCGCAGCAAAGACTTTTGCCCATAGGAATCAGTGGAAATGGTGGCGTTAGTGGCAGCATTGGAAGCAGCCCTATAGGCGGTCAAATAAACAACCAACAATTAGTATTGAACTCGGCTGTGAACAGGCAACATGCAGGTTTTTATGCTTGCATTGCACGCAACACTCATGGAAATGGCACTGTGTACACTTATCTGGATGTGATGTGTAAGTAATAAGAACATTAATATTAAAGTATCGCAACAACCCATGTGCATGTTAAATGTAAGTAAAATATGTAGAATATCGTACTAAACTATATGACTAATTAGTGATTATTACTTTTAAAAAAAAATGCTTTAAATAATTAAATATTCATGTTACAATTATACATATAAGATATCAAAGATAATTTTTTATTATAGTTTAGTGATAAGTAAATATACTATAGTAAATATACTTATCATTAAACATAGTTATTGATAAGAAAAATTATTTTTTGTAGACAAACCTAGTTGTCAACTTAGAATGTTGACTGTGGACCAACTGAAACAAGAAACAGCTAGTATAACTGATCAATTTTCGGAATCTACTGGGGAATTGGACGAGTTTTTATCTTCATCGGCTGGTGAAAAGAGAATACTAGTATGCACAGCAACTGCGAACCCGGGTCAAGTACAATACACGTGGACTATAAGAAACTCGGCTCGCTCAAACGATACGTCAGCCTCGACATCTGACTCTCCCGCTACGGAAAGGATCATAACCGTAGCGATTGGATCAACGGCTAATAGTGGACCAATGGAATCGGATGGAAATGGAGGTTTTAACCGAAGCATACTTATCCTGCAAGATAGACTAGAAGTGAGCAGCAGTGAAGATGATGATGGAAGAGGTAATGATAACGCACCCAACAACGGAGCAGCAGAAGGCGTCAGAACATATGTGTGTACCGTCAACAACACCGTAGGCTCGGACCAGTGTAGCATTCAAGTACAAGGTAAGAATAACTTTTGAAACTAACGATGAACAATATTCATTATTTAATTTCAATTATTATCAAGTGCAAATATATTTATAATACATTATAATATATAATTATAAACCTAACAATATATAATTATAAATGTAATAATACATAACATTAAAGTAATGAATCAAAATGGTGAAAAGTAGTTAAAGACAGTTATTAAAAAACGATCAACATTTTATTCATTTATTTTAGTTTAGTATAATTTAAAAAATATATAATAGACTAATTTATATATTGATTTAATATTCTAACATAAATAATCGTAATAAAAAAATCATATTTGCACTTAAAAATTATAATAATATACTAATACCACGTTATATTTTTATTATTAGCTCTCAGGGAAAGTGAGTGTCTCTTTTTATAGTCAGTAGAAAAATAAAAAAAATTTAAATTTTTTGAATTATTTTCAAAATATTTTCATTACGTTTTTTTTATAACTATTATTTTTACTTGTAATTTGAACAATTAAATAACTTATTGATTTATATCCACTTATGTAAATATTAGGTGACGCTCCGTGGTGGAAACAGTTATTGGCGACCGTAGGTTTGGGTGGATTGCCAGTGATGGTCGTCTTGGTGGGTCTGGTCGTGATTTTACTACTGATCGTCATCATCGTCATTATTATTTTAATGCTGTTCGTCTGTAAGAACCGTTACTTCAAACCAGGCAACGGTACAGGAGGACGACAAAAATGTAAGTTTTCAATATCAAACACATTATTATTATTATTACAAACGTAATTATATGTAACACAATAACAACGGAAGACTTAAATTATTGCATTCGAACACAATAGGTATACACAACTATATATTATATTATATCGATGTGGTAATGTCGTTATAGTGCGTATTGTTCTGTCTGTATTCGTTAACGTAGAATATTGTTCCGAATTTGTAGTAAGTACAGCTTTATTGTGTGATTCGTTTTTGTTTTCAATATATAGATGTTAAACAAAAATATCCTACACTGACGGCGTATAGGGTACCAATCGTTTGGCGCCGGCACCGAGGCCGTAGCTTGCTATTAAACATATCGAAAGTGCGACAAAAGTGAGTACTGCGGTTTTGGACATTGATGTTGACGTAATTATTTTTGGTACGCGCGCTAAGCACTCAAATGCACTCTTCTTTTTTTCTATCTTTCTCCTTTCTTGGAACTTATTTTGGTGGTGGTTACGTGCCTTCTATTTTCTTATCAAACGACTTGTTACTCACTTTTCTTATGTATTATATACGATTCATGTACCCACTGGAAGATAGGATGTATATTATACTCGCTACAATCAGCTGACTGCTTAAACGTTTCAAAAGATATTTGTTCATTATAACAATATTCTATTGTAGTCCTGAAGGCAGTGCTACGTCATCAATTTCCGGAGCCAATCCAGCAACCGTACTGTGTACTGATCAATCATCAAGTATACCCACCCCGAAACCACCACCCGGATACGGCGATGATTTCAATAGCAGTCTGGCTGAATCACTGTCTAATCAACAAAATACTTCTGTCTCCTCAGGCGTCATAGGTAAATGGCCACTCAAACCTGGCGTATTGGTGCATTCAAAACAACAACTTCTTAAGCTACAGTCGTCTAATAATTCTCAATCGGACAACAACATGGCCGAAAATGGTAGTAGCCCAATGGAAAAAATAGTTCCTAATGAAAACGATAAGTTCAAATCGAAAAAAATTAACAACACATGTAAAATAAAATCGGCAGCCGAATGTATAGTATTAAACAACGAAACACAATCTGCACGCACGGCACGTATACGTCGTATGATGATTGGATCTAATAATAACTTACAGAAGAAACCGTCACCTATGTCACCTCCTCCTGCGCCTCCTCTTCGAGCAAACAAAGATAACAGCACGTCAAATAATATCGATGAGAAATATCCTTCTGTAACAGGTAGACAAACAACTAAATGAGATATTACGATTACTTTTTGGTATGGATCTAAAATAAAACTTGATATATTATGTTCATGATGCTTGATTTATAAATACAAAAAAAGATTGTCTTTATGGTCGGTACATCTTGCTATATGAATTTGTTCAATTATCTGCCTCAATTTCCTAATGTTTCCAAGCAATTTTCTACTACAATAATATAAAGTATTGTACATTTTAAAAATGTAGTCAGGTAGAGTATATTATTATTTTGTTGTGTAGATACGACTTTTGAGTGTGAAAAAAAAAAAAACTAGAATAATAAATTATAAACTATACTGGTAGGTATTCCGTTCAACAACAACAAACACGCAAGTATAGTATGCGAGTTATAACATTAAGACTAACTTGCACGAAAGTCCTAGGTTAAGACATACTAATTATAAAAAATTTAGTACAGAAGACGGATATACAAATCAAAACAATAAATATTCACGTTTAATATTTTAACGTGGATCGCAGTAAATAGCAGTCTAACATAAATCGTCCGTTTTTCAGATTCACGAAGTGGAGGTGGACAACAGCAAGACAACGATTCGAACTTAGGAGCAACGGGTGATTCAAAAGCCGCGTTCTACGAAAATCTACCTTTCCATGGTATGCGACCACCGCCCAATCAGGTTAGTCAGTTTGATTTTTAATATAGAAATAGTTCTTTAGTTATTATTTTTAAATGCATGGATTTACGACTTGTTTTGCTTGGTTTTCATTTGTTTTTCTTTTTTTTTTTGTTTTGTTTCGTGTATGCGTTCTCCATTATGATTTGTCCTTTTCAATCACCGTCATAATAAAAAAAAAAAAATTAAAAAATATAAAAAAAAAAAAGTCACCTACGCATCGACAAGTGTATAGCAATGATAGTACCTGTAAACCACATCTTCCACTGCCACATTCCACGGTGCTGAATACGTCATCACCATTGTCGGCATCGTCGTCGTTGATCCATCGGTCCCCGAACGGCGGATACGTGTCATTATTACGCCAGGCCATTTCAACGTTGAATAACGCGGAAGGCGACAGTTCGACCGTTCGATTTAATTCGCTGCAGAGGCCGAACCGCGGACCGATATCCACGTCACAGCGCCGCGACCACCAATTCCGATCCATGCGGAGCATTAGCAGCAACAACAGCATCAAACGGATCGTCGATCGTTCGCGATCCGTCGTCGCGGATCAAGACAAGAATAAAAATGAGAAGTACATTCATAGCAGGTGGTCGAACGGCAAAGCGACAGCAGCGGAATGCGATAAAAACGAGCACAAACGTAACGACGACGACGACGACGACGACGACGAAAGCAAACGACGAGATGCGAACGGATCGTTGACGTCCACGAAAATGTTTCCTAAACCGGCGCCCAGGACAAGGGTGCCTTCGGCTTCAGCGGCACCACCGTCTTTAGCCAGCCACGGCACCTACGAGAACCTGCAGCAACTGTTAACCGGTGACGGTGTCAACAAGGTACGTAACGACGGACTGCACGCGTACTAAGATCACTTAGAGCGTGTGACGATCCCATATAAATATAATGACCCTCGTCCGGTTGTCCACCCCCTCGTCACGCATTATTTTCCGTCGTCTTAATTTAATTTTTATTTTTCGTAGAATTTTATTTTCGTTTTGTGTGTTTTGTTTTTTCAATGCTTTTACGATTTATCGATTAACATAAATTAAAAATACTAACAACGCGATTGGGTGTGTGTGTGTGTGTGTGTGTGTGTGGGTGTGATTAACAGCTAACTGGAGTCGGGATCGGAGCTCGGAGTTTGGACGAGTTTTACCGCATGCAAATACAACAACAACACCAACTGTTGTACCACCGGGTGACGGCCGACGACGCGGCGGCGGTGCTGACCAGCGGATACTCGTCAGTGGGCGGCGGTGGCGGTGGACTGCATCATCGCAATCATCAGCAACATCAACTGCAACAGCAGCAGCAGCAGCAGCAACAGCAGCAACCGCAGTCCATCGAAATGACTCAGTTCGAGATCACTCCCGGCAGGACGACCGTTGGGGGAATGGGAAGAGGGCCAGCAGCAGTAAGCGAATCGTATCAAAAGTCACAAAAGCCGCACGTGCCGACCATTGTTAGCCGTTACAACAGCAACAGCATCGCGCAGGCTCTGGACGACGACGACGGCGGCGGCGGCGGCGTCATGAGGTCGACGACCATGGGCAGACGCCGTCGCGGCGGTCAGCAAGTGGTCGACGGCAACGGCGCGCCGACCGCGGCCGACAACTACTACATCAGTAACAACGACAAGAACAGCAACGGCGTCGGCGGTCATCAGTACGGCACCAGGAGACGTGGCAATGCGACCACCACCGCCGGTGACGGTCCGTCCGCACCGACCAACAGCAACGGCTACGGTACCGCGTCAGGCGGCGGCGGCGGCACGGTGGGCTACTACGCGGGCGACGTGTACGCCAGTATGGAATCGCGTCAACACCAAGCGAAGCGCCAACAGCAGCAGCAGCAGCAACAACGGTCGTACGTCACTGCCGGGAGCGCCGCCGGCAACGTTCCCGACGAGCAGGCGCTGACGGCCAAACGGTCATGGCGTCGGCAACACAACCGCCGGCGCCGGGCCGGTGCGATCGCGACGGACCCCGTCGAGTGCGACATGGAACCGGAACCGGTGTCCGACTACGCGGTCGACGCCGTCGGTCCGGCCGCGGACGATCCGGTGCCGGACCGGTACCGGAGTGTCGGGCCGGGCTCGGTCAACGGCACCGCGGGCACCGACACCGCCGCCGTGGTCGCGGACCACCACCACCGGGCGCGGCAGAAAAACGACCTGGCGCGCGTACCGTCCGCAGCGGTCGCGTCGGCCGCCGAACATCAACAAATCGGCAGCGGCGACGGCGGCGGAGGAGGAGGAGGAGGAGGAGGAGGAGGCGGTAGCAACAACGGTAACGGCGGCGCCAACAAGAACCTGGTCAAGTTCCACGACGTGGGCCGCGAAATAGACGTTTAGACACCACCCCGCCCCGTACCCTTAACACTTTCCCTCGGTCTCGCGTCACGGCAGTAGTGGCCGTCCCCAACGTGCCGGACGAACGCGGCACACGAATCCTCCGCACCACCGCCCACCGTCGACTCCGTAACGATTCGTCCCCACGCGCACGCCGGCGCCACTAACCGGTCCCGCGAAAACCCTATACGAACGTCTGTCATTTCCGTGTAATAACGTGTGCTGTGTATCGATTATTTTTAGCCATACAAACCGCCGGCGGCTAGCGGTTACGCGGAAGGCGGCGGCGACATGGAATACGCGGACGTGGACTACCGCACGATGTACTACGGCCCGATCAACTACAAACAGTCGTCTTGAACCCGATCCTCTCCCCGCGCGCCATCTTCGTCGGTAAACGAGAACCAAACGCTTAAGGTACACTGCCCGCACGACGGGCAACACTTTTACACGCGTGCGTCCTTCTCGCGAACTGCTGGTTTTTGTTTTTTTTTTTTTTTCTGTTTCTATGTTAACCCCCCCCCCCTTTTTTTTTTTAAAAAAACAACTGTACGATACCTCGCTCCGCGTCGTACGATAGCTCCGGATTTTCCGCGTTGTTAGTACTGCGTTCGAGCGATGGCACATACTTTCTTATATCGGTACGCCGCACAGCCCGGTAACCTCTATCCGGAACAGTGATAAATCGTACACTTTTTCTCTCGCACACCCGCGCGGATCGTGTACAAATATTAACTAACAACCGAATAACACAACACGCTCGCGTTGTATATTGTGTTACGTGATGCGAACGCGTGTGCCGTGTGTTTGTTTAACGATGTCTCGTCAAGAACTGTTTTAAAAACACATTTCGAGTAATACCGATCGACGTTTAACGCCCCGAGAGGCTGTACGGTTAGTTTTCAAAACATATAATACTAGTTTTTGTGAAATTCGACTAAATCACCTCCAGGAATCTTAGGGTGGACATCGTATATCCTTATTACCAGTTATTCCACTATCGTTTAATACAAATTTTGTTCTACGGGTTGAGACCTTTATTTCAAAAAAAAAAAAAAATCACATTAAATTCAAACACGCGAATCTGCAATAGATATTATTTTACTGGGTGTTTTCGTATTTGTATACAAATT
Source organism: Sipha flava (assembly GCF_003268045.1). Classification (NCBI taxonomy): domain Eukaryota; kingdom Metazoa; phylum Arthropoda; class Insecta; order Hemiptera; family Aphididae; genus Sipha; species Sipha flava. The sequence goes on along the minus strand of NW_020271717.1, from coordinate 1,423,365 downwards.
ATTAAAATTATTAAAAACGTGTATCGATCATCGTTTATATCATATTATAATCTATAATATTGTCGATGAATTTCGTATCCGTGTAAACTATTTCCGCATTACCTATAATTCATTTAATAATCTGTCAATTTTCTGTACAGTCATGGTTTTCCTTTAATTTCAATTTAGAAAAGAATAATAATAATAATAAAAAGGGTGCCATTTATCATTGTTACTTTTTTTTTTTTTTTTTTTTGTTAGTCATTGCGACCACTGTGATCAATAATCGTAATCGACGATCGTGTTTATCTATCGTTACGTTCGATTATTGTCGGTTTACATTATATCGCATTATAGTAGTCGTCGTCATTTCTGTATAACTCTGCCAAATAGCCGATACCACACCAACGCATCCAATTTAAGTGTTTAATGGTATTGTAATATTGTGTTTGTAATACCAATAAGATTTATTATTATGAATTATAGCGTTTTAGTAGCGAATTATCGTAGTGATAGTAGTCGTACATAGTTAAATAGAAATAATAATATTAAATAGAAGTATGTTTTTTTGGACGGTTTTCGAATAATATAGTAAGATAAGTCGATTGTAATACTGTTATTATACACACGAGTATTGATAAAATACATCACAATGTTTATACACATCACACACTATAAGACCGTCTGTCGTTCTAATAAATATTATATAAAAATATATTTAACCAATTTATGATTATCTTTATGTATTTACAAGTGAATGTATTATTTTACTGCATATGTACGCAAACATGCAATTTGTAAACCTTATTATGTGTTAAATAGTAGAGAATACTAGTTACCACCACCATGGCTACGGTATCACGTAAAGATATTATTAATTTTGTTGACAATCAATTAAAACTTATGTTAACTTATTTTTATCAAAGTATTTAACAATATAAATATAATACATGTATATATGCTTACATATATATACATATATTTATTTATCACCCTAGAACTCAAGATTATAATATCGTATTGTTATACATATGAACGGTGCCCTGTGTTTCTTCAGCGTTGGTTACGGTTGCCATCAATCCCTTCTTATACACTTTTTACGTTTCGTCCGACCAAATGTAGGTCCCTATTGTCATTATTACATATATTTATTTTATTATATTAACTTCTTTACTATACATATATATGTATGTATACGCATATGTATATATTATCGTAATCGATACATTTTCCCTTCGGACTAACAAAATAACTTAGACTTATTTCGTTAAATATTGTTGTATTTTTATTTGTTTTTATTATTTATGTATCTTTAAGTATGAAATTACACCTCTACCTAATTATTATAATTGTAATTATTATTATTATTATTATTATTATTATTATTATTATTATTATTTTACTATTGTATTATTTTGCATTTTTACATTAACACTCGGCATTTACGATTAATGTTTTTATATTATTGTATTCGTATTGCGGTAAATGAAGGGTGGTGGAAACTCCGCCGTATTCTAGTCATTATTTAATAAATATATATTATTATATCCTGTTTATCCCCCGACGGCATTGAAGTTTACGATAAAACGACTTAAAGTGTTTTAAATAAATATAATAATTGTAATAATTTTAAGTAGTATATCTATATACATTTAAAACGATTTTTTTAGTTTAGAATTGTTATCATAAAAACATTTTTTATAATATGTGTAATGTATATAATAACATTATTGGTTATGATGATGATAATTGTTGTTTGGAAGATAATAAAGAAGTGTGAGAGACAGATAATACAATTTTCATAATATAACTCTCTTTACCATATATTTATGAAAAATCCTCACTAAGTATTGAAACATATATTGAGTATACAAATATTGTGTACAATGTTACATAACTGTAGTTGGTATGTGCTATCCTTTAAAACAAAAACAAAAATTGAATCAAAAGTTTTAGAGTCTGAAAATTTAAAAGTAATGACAAACCTTCGTTTCTAACGAAACTCAAGTTTCTATAAACGCAAGTATGTAAATTACATTTTTATATAATACTGCACGTAAAAGATACTTACAAAAAATAATTCACTTGGTCCAAGTTATTGTAACGATTATTGTATATCAATATCTTACATTATTTCTTAAAAATAACCCGGCTAATGTGTTGAGTGTGTGGAAAAGGAATGAGGTCATGCTGAATTTTGGCGTGGATATGTAAGGACAACGAGTAGTAGTGGACAATCAGTAGAGAAGGAAGTCAGCTAGCTTTACCGTACAAAGAGGGACACTAGAAGATCATCAACATCAAGTCCACTACGGTCCTCATTTATTCCTAGCATCAACATCTACCACGTAAAATACAATATTAATAATATATTTTAATTAGTAACACATTCACCTTGTACTTTTATATGAGGTAACACTATTCCATAGATATTAAGTATCACACACCGAGGTCGAGTCCCTGAGACCTCGTAAAAATAAACATACCTTTAAAGGAGTTCAATCCGATTAGTAAGTAGATTCGAAAGGATTTAAAGAGGGAGATGTTACAATATTTTAGGTATAGGTATATCATTCATAATAACAGAGTATAAATTAATCTTGCGTTAAAAAGTTTAGTTTAAAAATCTTAAATTATATATTCTAATATTATATATTTCTAATCAACTATCATAGCTTGAATAAAAATTAGAATATTATAACATTTTTTTTGTTTTTTTTTTTTTTGATTTTAATATTTTAACACAAAACAATATCAAATTCAATTTTTATTTTCATGTACGAGTTTCAAAAGCAAAAAATGCGAAACTTCTGAGTTGGGTGAGATACAATGATGGTTGAATGAGTGCTTGTTGTATAGGTATTTTTAACTTGAAATAAATGTCTCGGTACTATAGGCGGATATCAGGGGGACTTGGGGGGGGGGGGTAGACCCCCAAATATTTTAATAGTCCCCCCCAAAATCGAAACTGTTAGAAATTTTATTCGTTGTTTTTATAATTCATTTATAATTGTCTGTTCATTTTTTTTGAAAATCGTAAAATTAGAAATAATACAAAACTATTTACAATAGCATTAACAATACCAATTAAATAGTTTGGCTACTTGCAAAAGAAGTTTCAGTGCAATGAAAAAAATAAAAACTTGATTAAGGACATTATTGGTTCAAGATAGGTTCAGCAATCTTTCAATATTATATATTGAAAATGATATATCGAAAAATATAAAAAGCGATGATATTTTGAGTATCTTTGCTAATACAAATAGTTATTTGTCATTAAAATAAAATATTAATTATTTTTAAATATACGTTATTTAGTGTTCTTTTTAATACAATTTAAACATATCTATATTTTTAATGGTAATAAATTTTACTTTTGTATGAGAAGGGGTGTGGGGGCGAAGCCACTGCGGGTTATTTTACATTGAATTATTATAGCCCCCCCTAAAAATTTAACCAAATGTCCACCTATGCTCGGTACTCTCGAAAAAACGATTTTGAGTGAAAGAGGTGTATCAGTTTGTAATTCCTTTTTCTGTCTTAATTTTAACCAAATATCAAAAGTTAAAATTTAAATTCAATAAAATTACAATTTTCATGTTTTGGACCCCTCCCGAAAAAGTTTCTAGATACGGCCTTGCCCCAAAGTACCAACTAGATGAATTCTCATTGACTGATAAGCGTTCGAAATGCGGCTAGTATTTAATATATATGTTACGGCTAGGTACTAAAATTCTTTGAAATGATCTAACGCCCATACGCGTATTCACAAGTCATCGAACACAAAGAAAGTACTTTTGCTCCGGCTGTAGGGCAGAATTTTGATACAAATAGTACCAAAAGAGAAATAAAAATTTACCTTATTTCGATCGACATATTAATTTTAAAAAGATGATTGTATTCGTTGGTCTATTTTCTAGGTTTGCTCGGAAATAGATTTACGACTTTATTTTTAGTTAATAAAATATGATACATAGTAAGTTTATATTTTTTTCAAAATAAACTTATACTTGACTTAATTTTAATTAGGAATAAAATGAATAATATAAGAATTAACTTCCGAGCAAACTTAGAAAAGAGAAATACAAATCAAATTTAGTTTTCAAAATTTAAATCAAGTTACTGGAAGTATGATAAATTTTCTTTCGCTTATTGAGCTAATTGTCGAGTGTATACTACGACGAAGTAATATTCAAATACAATGATAAAATAATATCTATGTAATGTATCTATTACTTCGTATGAAACGAAAATAATACCTGGATAATAATCAACTTCCTTTTGAACTGTGACATCGCTGCCACCAGTTGTTATGAGTTTCTGAGTTACGTCTCGTTCACTTGAATAATGCCGCCGTGACGGTTATTTGGTAGTGTGGAGTTCGAGGAAGAATTGTTATCTAACGTGTGGACGTTAAATACACAATTAAATACTATTTCGTTTATTGAGTTTGTTTATTAATTAATGTCAATGAATAACTTAACACTATTTAACTTAAGAATTAAACATTGTTTTGTAGCTAGATCGAAACACGACTGACTGCACATTACTCCGGTCGGTCGTACGATGATTGTCGTGAATGTGTATTCAGCATTTAATTGTATAGGGGCTCTTAACAATATGAAAGAAAATGGTTGCTCCAGCCCCCTTAATACATGACTATTGATTTTACAAAAAAAAAAATTTACGTTGTTTTATTGTAGAAATTTGGTAGCGCCTGCTTGAACGCAACCACTGGGACGTCGTGTAATTGCTTGCATTCAATTTGATAAAAACAGGTTTTTAACAATAGAAATAATAGAAATAAAAAATATTTTTCTTGTATACAACCTATAACTGCAACGTCCATTGGCTGTGTTTATGTAGCTATACAGGTGCTATACATTTAAGCAGTAAGATGACATATCTGAATAGTATTCTAAACATTATAAATCATAATTGATTAGTTGCATTGACGCACAGATAACTATTAATGATTGGGTTTTTCTGGTCATTTGAATTTTACGTACTTATCGATTTGTGTTACTGTAAAACGTGTTGCGCACGCGTAAAGTATATTGTATTGAATTGTGTTTAATGTATGAAATTTTTTCATTTTTCGCAATCATTATTTTTAAATTTGATTTAAAGATGATCAATATTGAAGAAAAAGTGTCTGAGAAATAAACAATAACGTCGTGTATTGATCAGTTATTATAAACATAGTATTTACCATAAATCCTATTAGCATAGGATGTTCTCATCGTTTTCAGTAAAAGCCCAAACATATTATGTTTTACCGAGTATAAGTATGAAATCCTAACATTAATTAGTAAGGCTTAACTTTACTCGTTGGTCAGGCGTTTACAGTAACATTAACAAATATACGCAGTTTGTATCAGGTTGCATTCGGAGGTTAGGTAGATTTTTCCTGTTAAAAAAAAAAAAAAAAAAATAATAAAAGAAATGTATTTATTTACGTATTGTGATCTCTAGTATTACTACGCAGTGCTTCGACGGATTATTTGATTCGTGTGTTGATGTTAACACATTGAACACGTCGTGTTATTGAGGCTCAATGTGCCATCAGACCACCCCCATCTCGGTAAACATTATGGCGGTGACCGTGTGAGATGTCGCATAGATTATGGACCGTTTCGTTCTCGAAAAGCCGATATCCCTATAATATTGTATCTAACGTGAAATCATTGACGAGAGAGAACCTGGATCACCCTTAGTTCGCGAGAACCTCGCTGCGAACGAGATGACAAATCCCGTTCAAAATATCCCCTCGTCACTCGAGCGTTCAGTGGCTATATCCGGTGGAACGAAGTTCGCCATCCGGAGGGTCGCCTACAGCCGGAGCATTGTGTTATCGGATGCACACGGATAATGTTCGTACACGAATTTCCGTGATTGGTATGGTGCGTTATAATTTACAATATTAAACGAAAACTTAATAATATCAAAAACGGCACAGATTTAAGGCAATGTAATCCATCCTGAGTATTCCATAGTGACTTGTCGAAAAAAGTTAATAAAATTTGATCCGTAAAATTATTACAATTATTATCATTTACACACATACCAGTATTTTAAATATTTTAAATCACTTTATCGGCATATATGTTGTAATGTTCATTAGATTATGAGGTCGTCGTAAAGAAATTAATTTACGGTTCAGATTTGTGATCTAACTTGGAAAAGTATTAAACAAACAACAAAATATTATTAATTGTTTTTGTGAAACTAGGCTTAATGATGAAAAATATCAAAGTGAATTCGAAAAAGACGTCTATGACAAAGTGCGTGGTAAAAACTTTGAGAAATTTTTAATCGATTTACAAAGTTCTAAAAACTTTCTTAAGAAGGCATGCAAAGGTAACGACTTATAAAGGATTGTATAAAAGTTACTTAATGATTAATAAAGCGAAATTAAAATTAAAATCATCTTCAATATGCTTTTGTGAAAAATGCTCGTTTATAATAAAATAATAAATGTTTGCAAGATATACAAGATAACTTTATTACTGTTATCATTTAAAATCACATTATTCTGGAGACATTTTTTCGATGTTTAAACATAAATGTAAATGAAAATGTATCAATACAGCGAATTATCTGTATAACAACATACAGTGTAACTACTATTTGAGATTGTTTTATATTTAACAGCCGTTAGATAATTTACAGTAATTGCACTTTCGTGAGTCAATAGCAAAATTTGACTTAGAAAAGTGGTATTTTAGCCATAAACTGATGTATAACATTAACCATGATTTACGAATTAATAATTAAGTGAAGGTTATTCTATGGCGAACAGATTGTTAAAATGTTTAAAAATATTTAGTTATACCACTTTCAAAGTCATAAGTGAACTTAGCTTGCTGAATCATCTTAAATAAATTTCAATAAAATGCAAATACTGTTTAGATGAAAATTATGTTGTTACTGAGGTTTATATATGATTGTTATTTAAACAGCTATATGAATATATGTTGATAAAATTAACTTTTAACAAAGTAAACTCCATACTTTATATTAAACACTAATGTAATTACCTACTCAGAAAAATACATTTTTATTATTTTTAATTTTGTTTTTAATTATATGCATAAAAAGTAAGAAATGTAGTATTAAAAAATTATTTTATACATTTCAAAACTATAAATTATATAATGAAGAATAACAGTATTGTAATTTTATATTGTTTTATTTCATAAAAATGTTTAAAAATGTTGCATTCTAATCTTAAAACTATTATATTCTAAAATATTGATTTTCTTAAACTTTTATATTCTTAAACATCGATTTTCTAAAACTTGGTATTCTATAACTTGACATTCTAAAACACGACTTTCTAACATCTGCTCCAGTACCATTGCATTTAAAACCATCTTTGCCGGTGGTGGTGTTATATGTTTTATATGTTTTAAAATCCCTTCTTATTGCACGTCTAGAATATTGGAGAATATGTCAAATTTCAAGTTTATTTGAGGTGTTGTGATTATCAATGAGTGAGAATTATTTGCATTTTTTTTTTTTAAATATATTTTTATTCGTTTTTTCAATTTTGTTTTTCGTAAAGAATATTGAGCCCAACTGAATCTCTTATGTTACATTAATTATATTAAATTTTTTAATTTTGTGTGTATGCCTAGTCAGTATTTTATGCTTTTTTCCTAGTACCTCCTTGTGTACAAATTTTTTGGTTCTTCAAGCTGCAGTATAATCAGAATGTCAGAAGAGCTTACATACGAACAGGCAACGTAAAATTGGATATAAAAGAAATAGTCATTCCTTAAATCCATTCCTGCCATTTTCAAACACTACCCTTGGCGCTGTGTTTATTATCATGATAAAACAGACCTTGACAGGATATCATAGCCACAGTTCAAAATTCGATCAACGAATGTCGAGTTTTCTTATATCGATTTTTTTTTTCTCTGGTTTATCGTACACCATTCAATCAATGCCATGCGAGTCTCAGTCAAAATTATATGTGTAAAACAATAAATAAAATGTGAGTGAGAACGAAGTACATAATGAAAAAAACGATTTTTGAAAACAATTTCAATGAAAATTATTAGTACAGCACAGCAGAACGGGCGACGAGTCACGTTTGTCAGAAGTGCTGGTAGCCTGAAAGTACGGAGTATAAATAGACGAACGTCTGCGTTCCCAGCGAATGGCGATCGTAATAAAATTTGTAATTTGAAAGTGTTGTGCAATCGGTGCACCGTACACAAAATATTGTACGGGTGGAGAAACGAAGGGATAACGTTTACAGATTAATTGTGATTAATACAGCCGTGTTGTGCGTTTTATCGTTTATCGTGTACGCATTTATACGAATACGCGCGAGATAATGTACATCAATAAACTTTTCAGAACAATAATTCATATTTTCATTATTTATTATTATACGAATTATTATTCGAATTTTATAATATGATGGTACATAAAATAAAACACCCATTTTATATAATAATATTATTTCATCTCTCTCTATTTCATAAAATTTCGCACATATGTCCAATACAATTATATTATATTGAATTTATTATTTTAATAGTATACAATTATAACGATTATGTACATAAAAAATAACGATTTTATGCGGAAAGCCGATGTTGACGAGCAGTCGACTGACATTTCGATTAGACACGGATACACGGGCAACGTATGTCGATTAAACGCAGGCACTCTACGTGGTAATCCTCGTAAACGTAACATATTTTAAAAGTATATTTCGAGGTCCTCCGTGTATAAAGTTCTCGTATCAATAACGACGTACCGCGGACTTTCTCTTCCAGCGCTGAACGCAAAAACACTACAATAATTATTATGTATTAAGATAAAATAACAGTCGTGATCCATTATTCTTGTATTAATATTATTTAGTAACTATTCTTTAAAAACAAAGTCACTTTTGATTGAGACTGGTTGCTCGCAACATGCACGGATTCCGTTATCAAGTATTTATTTTTTATTGTTTTATTCATAACAGTTGATCGACAATGAATATTGGCAAGGCCATTACTGTTTCGGGTGTAGTACCCCAAGAAGAAGCAGAAGGCCAGACCGTATCTAGGAATATTTTTCGGGAGGGGTCTAAAATATGCATATTGTAATATTATTGAATTTAGATTTTAACTTTTGATATTTGGTTAAAAATAAGATAGAAAAAGATTTAATCTTCTTTTATTAAAATTAATATCATATTTTCATATAATATTATGATATAAGACTAAAAGCCGTCAATGATTAATTGGAGCTTAAGTCATTTTTGACTGAAAATATTTTTATTGATTTTAAAATAAATAATTATTTTAAACATTCGTAAAATATTGAAGAAATTTCGGGGGGGGGGGGTCCAGACACCCTGGATCCCTCCCCATATACGGTCTTGGCAGGAAGACACCATACGCACAAACATGAAAAAAAAGTAATAGCTTTATATATATATATATATATATATACATATTTAATTATTTTATTATATTTTATTACTTAAATTGGCCCTGACCAGACTTTTTTTTTTTTGTATTGTTTGACGTTTTTAATTTTTTGGTTGTTATGACGAGTTAATATCGAATGTAATATACATTTCTGATACTCTACCATATGAGAAATAAATAAATCGAGTGTAAACAAATATAACTATGGAATACTAACGAAATACATCTTTCATTTGGTCATCTAGTCGTGTGCTCGTTGATTCTATAACATATTTTCAAAATATTATTCAACAAATAAGAAATGGTGTTCTGTAATTTTTAATATATTCTAAAAATTACAATTTAAAAGTATATTTCGAGGTCTTCGCGTAGATGCATGCTATCAAATGTAGATAGTACTATGATAGATAGTACGACATCTTCACTGATTTCGAACTCCACATGTGACAAATCGTAGGTCAACTAACCAGATTTTCTGCTAGCCATGGTGAGAGTAAGAAAAACATTTTTAGATTTTTGCCCTTTAAAACTATACTCTTTCAATAAAGAATTATCAAATACAGTTGTTAATAACTGGCGTACAGTTGCAGTTAAATTTCTTTTCAATTCTGAAATCTGAAAGATAAGTATATTTGTATGATGTGCTATAATTTATTGTGTTAGTAAAACATACTAAATTTGACTTAAAAGTTTTATCTGTGGACAATTTTTCTTCAAATTTAGTAAAAGCATCTTCATTTGTTATTGGGAGCATATCAATATAATTTTCTTGTTCACTGATGATATTACTTACATTTTGTAAATTTATTTCTTTTTGAAAAATTGAATTTTTGATTGTCGTATCTAACTGGTCTTGGTTTTGAACTATTGTTTCTATATCATATTTTGTTTTTAATACCACTTTTAGAGTTTCATTTACAATCTCTAGAATACAAATTATAAATATTATATATTATAGGTAAAAGGTAAAATATATTTATTATTTAAAATATAATTAAATAATGTTGTACCTAAATCAAATTTAATATTACATATTAATAATAAAAACAAAAATCAAATATTAATCAATAAAAAAATGAATTAATTACTTCTTATTACTATATATTTGATATGTATATGTATACTTTGTATTTAAATTATAATATTATAATAATACGGAATAATATGCCAAATTACCGACTGCAGTGTGTGATCACATTTGGATTACTTATTAATTATTTTGTAATTTTATTTTTATAAAACCCATGACGGTAGTGATGTGAATAATCGAATGAAATAATCGAATCAATTCGATTATTTTAAAAATCATTCGATTGATAAAATAATCGAATGAATCATTCGAATAAAATCATTCGAACGAATTAATCGAATGAAATAATTATTCGAATAAAATCATTCGAATGAAACATTCTTGTGATACAAATAATTTAATAATTTCAGTTACTACAAACACCAGAGGAGTGGTTAATCATTGAAGAGGGTTTTTAGAAGAAAGTTTTCCCATTGTGTTGGGGCTATAGATGAAAAGCACATCGTAGTGCAATGTCCAGCCCGCAGTGGTTTCGAATTTTATAATTATAAGGGTACATATAGTATTGTACTAATGGCTTTGGTTGATAGCGATTATCGTTTTATTTTTGCTAATATCGGTGGCCAGGGACGAATTAGTGATGGTGGAATTTTGAAAAACTCTTTACTTTGGCAAAAAATTGTCTCCAATAATATTAATTTACCACCAGATACTCTGTTGTTACCTGGAAGACAAATTAATGTGCCTTCTTAGTGATGGTGCTTTCACATTACATAAACATATTATGAAACCTTTTCCTGGTAACCAAGATATTAGCACGGCTAAACGTACTTTCAATCAAAAACTTTCAAATACCTACTCCTGTTATTGTAAAAAATGTTTTTGGGGTACTGACATTATTATTGGGGTACTGTTTACCGAATTTTTAAGAAACCGATAGAAATCAATATAAAAAATGTACCAATTTTAACTATGACTTGTATTTTGCTGCATAATGTTTTAAGAAAAAGTGAACCCTCTCGGAACATTTACACACCTCCAGGAACTTTCGATTACATAACGGACGAACAACTTGTTAATGGCACTTGGAGACAAGACCACACCGAATCGTTAGGTATAAGGCCAAATGTGGCTAGACGAACATCAAGCAATATTATGGAAATTCAATCAGAATTATTACTAATTATTAAGCACTCCACATAATTTTTACTTTTATTTATTGATGTAAAATTAATAATATTTTATCTGTATAATATAATAATATTTTATCACTTATGTTTGCTAAAATAAATGTATTTTCACTTACCTCATCTTCCGTATTTATCTCGGTATTTATTGTTTCTTCGACATCATAATTCGTTCCTAAAAATCTCTCTATAACATCATATGCAAACCATATTGGCTGAAACACGTCGTCAGCACCCTTTCCAGATCTTATTGATGCTTATTTCTTTTTTATTAGAGGGCTAAATGTAGTCATTAGTGACTTTTTTTTGGCTTTTAATTCATTAATCGGAATAGACATGTCAAAACTAATTCTTTTCCATGCATCATGTACCTTGTGCTTTAATTTATGGTTTTTATCTTTTGTATCCCATATAATTCTTTCACCTTCATAAAATTCTAAAAATTTTATTGTTGTTTCATTGCTCCAATCAGCTTGCATATTGAAAATTTTAACAAACTATTTGAGCACCAAAATTTAAAACAATAAAATGTAAAAAGTACGTCAGCGTAGTTCTTTGACTGATAAAGCAAAATGTAAACACGCAATCGCGCTCACGCTGCTGGCTATATTGTTATTATTAGTAGGGCAATGTAAACACTGATGTAAACGAGGTGTAGTAGTGTGATAACTATTTGTATTTCGACGTCTTACCACCGATCGTTATTGTTGCGATAGCATTTACTATCTCTGTTTCACCGTCTATTTGCGTTTTCGTTTGCGATTGCATTTGGGTTTTTTTGGCGCTGCCCCACTGACGACCGCGTATTTCCCCGTCAAAATGCGTTGCAAGCTTCAGCGTACGCTGGTAATTAGTGATGGGTATAATCGAATGATTTCAATAATCGAATTATTAGTATTCGAGACATTTTTATAATCGAGAGATGTCTCGAAATAATCATTCAAAATATTAATAATCGGGATACGTGATTAGTGATGGGCATAATCGAATGATTTCAATAATCAAAATAAGTAGTATGTATTTGTATGTTCTGGCTCCATTTTTTACAGGGAGATTCAAAATATTTGACCGACAGTCCCACGGTAAACTTTTTTTAGTAACCGTGCTCACGATTTTTGCGAACTGACTCTAATATAAAAAAATATTTGTTATAAATAAATAATATATGAAAAAATGAAAATAAAACAGTGCTACACTATGATATAAAAAATATTTTCCTACAATAGACTTTTAGTATAATCGTAAAATATCATTTGTGATCATGTTCCACAAAAACGATCGGTTATGGGTAAGATGAGTCTAGCGTGCAGATGGCAAAGTTCCAGTGACTCTTTAGAGTTCGACGTCGCGAGTATATCAGCTTACTATTAGGTATCCGACGTGTGCCGTTATAACGACTCTTTTATGCCTCTATAGTCGAATCTGAATCCGAATATTCGATGGTTGTGACGTTCGTGGATTATTTTACAGTCTATTCAAATGTTAAATCAAAATGTGTAAAAATAAATGTGAAAATTATTTTAGTCAAACAAAAAAATGTGAAAAAAATATTTAATGTACATTTTTATACGGTATCTTAAAATATTTTACCGTGTGTCTGTCGATCATATATTTTGTAAAAAATGGAGCCAGAACATACATATAGGTTTTTGAAAAAATCGTGAGCACGGTAACTAAAAAAAGTTTACCGTGTGTCTGTCGGTCAAATATTTTGAATCTCTTTGTACAAAATGGAGCCAGAACATACATATAGGTTTTTGAAAAAATCGTGAGCACAGTAACTAAAAAAAGTTTACCGTGGGACTGTCGGTCAAATATTTTGAATCTCCCTGTAAAAAATGGAGCCAGAACATACGAATACATACTACTAAAATATAAGTAATCGAGACATTTTTATGATCACGAGATGTCTTGAAATAATCATTCGAAATGTTCAATTGAAATACATAGTTTTATTTATAAACGTTCTGAGAAATATTTGTTGTTTTGTGGTTGAGTAATTCAAAAATTATAGCTATAGATAATATAAATAACTAAGAATAACCGAATACATATAAATATTTGTCCAACAACCATTCCCACGAGTAGTACGAGTCGAAAATACTAAATCAAAGTGAACAACTAGTATTTACTAATTCGACTATGAAGATTAAAAATAGTATTCCTTCCTCACTCCTTCGTTCCACGAAAATCATTAGAAATATTTTTTCATTCGAAACGCATTTCGAAATCAAGAATTCATTGTTTTTAAAATAAACGAGTATCACTCAAAATAATATCTCGGGTATATAATCGAATTATTATTTTGATAATCGAGATATCTCGATTGCGCCCATCACTAGTGGTAATACCATCGGATTGAAATTTACTTTTCCTACGACTGTAGACATTTGAACAGCAGAGCTGTTTTAAAAAATCATTTTTAAGGTAATATAATATAATTAAATTATATACGCCATATTAATTTAAATTACCAAAGCTATATTCTATGCTAACTTTCATACATTTTTTCAGTTTTACAACAATTAATTTAATAACTTCGTGATTTACCGCAAGATTCTTTATAAATATCATATAACGATTTACCACATTATGGTTATGTAACATCATGATAAATCATGAGTGTTTTACAGTTCAAATCTTAGCAATGTAGGATCATAATAATATTTTATTATTAATTTAAAATACCGAAACGATATTTACGTTTATTTAATGCATAATTTACGTCCATTTCAATTTTTTTGTATGTTTAAGTACAAACTTCGTTGCCTAATCCAAATACGCGCATTTTAAACAACGAAAAAATAGTATATTAATTTATATAATAATTGTGTAAATCAACAAATTCCTCATTGACTTCCGAAAGTGCGAACTCATAACGTTACTTGTGATCGACGGATTTAACCAATCGGTCGCAATAACTGAGCGGCTCATTACACATATTTTTACTGTGACTTGATAAATGAATTTAGGTAAGTGATAAATTCGTTTCAAGAAATTTCCAATGAAATTAACTATATTTTATTTTAAATATTTGTACATATTTCTCAATAAGTCTATTTTTTTTATATATTTTGACCATTTGTCCACTTTCGATTTATTAATAATTCAATAAAGACAATTTCCCATGTTTCCAAAAGTACGTAAACAAAATAATACCAATTATTAAATTTAATCTATGATCGATATATATTCGGTCCAAGTAAAATAATCGGATGCAAAAATAAGAAAAAAAATTACCCAAAGGTGATATTATGATATAAGAGTTTGTTATTTTCGTTTTATACTGTATCCATATTATTCACAATTCATACAGAATAGTCATTCCGTCATATCGTCGTCACAAGATTAGGTCCGTATACATATAAACGTTTATGTTATTATTGTTCAACATTTTCGAGGTCCGCGATAACTTTAGTCATTATGTACAAATGTATAAGTCTCTTCAATTTGTGTCTTAGAATGAAAGTTCCCTTACTATACAACAAAGTTAATCAATGATTAGTCCTGCATCATAGGCGGATATCAGGGGGGGATTGGGGGGATAAGACCCCCAAATATTTTAATAGTCCCCTAAAATCGAAACTTTGTTAGAAATTTTATTCGTTGTTTTTATAATTTATTTATAATTATGTGTTCATTTTTTTTGAAAATCGTAATATAAGAAATAATAAAAAACTATTTATAATAGCACTAACAATACCAATTACATAGTTTGGTTACTTGCGAAAGAAGTTTCAGTGCAATGAAAAAAATAAATATTTGGCTAAGGACATTGTTGGTTCAAGATAGGTTCAGCAATTTTTCAATACTATATATTGAAAAAGATATATCGAAAAATATAAAAAGCGATGATATTTTGAGTATCTTTACTAATACAAATAGTTATTTGTCATTAAAATAAAATATTAATTATTTTTAAATATATGTTATTTAGTGTTTTTTTAATACAATTTAAACTTATCTATATTTTTAATGGTAATAAGTTTTACTTGTGTATGGGAAGGTGTGGGGGCGAAGCCCCTGCGGATCATTTTACATTGAATTATTATAGCCCCCCCCCCCCCCGAAAATTCAACTAAATGTCCGCCTATGTTCTGCATGCACAAACTGAAGTAAAAGGAGTATAGAAATGAAAAATTTTTGATGATTTCGATAGTTAGGGGCTTTCCCGATTCCATCGTATCAATAACGACGTACCGTGGACTTTCTCTCCATGCGCCAAACGCGACAACACCACTATAATTATTATGTACTTATTAAGATAAAATGACAGTCGTGACCCACTATTCTCGTATTAATATTATTTAGTAACTTTTCGAACACATTTTTAATTGAGTTTGGTTGCTCGCACCACGCACGGATTCCGTTCAAGTATTTATTTTTTATTGTTTTAATCATAACAGTTGACCGACAATGAATATTGGCAAGGATATTACTGATTCGGGTATAGTACCCGAAGAAAAAGCAGGAGGACACCATACGCACAAACACGAAGGAAAAGTAATAGCATTATATATATTCTAATAATTAATTATTCTAATTATTCTATATATTTATAATTATTTATTTATTTTATTATATTTTATTACTTAAATTGGCCCTGACCAGGCTTTTTTGCTTTTTTTTGTATTGTTTGACGTTTTTAATTTTTTGATCCTTATGACGAGTAAATAACGAATGTAATATACATTGCTGATACTCTACCTTACGAGAACTAAAAAAATCGAGTGTAAAAAAATATAACTATGGAATACTTACAAAATATATCTTTCGTCTGGTCATCTAGTCGTGTGCTCGTTGATTCTATAACATATTTTCAAAGTATATACAGTTTAAATTTACATAGAATGTCTTTACATTTGAAGATCCATTTATTATGATCCATGTTGTGATTTTCATAACTTTTAGTTTTTTTCAAAATAGTTGATTCTGGCCGTGGTAATTTTGATAAGAATAGATCATCTATAATAATAATATTTTTTAATTGAATATTTTTTATCAATTATAGACACAATTTATTATGAAATATAATTTACTTTTTTTCGATAATTTATAGATGACATCAGAGTAACTGTAAAAGGAGATGCTTAAGTATGGATTGTATCATCTAAAATATATAAATAAATAATTTTATTGATATTGTATTAAAAGTATTATAATTACTCTTAGAATAGAACAATAGGTTTTTTTTTTAAATAAAATATTATTTGCCTTCGGTAGAAACATTATCAGTATCAATATTGCCAAAGAGTTTTCTTTTAACTGAAGTATTTGTATGGAGTTTTTTCAATTTTTCATTATATACTTTATCTATTAATACAAATAATAACATACAATTTAAAAGTTTATTTTATTATAAATATATATTATTATACTGTAATAAGTATAAAACAAAAGTATAGTTAATATAATAATAATTTATAAAATTAAGTATTTTTTTAACATCTATTATTTGAAATATATGATACAATACTAACTTTCACTATAGAATTTTTGTTTATGATATTGTTGCACGCCTGAATTCTTAACAATCTGGGATTTTATTTGAGAAGAATCAACTAAAATAATTGTATAAAAATATTAAAATTAAGATAGGTGAAATATGTATATATATTTATAATTTTAAAGTTACGATGTCATATTGAAAATGGTCTGCGACTGGTTTCTACTGTAACTTTAGTGACTTGACCGTCTTTGATCGTTTTCTATATCTAATACGAACAAAGGATCGTCAACAGACTTGGATATGTTTTGCAAAACAATCTCGGAGTTGGAACACCATTTCCTTAATGGTAGATTTGCTGAGTTTAACACTGAACTAACATCTATTTGTAACCGATAGCAATCATCCTCTGTATCGACCCCCGTCATTAGATCGTCCATATAAAAATCTTCGGCAAACACCTTTGAAGCTTTCGGGTATTCCTTTTCAACACTCTTTGCGAATGCTATAAGACAATAGGTTGATAGAAATGAGGCAGAAGTTGTTCCATACGTGACTGTAGTTAGCTGGTATGAACGTAGTAACTCTTCAGGGCTGGATTTCCAAACAATTCTTTATAGGTCCCAGTCTTCCTTTGCCACCTTTATTTACCGAAACATTTTTTCTATATCCGAAAATAAGACAAATTGATGCTTGTGGAAGCGAACGAGAATTGAAAATAAATCTTGCTGAACAACTAGACCACACTTTAAGGCATCATTAAGAGATATGCCTGATGTACTTTTAGCAGAGGCAACGAAAACTACTCGGACTTTTGTAGTTAAACTTGATGCTTTTTTTACCGAATGGTGTGGTAGATAAAAGGGATTCTGCATCTGAGTTGAATCATCCATTACTTGAACCATGTGTCCCATTTCAATATATTCATTCATAAATCATATGTACTCAGCCTTCAGATGCTCATCATGTTGTAATCTTTTCTCAACATTCAAGAAGCGTGCGGTCACCTTAGGTAATGTTGTGCCTATTTCGCTGATCACCTGCTTGGTGGGAAGCCGTACGATAAAACGTCCCTCCTCATCACGCATTGTGTATTGCTTAAAATGTTGGATTGTCTCTTGCTCTTCTTGACATCTCTTATTCGCTTTTGATACTCGGCCATAGCTTCCATTTTCAATGCTGCTGAGAGCCTTCCAATCTTCCTCTATAGTTTGACCTATCGAGATAGGTGTTAGTAAATGCTGGTTGGAAAGTTCTCCCGTTACGAGCCATTCGAAGCAACTTTCATGTAGAGTTACTGAACCTGTATTTAGTGTTATTTTCTTTGTTTCCAAAACATCAAAGAACGAACCACCTCCAATAAGAAGATCGATAGCTTGAGGACGATGGAAATCCGGATCAGCTAAAAATGGAGATACAGCCCCTTGTATTCTCCATCCACCTGCCGGCTCTGAACAAGGCGCTAATTCTCCGACAATGTTAGGCAAAACGTAGCAAGAAATCTTAATGCTAAATTCATTCGTTCTTGATTCGACCTTCAACTCACTACATGACTTTGCTCTTAACCAATTGTCTTCAATGCAACTTATTGGTAATAAAGACTTCTTACATGTTAGCTGTAGTAAATTTGCATATCTTTTTGATACAAAGTTTACTTGGGAACCACTATCCAAGATAGCTCTGCACTGGCGACGTCCACCGTTTTTATCTTACTAAAGCTATTGCAAGAAACACGTGAGGATTTCCCGTGGCGATTTCTGCTGGTACAGGTGCAGATACTAGGATTCCGAAGGTAGACGGTGTTTGACCTTTATCCGGTTGTTGTCCTTTGAACTGTTCCTTCTCTTCTGTTCTCTTCTTTTTTTCAAAATATAATAATGAATGATGGTTACCGTTGCATGTTCGACACCTGTAAGTGGATCTACAATTATTTGCTATATAACCCGAAGATAAACAATTTATAAGTTTATAATTATTATTATTTTATAAAATAACCAAATAAAATCACGTCGAGATCACCAATATGTGTGGACTGGGTACGTACAATTATAGGCCCTACGCCCGGTTACCGACTTACTCTGTGGTTTACTAACACACCGACCGACTTGTATGAACCTTTGCACAATGGTTAGTGTTTTAACAAATAATTAACGATAAAAAATGGTAACACGTTTGAGGTAAAAATGAGTTGCTGTATAAAACACAAATTAAATAATATTTTCGTATACTGGTACAAAGAATATATAAAAAATATAGTAATAATAATATTACGGCTCTTTTGGCACAACAGGTAAAAATAATTATTTATAAGTGCTCGGCCCTTATGGCCAAATAGAAGGAAGGTATAAAATAAGCTTAATGTGTGCAATTAATGTGCGGTCTTTATGACCAAGCAGAATAAATTATAATACTTAAATGCTCGGCCCTTATAGCCAAACAGACAAAAATCTAAATATAAATAGTATGTGGTCTTTATGACACGACTAAATAATAAATGTACGACTCTTTTGGCCCAACAATTAAATAATTATAAATAAAAAATTTAATAAGAACTTACAGTTTGTGGAGAGCAAACTGGTCAACTGGTACTCCTGTAGCCTTACAATAAAAAATAACAATAAAAATTGATACAAAACATAAAAGAAAAACGAATATAATAATGGTAATAATTTGCACGCACACACGGTTTTTTTACTGGAAAGTACTGTAAAAGAAAAAAATTGCGGCGACCGTGTTAAACACTACGCATACCGTCGAACCGGCTGCGCAGATAACGCTCCGATAACTCATTATCATATTATATAATTCACAGGACAAATATAATTAAAAGAAAAATAAATACGAAAACAACCGCCGATTGCTCGAATGCTCGTGAGTGTCGATCGGTTGTAATTATCTCTATTACGGCGGCAACATTCTGTTCAGACTAGTTTTTAGATAGTTACATTTACAATGGTAAAGTGATGGACGGATTACCTCATGACCCTTTTCTAATGAGATTTCATCCAGCTTATATTTTTTTTTTAACTAGGTTGTTAACTTTTTGGCGAAGTTCTGGTAATGTTTCAATGGATGAAATTTAACGTTTTTATCCGTTAACCATTGTTGAACGTCGGTTTTTTCTAATTAGTTTTTGAGTAAGTTTTGTTGAGAGTAGAATGGTATGGTATATTATGCATTACGATAATGGATAGCCCTTCAAGGTTATTCAACAACTGAATAAACCACTGTTTGAACATCTCGCCATTCATTTGATCGTGATAATTGATTGCGTTTCCGCTGTTACTACGAAATATTAATTTTGACCTTTCAATGAATCCGTCGCGAGCACATCTTGTGTGATATAAAATGATCTGACCTCCTATACCAGTCGGCACATTTAGACCCACTGATTTTTCTTGATTTTGCCAAATAAGCGTTCGTGAATGGTTTTAGTTTCCCCACTTTTCATCGAGGTGAACAACAATCAGTGTTGTCTAAAATTTGAGCAATTCTATTTGATACATAAGACTTGAGTGGCTGAGTGCTGTTTATCCAGATGATGATAACAGTTGAATCAGACCATAGTACAACATCACGTTGATATAGGCTTATATTCAATTTTTTGAATTCATAAATGACTTCTTTAGTTAACTCACTGAGTAATACAGCACCACAAAGTTCTAACCGGGGTATAGTGGTCACATGAACCCACATAACATACAAACTTTTATTTAGCATTTCATAAATATTGTAATTCTGATGTTCATAGTTAAATAAATGTTTAGCTTTGATTGAATTATGATCGTTTAAGTGTAGAATAAACCTTGCATAAATCTCATTTGAACCAAAAAAATAGATTGAATGAATGCTTATTCTGTAATGTTATCTGTACCTTGTTAAGTAAATATCTATTAAACCTTACTTCTTGGTTGGAATTATGTTCATACTAGATTCAACCTACATTACTTTATATTAAATCTATTGTAAGTCAATCAATTTTAAGATTTATTAAGCTTTTAATTCTTATTTTCAACATTATAATAATTAATTAATTTTTTTTTTTTTTTTTTTTAACTCATTGGGAGACCATCCATTTATCGGTTTTTTATAAATTAAATGATTTTTCTCAGTCATATCATTATCATCATATTTACTACACTTAGAAGATCCTTGAATAGTTTTACCTATTTTAAGTTCATCATCTGCATAAAATCCACCAATAAGTTAAAGACCTAGTTACACATGTGTAATAAAAAACAGGTATAAATCATTAATTACCTGTAGAACGTAATGGTAAACTATCAAATTTTAGTGAAGTATCGAAAATATCTCGATCTGAAATAAATTAAACACAATAATTTACTTAGTATTCTTAGAAATTAAAAAAAATAACTACTGTTGTCAGTGCCCCAAAAAAACAGTTGATCAGAGATCACACGAGTCGCAGACCTCACTCCCACTATATAATACTCGTATAGACAATGATAATTTATAATAATATAATAATATTTGAGGCACTAAACTTTTGTTTCATTTCCAAATCGATATATAAGTATAGCAATTACTAAATATTTAATGTTTTAAATGTTAAATATATTTATTTTAAAAAAGAAAAAAAATCAAAAATTGATTACTTTAAGTATACCTATAAAATTGTTTTATTAACAACAAATTTAATTGTTTATTTTATTATTAAAAAGACAATTTTAACATAAAATTACTAAGGTGAAATAATTGGTTTAATTATTAATAAAATATAATATAAAATTTAAATAATTAATTAATATAATTTAAAGATTTAAGAGATATGTAAATACTCTAAAATAAATTTAAATAATACCTACTACTAATTTTGATAAAACTTAAAAAGGTATGGTTAATATATAAATTATACTTACCAAGTTAAATAATTATGAATTTCTAACCAGGATTTATATATTTTTACCTAAACACACTTTTTCCTTTAATACGCTTTTTTCCTTCAACACGTTTTTTACCTTAATCCGCTACCTTATATATCTTATAGATAACGTATACAGTATACCTTGTATGAGAAATAACATTTTTGGAATTGATAGAAGACATAATATAATTATTTTAAATTTTTCGAGGAATTATAAATATTATTATTTCAAAGTTGGTTAGATACCTGCAGTAAAGCAAATGGCATTTGAAGTTATCCCAACGGAGAAAGAATATAAACATTGGTATGATAATCTATTATATTAAAAAAAAATTCCTATCTATCTTTGAGATTTTTTTTGAATTAATAAAAACAATTTAAAGTATTATTTGATAAGAATTATTTTTACAGTTATTGAAATATATTATGAACATATTATAATATAGTCGGTAAATATTAATGGAAATGTTTTCTATAATTTATAAACCATCTTAAAAAAAAAAAAAAATCAAGTGTTTTATAAGTATTTTAAATGCTCCCTAACTCAAACACAAACATCCAATAAGGCCGAAAAAACTGTAGAAAAAAATAATATAAACTTTTTTAAATTTCCCTGTATCAAATACGTTACTTAAATAAAACTTTTTGGTCACTATTTTAATTACAAAAAAAAAAAAAAAAAAATGATTTCATAAAAAATAGGTTGTTGTAAAATCGTTAACTTCTTCATTCCGTTTCAAATATTTTTCCTGTAATTAATAAACCAACAAATTCATTAATTTAAATATTTGTTCAGGGCACAACATAATATATATTACAAAAAAAAATGTGTGACGTTCATTAATGTATATTTATTTTAATCATAACAATCTACTTAATATAATATTAGAGTAAATACATGATAATTTTTATAACTTATATTTAAAGACTTTTAATAGATTATTATAATTGTATGAAAATGAATTAATGGTATATATTATACATATTTAATATGTATTACATTATTTATACATTTTGTTTAATTTCATAATTTTTAATTTGAAGTATAACTATAAATTATACGATTTAAATGAGATAATAGACCAGAAAATAATTGTTTCTTCAAAACATTTCTATACCCAAAAATTCATTTGTTTAACATAAATTCAAATTGAATATCTACTGTAATGTATTTTTATCGTATATTAATAGTAACATTATCCTACAAATGTTAATGCATGATAAAAACTTAATAATATATAACGCACGCATAATATTAAATGTAACAAATGTTTGATCTTGGAAAGTATTATAAATATTGTGAGTACACTTTTTGTTTGAAATAAATAAAAATTTTAATTATTCTTATAAAAAATATTTAATTATTTCGATTATTCTTATTTAACTTATTGATAATAAATTACTATTTTAAGCATAAAATAAAAATGAACTAACAAAAATAAAATAATTATTTGATATTAAACATTATGTACTACAGTTATAATTAATGAGCGATTTAAAGACTATTTAATTATAGAATCTTATATAATTATTATATTATATAATTATATCTTGTCTAAAATTGATGCGAATATTTTTAATTAGATATTAAATGATTAAAGCATCTAATAAAAACAAATTAATAGAATTACTACTTAAGGTATTAAATTAATATTGATACTATAAAATTTAATAGTTTTGTCTTAAACATATTGCAAATAAAAAAATGTATAATTGCATAATCACTTGAAAAATTTAAATCAATGTTTATAAAGTCAATACAATAAATATGATAACATAAAGGTTATAGATAATTATATTTACTTTTTAATTTTCTTACATTTAATTGTTCCTTATTTATTTTTTTTTTTTTGAGTTATTGTATGGCAATTACATATATAATTAATTTGCCACACATTATTAATACACATACTCTTATAAATACTTGTGTATATATGACAGTTATATAAAACAGTATATATATGAGTGAATTATACACTGTGTTTATGCACGTGTATGTCAATGTGTGTGTGTATGTTGAATTTATCGCTAATAAGATTACCGCATGTTTTTGAAGTGATTATAAACTACAATAGCATTATAATATTAAGTAAAAACACATTTTTTATAGTGTATAAAAAATAACTTACTTGAATTAAAAACATTTATTATCATATGTTATACAGTAAACCTACTTTAAAGGTTATTAATATGTTTAAAACATATACAGTAGGACATTTTAGAACTCAAAATTTGGCAGTTTTGCATAACAATATATACAGTATCCAATTAAGTTGTATAATTTTATCTTGATGATAGAAAATTCTTTATAAAAGTTACAAAATTAAGTTTAAAACATCTTGGATCATACTGCATACAAGCATACATAATTATATAAACGTAATATTAAAGTAGCAACTGATACTCAATTTTAAATTTTACAAATACTTCTTACTTACTAGCTATAATATATGAAATTACTTTTCATAATAATAAACTACAAAAAAAAAATAAATAGTTTTAGTATAAAAACTATAAATGCCTACAGAATAATTGATTAATAAGCTTAATTTTAGTAGTTGTTTACCTAATTGTAATATTAACAGAGACGGATTAATAGAATTAGTGGCTCTGGGCTAATTTATTTTTGGGGCCCTAAATTTACAAAAAAAAGTATTTTTATAATAATATGCCAATTGATATTTATTAGTTAAATAAGAAAAATATTTTTTTTCAGGTAGCCAATTTACATTACATAGTTAATTTATTAAAAAATACAATTTAGTTAAAAGTTAAAATATATGATAATAACCAGAGTTCGGGACTTTTAGCACTTAAAATCATTAAAATTAGCGCTTAAAAAAGTGCTTAAAAATATCATTATAAGTACTAAAATAAGCATTTAAAAAATTTAAAATTAAGCGAAAATTGTTATAAGAAAAAAAAAAACTATAAAATTCTAACTAAAAAATTAAAAACTTCAATTTCAAGACTTTTCAAGGATTTTATGGATTTTCTAAGGGGATTTTCTGAACTATAAAATGTAAACTGTTCTCGATCTTTCTGACGTTTGACACTCAGTTCTATTTTTCAGCGTTTGAATATCTTTGTTAACTCTACAATGATGCCTTGGACGACGACGAACAACGTGACAAATTAATAAAATAAGAATTATTTTTAATTTTAATTCTATCAAAAACGACTTTGCAGGAGAAAACTATAAAAACATAAAAACAACTGGTCAAATAAGCAAAAATAATCAGAAAAACTGGAAATAAACATTTTTTTTTTTTTTAAAATTGCTGAAAAAAGGCTCTTTCAAATTTCATAATTGTACGTGTTATAACTTGACATACACTTTTATAGTACTCTGCTACATTTTAAATCAATCCATAAAAATAAGCAAATGCTTTAACTCCCGAGCCTTGGTAATAACACAAAAATACAAACAAATGATTATTTAAAATATTTTTTTCTAGATTTACTTGATGCAAAAATATCTAAAACGTCATCAAATGAAAGTTTTTTGCATATGCCATTTTCAATTGATATAACTGTTAATGCGTTCAACCTATCTTCAATCTGTGTAGATCTTAGTCAATTTTTAATTATAGCCAACTTTAAGAATGAACGTTCTGCTTCAAAATTTGTCAACGGTATTGTCAGGTATAATCTCAGTGCAATATATACATTTGAAAAAACATCAATAAGCTGTCGTTCATATAGAATTTTTGTTATAGCACCACAACTGTCAATATTTGAAGAAACTGTTTTGATATAATGATAAAAATGTGATATTCTGTTTTCAAGTTATCATCGAGATCATTATGTAAAACTGAATACTATTATTTAATGAATCAATGTCTGGGTCATTGACAGTTTTAAAGTTTACTAAAAATTTGAATTGAGTAAGAAAAAGATAATAAGAATTTAATCTTCTGTTAAGTTCAGAAATCAATTTATCTATAATAACAAAGAAAGTATCGACTTCAAACTTTTTTTTGAAAGCCATAAAATAAAACGAAATAACACAGTATATTGCGTGTTGTATGTACCTATCTAATTCAATAACATGCATATTGTCATAGACAATTATTTCAAATTATTAATATGATTGTATCTTTAAATAAATATTGTTAAAATTATATTTTTTTTAAAAAAAAAAAAAGAGTAGTAAGTAGAAAAGCTGTAAGCCCATATTATTTTTTTGGGGGTCCTCGGTTATAGCCCACTTAGCCCCCCCCTCTTAATCCGGCTCTGAATATTAATATTATCAATTTGATTAAATGAATTTATAAATATTTGTATATTATATTTTAAGGTTTTAATATAAATTGTGTTGGTAAAAAGTATACCTACTTCCTCGTGTAGTTATAGGAGGAAAAAAATTAAAAATTAAATACAAAGTAATATCGAACAATACATTTGATTTACATTTAAAATAGTAATAACATTAAATGTATAGCCAGTGCTTTAAACGGAATCTTGTGCACTCGCCCTTGTTCTTTTCCATAGACTCGTGTTCACTGGCTGGCGTAATATTATAAGCCAATCTCTGTAGGAATATAAACTTAATATTAAATCCTTATAAAAATAAAATTATATTACTGTGTATTACTTGTACTTAACATTCGTGTATAACATTATAGTAATACGCAAGTCAATTTTTTTGTGCATTTTAATTACCTTTTTAAACGAGCCATTGGCTCTACACATTTGCACTATAGCCATTCCTGGTATCATTAGTATTGATGAAAAGGCTAAAGTCCAACCTAGCCATTCAGCCCATTCTGGATACACGTAACCGTTGTAAGTCAGAGGTTGGTGATAAATCAAAGCAAAAGTCACAACACCCTGTAAATAAAAAACAATTGAATAATTATTACGTAAAATAATAATAAGATTTTGATTTTCGAATCAAATTAATTTACCGATAAAATCACTCTCATGCAATTAGTAAAGTTATAAAACATTTAATTTTTAGATATTGATATTGATAAATTAATTTCATGTCATTAATTTTATATATTTCAAATGGTTTAATATTATAAATATTGTTATTTGTTCGATTGCTATAGAGGCTGTTTTTATACAAAGTTACTGTACTTACTTTTTTTTTATTTAAAAATACATAGTTAATAATAATAAAACATCTGTGTTACACATTTTGCGAATTTGTATAATATTTTGTGCACTAAAAAAATAAAGAAAATGAAGATACTCGATTCAATTAAATTAATTGTTTAAAGACGATGAAATATTTTTTTAATTTTTTTTTTTTAGTTCCTCAGTAGTTCGCTTAATGAGTTGTAGTAATAACATTTTCGTTTTTGGATTTTTATAAAATACATATAGAAAATAAAATTATTTATAGTATACTCAATTAATGTTTTTCTTTGTTTTGTGTTTTATCAATATTTGGTTAAATTTAATTACTTTTTAAATTTCTTATAACTTTTAAAGACAAAATTACTTTTTAACTATATTTATATTGTTATAGTCAGTTATAGAGGGATATGTTTTAATATAAATCAGTTTTATCATAAATAATTCACCGCAATTATCGTATAAATCTACCTATCATAAGATAATAAATAACTATACGAATAATTATTTTAGTCTTTTTGTCAATGGATATTACATAAAATATTTTATATTATAAAAATGAACATTTATACTCTAATTTGTGATATATATTCATTTTTAGTACATGAAGTTTTTTGTAAAATATTTTTCATTGTTCACATTATGTATTCTTTGTAATTAAAACAAATATTACTTGTGTCACTAATTATATGGTTAAAGAGTGATATGAAATCATACATTTGTATTGATTACTATTCATTAATTCTTGTTAAAACTATGTAAATTTACGTATTTTCAATATTAAAGCCTTTAAGGCACATCAAGTTATTATGAACTTCTTATAATATAACTAAATATACTTAAGGACTCTGTACTGAATGTAACTTTAACAGTATTATTTAGCAATCTTAATGAATTACTTGCCAAATAAATAAAACATTTTTTAAAATTCACGTGTCAATCAATTGATCTATTTTCCATACACGAACACGTTTCTCAACAACTAGTTCCTATTGTCTTAATAATTTCGGAATTTTCCGGTTATTTTATAAATTGAAAAATTACATGTGAGAAGAAAAAATGCTTACAAATAGTAGACATTTAAATTTAAAGATTGTTGGCCAACTTACTATGATAAACATTGGACTAATAAATTTCCAACATATTCGCCAATATAACCCTGGACGGTGCCCAATCATGTTTTCCACGTCATCACAAAATTTCTCCAATCCTAAAAACAATAATACATTTGAACATCCAAAAAGAGAAAAATGATTAACTCGTTTACCGTAAAACCATGATACAGCTAAACATTCGAACAGTGCTGAACACAACAGAGATATACCAGCAGCATATGTGTCCAACAAATGAAGCATATATATGCCACCCTAAAGTTAACACGTGAGTAAAGTAAACGGATGGTTTGTGAAATAAAAATTAAACATTAAAATGTATATAGATATAATATGCATATATAATTTTCATAATTTACCGGTGTTACATTTATCAGAGCCACACAAAACGAAATACCTATGACTGCGAACGTAAAACGTTCGCGTGGCCACTTCTGTTTTTTGAAAAAACCATTAAATTCGTCCATCAGTCCAGTAATGACGCACTCTAATCCACCCATCTAAAAAAAAAAATAGATAAAATATGTACTAACCATACTGAATTGCATTGTTTGTTCGGTTTTAGCATTTATTTTAATTATTATTATTATTATGAAAATTAATTTATTTCGGTAGAAAACGGTTTAAATAATTTTACCGCAGAATCTATGCCCAACGTGATGGACATGAAAAAGAACAGCATAGCCCAAATATTGGATCCTGGTAACGTTGCCACAGCCTCAGGATACACTTGGAATACTAGACCGGGACCTAAATAATATGAATCGAAAACGTGGTAAATGATAATAACAATAATTGTAAAATAACAAATGGAACGTTCCGTTATAGATCGAAACCGCAGGGCCACAGGATGGCGCAGGTAAATATCAGAACTCACCCTCGGTGGCCACAGAACTTATAGGCTTATGTTGTTTGTGCGACATGAAACCCAAATAAGTGAATATCACAAAACCCGAAAAGAAACTGGTAAAGCAATTGACAGCCGTCGTAATCAAACAATCGCTAAATAATTAACATAATTTATACATTTACGTAATTATATTATACTCCAAGAACACCACACGCAGTCGTATTATCTACAATTTATAGATGCGCTGTACATACGTGTAGCAATTGTTTTTTATGTTATTGTATGACGCGTACGACAGGTGAACACCAAACCCGGCTCCTACTGAATAAAATATTTGAACGGCTGCGTCCACCCACACCTGCGGACGGGAGAAATATATTAATATATACGTCACGCACAATTTGAATAGCGCTCTAAACGTGGGATTATACTATCCAAGCAATATATTTAAACGTTACTTGTGTATCTAAAAGTCGGTACAGTTCCGGTTGTAAATAATAGGTGATGCCAGTTAAAGAGCCTGGCAACATGAGTCCTCTGATCAACAATATTGTCAATACCAAATAAGGCAGTGTGGCTGTGCCCCAAACGACGATACCTGAAAGTTTATATACCCCACTCAACATTCACTAAATTCGGTGTATTGAATGATTGATGTGAATGAATACGTGCACTGGGCTCATTGTGCGAGTCGTTTATCATTTTACAAATTAAGTACTTACCAGATGACTTTACACCTTTAAATAAACTCAAGTACAGCATAACGTATACGATGAATACACACAACGCCAATTGCCACTTCGGATACCCTAGTTCGTTAAGACCATCGCTCATCTGCATGCCAAGTACGCCTCGGCTTTGAAAAGGAAAAATAAAAATTTTAAATTATGACTTAAAATATATTTCGAATTATAAAAAAATCAATGATAAATTGTGACGTAGCGTGATAAATTGCAAGTTTTTATTATTTTTGAATTAATTCGCTAATAGAATACTCCGCACGATTTATTATCTACTAATATTAATCGAATTTATATTTTATTCAGTTACATTTTGATTAAGTATTTAATGATTTATTTATTTATTCACCTATAATGACTGTTGGTATTTTAAAGAAGCTTTTTTTTTACATATATATATATTTATTACTTATGTGTAACGAAACATTTAATTATCAGTTAGATGAATTATTATTTAAAATATTCATATTTCTTATACTTCTTTTAAAACAAATATTCTCTGAATAATAATACTTTTTGTAATTTACATGGATAAACGTAAATATTATTATATTTTCAATTAATATATTATTATATATTCAGTGCTGGATCTAAGTTTCAGAAATCCGGGTTATAAATACCAATTAGAAACATAAAAAAAAAGTTTATAAAAGTAACTTTTTTTTTGATTTTACGCAGAACTTTAAAATATAGGTTCAGATATTTTGATTTATAAATTTTATATCAGAAGTTTTGGAATGAAATACAATGAATAAATATAAAAAAAAAGTACAAAGAAACAAACAAAATAACGAAACAGACAATTTAAATTTAAAATTTTGGATTTAGACCCTTAGGTCTTAAAGCCCTTGTATATTGTATTCCTAGTATCCCTGCTAAATCCGGAACTGTATATATTTCATCGCAATTCGTAGAAATAAATCCGATTTTTGACCAATCGTTCTCGCTTAGAGCCAAGCATTTTAGAGCATCAAATCTTTATGACCAGCTCATAAAACTACTACTCATTCTTTATAGTTTGTAAAATGTTTAAAACTTTTGACTACTCTAAAAGTTTCTTATACATAGTAGCCTTTGTGTGTAATTTGTTTATTCATTCGAACTGAAACCTGCATTTCAATCATTAGATTTTATTATTTTAATATTTAGAAAAACCTAGAGAGAATGTCTGGTTCATAGTCCATGGAATTTTTCGCGTGAATACGTCAATACACATGACGCGCCACTTACTATGTAACAATTCCTCGGTGACCTAACTAAAATAAAACAACTAAAACCATACTCCCATATCATAATGATGCCGAGAAATCTATTTGGGAAATCAAAACAAATCACCCTGTAATTCCATTTTTATAACATTTCAGAGAATATTGTTTATTCATTTTTTCGTAATTATTTATCGTGTTATTTATAAGGAAAACAAGTAACAAAGTTACTAGTTACCATTATTTAATAATAATTTAAAGCTAGGGATGGATATAAACATACAGACCACACATTTATTTAGGGTAAATTGGTCGATCGTATATTATGTTGAAATATAATATTTAAATTATATTGTAAATTCGTCGAAATTAATTGTTTAAAAGCCCTATTTTTATCTCCAGAAAACAAATCATAATCGCATTACATCTTCTATATTTACCAAAATTAAAAAATAAAAAATTTAAATTTATTCTATATTGGTATATGTAATAAAAACTGTAATGAAATGCATTCGATTGTTAAATAAATAAATGTATGCTTTTAACTGTACTAATCGTTAGAATCTATAACCTACGGATAAAAATACAATATTAATTATTATTGAAATTTTGTTTACTGAAAATATTCGGCTGCTGGTGAACTCTGGTCGTTAAAATTACTGCCTGTATCAGATGTACCATCTAACATTACAAGTAAACTTCCGTTTGCGTGCATCCTTGGTAAATAATTATAATTTTGGTTTGAACCATTGATGACTGCTGCCCAATCGTCATCTTTTTGTTCAACGCATGAATTTGTGTTCCAGGTATTATTGCAGTGCACCCACGGTAACTGTCCCGAACTGCTTGTAGTACTCATTGCGAGAAAATACAGTGACCAACCAATGATAACATTGTAGTAAAATGAAACGTAAAATGCTACTAGCACAGCACAAAATCCAACACCTAAAAAAATAAAAATAAAATCACGTGAACCAAAAATAATATAAAAACAACAAAATTAAAGAAAATAGATATTTCAATATTTTTTTTTTAAAACTAAAAACAATAATTTTAAAAAATAATACATAAGATTTGTGATAACTCTAATAGTATATACATATGAAATAGAGAAAAATATTCTAATAAATTCAGTAGGTAATTACTGGAAAAGTATCACTATATGGCAGTACTGAAATATTGAGTAACATATTAAAAATTTGTGCAGTTGTTAAAAAAATCTTTACCTCAATTAATTCGTTCCAAATCTTACTATTCAACTTCAATAATCCAATTTTTAAAGGAAAATAGCTCACAAACTCAAATATATTTAACGAAACTTTGTTGCTGTAATAAGAATACTATGATTTTATGACTCATAATAAAACAAATAACAGTTATTTCAGACACAAAAACGTTTGATACAACAATATGTAACTAATTTCTAAATACATTATTCATTTCATTGGTTCTCACTTAATTATACATCATAGACCTTAGAAATTAATTCAATTTTCAAAAAAAGAAATATAATTGAAAAAATACTTATTTTTAAAATAATGTAAACATAAGCCATCTTATATATTAAAAAAATATATGAAAACAAAGTTAGTCAGTTAAAATCCGTCTGGCCATTCTATCCGGCCGACTTCCTTCATTTTTTTTTTTTTTTAATGAAAGGTGTTTAGACGCACATATGTCATCAATCATTGAAATTTACTCAACTCCCACCAATGCGATTCTCCCCTGTACATTTCTTATGGGTCACATTCACTCAAGCAACATTCGAATTCTCATAACTCCTCTTTTAATGAGTAGATCTTGATCGTTTTACTCTCAGAACACTCAGTGGATCAAGCTCTTTCTTTTGGGCTATTATTTACTTAAATTCCTTGAGTTCGAGGAAAATTACGCTTGCACAGTCAACTTTACATTCAATTTTTTCAAGATTTTTTTTCAATCAAACGTCTATAACTAGAGTTATAACTAACGTAGACTATTGACACAAGTCTAAGAACACTCAGTGGATCATGCTATTTCTTTTGAGCTATTAACTGCTTAAATTCTTTGAGTTTAAAAAATTTATGTGTGCACAATCAACTTTACTTTCAATTTTTTCCAATTACTGCATTCTCATTGGCCCTTACTCAGTGACATAACAAAAAATAACTCACAAACAATACTAATATTATTACTTATATTAGCTAATATTGTCTGAAAGGAAGCACTGTAAAATGATTTTATGTAATAATTACACCCTCTCATACATAGTCTATCCCAGTGGTTCCCTAGGGGCACCACGACCACTTTCTAAAGGCTCGATTGCGCCGGCACATCACGATTGCGCAATTTTTCCTTTTTGACCCAATTAATTACACCACGATTGCGCATCAAATTATGTGTATATACTATGTATAATAATTTATGTACAACATAAAATAATGTATATAATACATCATTTCTATTATTTGCATATACATGCATTAAAACTATTAATTCACAAAATGCACTTTTTCAAATAGAAATGAAAAGTTGATTGAGCTAATGATAGTTGAAATAATAATATCGACTAATGACTATCAGATAAGAAAAAAAAACAATTTTTAATAAAAAATATTTCGACTATTGACCATATCAGTATATTTATTTATTTATTTGAATATTCAACGGGCGTAAGCCCTTTAACAAAACAAGAAAGTTTATGTGAAAAGAAAAAAGGTAATGACACAAGTATAAAGAGTAATAAGAACTAAAAAGATCTATGAGTAATGAATAATGAAATAAAATAATAATACAAATACTTTTAAGATAACACAAACAATAAGAGATAAATATAACAAAATATTAAAAATATAGAATAACAAATTAAGCACCATGTTTCAAAAATAACAGTATATTATCTTTAAAAACCTAGCAAAATAAAACGAAAAAATCTAGAACCGCGTGGATTTTATTAGCAATTAAAAGTGCTCTGGAAAATAAATAAATTTTTGCCACTATTAGTAATAAATTTGGGTATATAGAACAAATCTAAATTTCATATGTTTTTACCTGGTATTTTGAAACCAATCAAACTTAAAATATCTGGACAGATTACGAACCATTTAAAATATCATAAATGAACATTATATCCAATATATTGCGTCTTATTTGAAGAGAATCAATATTTATAGAATCTTGAACCAAATGGAAAGAATCTCTTGATATTTGACCGTGAATTAAGTAAGCAATTTTTTTTAAAAATTTAAATTGAATATTATTTACATTATTAATATAAGTAGAATAATGATTAGACCAAATTAAAGAACCACATTCAAGATTTGATTTTACTAGTGAAAAATACAAGCTTTTAAGACATAAGGGATTTCTAATGTCTTTGGTATTTCTATTTATAAAACCTAACATTCTATAGGATTTATTGATTATCATATTATCATTTAATTTAAATGATAAATTAAATTCAAAATAAATAACCAAATCTTTAATTGAAAAACATCTTTTGAAATGATATTCATTAATGAAATAATTATGAAATAAAGCACTTTTACTACATGAGAAAGTTATAATTTTACATTTATCATAATTTAAAGAAAGTTAGTTACGTTTACTCCATAGAACCAGTTTATTTGAGTTAGATTGTAAAAATTTATAGTCATCAGAGGATTTAATTTGACAATAAAGTTTAACATCATCTGCAAACATTAAAATATTCACTGATTAATATTATTATGAGTGACGTAGACAGAAGAAAAATAATTCGCGAATAAATTTGTAATATCATTAATGTTATCTGCATCACTATTATCATAAGAAACAGAGAGTGGGATATTTGAACGATTTGACCTTAACGAATTAACATAATACCAAACAAATTTTACGTCAATATTGATATTGTTTTCAAATTTACAAATATGATTAGCATGGACACTATTAGATAAAGCTTTGCATTTTTTTCCGTAAATTTGAAAAAGCCAAATAATCACTTTGCAAATTAGAAATACAATATTTCTTATGAGCCTGTTTTTTTTAAATTAATCAAGTTTCTAAGAGTTGAGTTTGACCACGTTACAAATTTCGAAAGTTTTATTTTAGTTTTAATTTAATTTTAGGAATAAAAATATCAATACAATGATCTAAAATATCATGAAATTTCAAAACAGAATTTTCTGTATTTAGACCTATGAGATTTGAATTTATATCAATACTGGATAAAAATGAAATAATATCACTATAATTACAGCTATTAAAATTATAAACAGTAGGGTTATAAGGCTCAGGAACATCATTAGAAACTGTACTAGAAAATAGAAAGTCGAGTGGAGGATGATAAGAATCAATAAGAGGAGTAAGATAACAGCCTACACATATTTTATCAATTGCAGATTTAGTTAAAATTAGCTCTAGAATATCGTTGCGTGTATTTACAACATTATTAATTTGTTTTAAACCTAGATAATTTAAATACGATTGTCTTATGATATTTTCAATTTTATCATTACATAATGCATAATCAGACCACGGGAAGCCAGATAAATCAAAATCACCAATTATAAGTACATGAACAAAAGAATAATTATGTATAATATTTTCAACTGTCTCACAATGCTTCATATAAAAATTTATGTGGGTTGATGGAGGTATATACACGCAACCTAAGAGTATATAAAAGTATACCATCATACCTAATCTTAACAAAAATCTTTTGTATACCAGGGATATCATTAACATTAATTACAGAACAATCATAAATATTTTTAATTGTCAATAAAACTCGACCACCTTTACTATTAACTAAAGAATCCCTATCATTTCTAAATACATTGTAATTACAAAGGCCTATTTCAAAATTAAAAAATGTTGAGGTTTGGACCTTGATACCTCCGTATTTTTGACTATTTTCGGAATGCCTTTTATGAACTTTATGACTAATCCAATTTCACTATTTAATGTACGGGCAACCAATTCTTCACGCAGCTTCTTCATTAAATCTCTTTGATAAATAGTCCGATCCGAACTAATATTAATCCGAGAAGGAGGAACGTGTTAAGAAACTTTCCGTTTATTGTTAAGAATATCATAAATATGAGATGAAGTCGAAAATACAGCTTTAATTGGACGAAATGTATTACTTAGAAAACTATCCAAACGAATAACTTTTAATGGTACGATATCAAAGTCTAGACCAATAGAATTAATTACACTTTTAATCTGATTAAAATCATGTGCAATGCGATCTTCAGGACGATTTGAGTCACATTCATCAACATTGTAAAAAATTTAATTTGTAACTCGACTATTACGATCATTTATTTAATTTATAATAAACTCACTATCAACGGAATGACTGGAACTCGAATAGCTTAAATTTTTTAACCCTTCTACTTCCAAGAGCAGTTTATTTAACAACACTTTTAAGTTCGGCAAGTCCTTGAGACCACGATCACAACTAGCACAGAAGTATTTCAAAGTTATGTTTTTTGAAGCAATTCATTTGATTTCTGAAGTAGTAAGTCCAGAACACTTATTATGAGCGAAAATAGCACATCCATCGCATTTTATGGGTATGTCTAAATCGGCAAACTGAGTATTACATACGCCACAATTTATATCGGTAGTCATAATTAATTCAAATTTTACGTTTTAATTATAAATAAAAGAATAAGGCACAAACTCGCAATACGAACAATAGTCGTCCGTTCAGTACACTTGCCGAATGACAACTGACTATACATTTAGCATACATGTAATTTAGAAAGAAAACAATTTTTAACTAAGCCAACGATGATAATTTGTTGACAGTCCTAAGTCTGTAATAATTGGGAAGAAAAATTGTGAATTAATAGGTAATAAATTTGAGTGCATGTATATGTAAATTATATGTAAAAAGTATGTATTGTATATTATTTTATATTATACTTAAATTATTATACATAGTATATACACATATTATTATTTGGTACGCAATGGTGTTGAGATTTTATCAGGTAAAAAGGGATCGGGGCGCAATCGTGTTACAAATTTTTGCGCAACCGTGGTGTAATTAGTCGGGTCAAAAAAGGAAAAATTACGCAATCGTGATGCAGCCCGATTGCGCACATATATTTTGGCTACCTGTGACGAACTCGTTAGCTTATTATCATTGACTATTATACTCCTCATGATTATGAGAGTTGTTTACTTTTATTATTTTGTTTGATTTATTAACAATAACACTCTCTGGACATTTTTTATTGTTGCATCTAAAATTTGAACATCCACTCATTAAAACACAGTATTCACTAAATTTATAATTATCAATATTAAAACATCGTTTTCCTCACCGAGATTCAAAAATATTAGAAATTTCTTCGCTATATTAAAGTTTGCGTCGTCAATACACTAATCACCACTGTACCGTCCATATCCATAGTCCATACCTACCGAAACTTTATTAAAAGTTGTTTGGAAAGTCCAAATTTATATAATCTACAGTCTACACAGTCGATTATAAGATAATATTAAAATGATATATATGATAATTTGTACTGCAGTCTGTGACGATATATATATATATACACGTGTCATGTGTGTGAATGTGTCGTGCGCAAACGAGTTATCTATTTTCAGGTAAACGACTGATTTTGTTATGCGTAAACGAGTCGTCGATTTTCAGGTAAAAAATTTTGAATGTGCGCAAACGAGTTGCAGCGAAAAAAAGGTGTCGCGGAAAAAAAATTTTGGGAACCGCTGGTCTATCCTAATGCTGCGAAACATATATTTTAATAAACAGTCTCTATCATTTCGATATTATACTCATTTATTGATTTGTTGAAATTTGTTTATGTATTTATTCGATTGCACCTGTACTTTTTATTATTTAAATAAATTATTTATTGCAAATGTTAACTATGGGTATTCTAGTATTCTTTGAATATTCTAAATGTATATGTAAATCTAATTGAAACATAAACACTATGGTATAATATTATATCCTAAATGCACATGTAAATCTAATTGAATCATAAACGCTATAGTACAATGTATGTTTAATAAACATTGTTTATATCTTTATCTTATTTTTTCCGAAAAAAAAATAGTAATTTTATATTCAGCATGCATACTCAAACGAAAATACTATAATATTCCATGTTTAAATTCAATAAAGAATAGCACAGTTTAATTTTAACATTAAATGTCTGATAATAATACATCGTCGTGCTGAATTTTTATTCTATCCCATTAAGTCCTGGAATTTACATTACACTTTCATTACATTTTTTATTATATACTAATAAATATAATATTCAAATCAAACTTTAAGATATTATATTGTAAATTTGAATATTTTCATTTCCTAAACCAGTATTCAAACCATAAGCTATTACGGTACAAAAAAAAAGTAATAAGGCGAATTGTGTACCATCAGTTTACATTATAAAATACTCAAATCGGCCTTTTAAATTTATAAACACAATATCCTTTTTTAATCTCTTAATATACAAATTACAATAAAATAATAAAAATTAAATTAAAATTAAAAACTAATTAATGGTTAATACTCATACAAAATAAAAAAAATAAAAGTGACGATTTTATTGACTTTATATATACCTAATAATTCAATTTTAATTTGAAATCGGTCGTATTTTACAAATATAATAATATTATGGCACTAGGATATTTCGGCGAAAGTGCAAATAAATATAATTCGCGAATAAAAAATATTTTTATTATTTAAAAAAAAACAAAATTAAAAATGTAAGGTTAATATTGAATGCCAAATTGTTCAAGTAACCGATATTGTTTTTATTTAATTAGTTTACCATCTTTTTTTTAATGCTGTCTAATGTTTATTATTTTATTTTAATTTAATTTTTCTTTGTGATATTTGTCTTAAATATAGAAATATCTTATGTGCAGAAATATCCACCATTAACCAGTTTTGGTTTTGATTAGTTCGTTGACATATTCATTGTATATAAAACAGTTAAAAATATCTACTGAAATACTAGTGTCGTTACTTGTTTGATTTTTATTGCAAAATTGAATCACGTTATACTTTACAGCTAAAATTAAGTTATCGATTATTCTGCCCTAAACTTGTACATTTTTGCACATTAACAGATGCTTTATGACTGTATTAAAATCAGATCATTTTTATTTGTAGAAATAACCAATTATTGACAAATATTGTTAAGCATTTTTTTCTTTGGTTTTTATTTCACGTTTATAATGTACCAAACGTATACACTATCATAACATTCATTGTTAAATTAATCTCGGACCAAAACAGTATTCACATTAACGTGTGTCACATTAACATAAATCCATTCGTCAAAATGACCGTTTGGCAAAATGTCTTTACTCCGAAAAAGTTTTGCCGAAACATTTTTCGTCGAAATGACTTTAGCTGAAAATGCCGGTTACCTTATACTCCATGATAATCATTTATTTATTTATTTATTTATAAATACTATTATAATTTATTCCAACAAAGGTTATAAAAGATGAAAACATATTAAAAATAATTCAACAATATCATAGTCACCTAAAAATTATACTTCATTAATATAAATATCATCAATATTTAAAAAAATATTACTTCTAGGATGATCTTTTATAAAAAAAATTGAATCACCTTCATTTTTTAAAAAACAATAATTTTTTAAAACCTTATACAACACAAAAATTGAAGTATAAAATTTATCTATATTACTATATTTTTAATTCATTCTATTAATTTAATAGGTAAATAATAAAATTTACTTTATTCATTTAACATTTGATAATTCTATCAAATACGCATTAATAAATTCCATAATTTTTAAAATTATTATAATCTAAATTACGAATGTATCAAAAATTAAATCTTAATGGTTAAGATAAATTAGAAATTTTAAAATTAAGATTTAATTCATAAATACTAGTATTAGAATAATTACACATAATTATTTTAAAACAGATTTTACGAGTAGTATCTATAAGTTATTCATGATTAACTATTTAACAATAATCGTTTACTTCTTATTAAATATTGATAAATACTTTGAATTGAAATTTTCAGAAAACTAATTTTTAAAAAAAAAAAATTAATAATAATAAATTTCCAAATATTTATAATTTTACCTTAACGTTAAAATTTAAATTTAAAATAAATACTGACTTAATAGGTGTTATATAATAGTTGATTTTATGCATACCTTTAAAAAGAGGACACACGTTCTTCCACACACTTATCGGTCCTTGTCTATTAAACTGGCCTAGTATTAGTTCCATATAAAATAGAGGTACTGCACCAAATATCAACATTAGAAAATATGGTATCAAAAATGCACCTGTAACACAATAATTCCATAAAACATAAATTAAATACTCGACCGAATCGTCTTATTATATTTATTCAAACCTCCTCCATTTCTGTAACACAAGTATGGAAATCGCCATATATTCGCCAAATCAACAGCAAACCCAATAATTGATAACAAAAAATCTGCATTCCTCTCCCAAGTCTCCCTCTCGCTATCATTAGCATTTGAATTTTCTTTAAAGTCGAGTTCGTCCATTATTGTGACAACTGCCGTTGATTCAGACATCATTTTTGCGTTATTTTTAGTATCATCGGTAGATTTAGCCAGCAATAATCGTATTTCAGTGTTTTCTAAACATCGTAATTTCCAGTGTCAAATGTTATCGAAATATTAAAATTAAATGTAATTGAAAGTTTAAAAATACTTACTTTTTTTCTTTACTTCAACCTCCTTTTTATTTTGTTTTCTGAGCATTTTTTTTCGTACTTGCCTATCTTCGTCTTGATCCTCTTCGTCATCATCGTCAGCTTCTTCCACATCGTGATTTTTGCTACCGTTCCCGTCGTTTATTTGTTGGTGTAGCTCCTGTTTGTCACTATATTCGTCTTGTTCGTCGACCTGGTCATAATATTGGTCGTTCTCGGTGTCCTGTTTGTTTTGACGCCGACGCCAATAACGTTTAGTGCTACTAGCCATGCTGGTTGGAGACGAAGTGAAAAGTTGCCGAAATCTATTCACTGATGGAACCAAAAACCTCTTAATCCCACTCCTAGTAACACCAATATCATCATTATCACTGTCTACGACCTCGACGCTGGTTACGCCGTTGTTGAACATTGCTGACGTTTTCGCTGCTACACCGGCCATTCTTGGAGTTTACTGTTAAATAGTTATAAACAATATTAAAATATTCGACGATATTTATTGCAGACGATGTCACAACCATCGAATCATCGCTATTACAGGTATTTATATGCATATGTATTTATTTATTATGATATTATATATATTATATATTATATTTATTAATATACATATTTATTTATAACACGATGAATTGTAATTTCGCGTAACGATTGGCTATTGATGTTGAAACCGAACACTGATGATTATATATTATAATTTAATAATAGGAACGCGAGAACATCCTACTTCCCTAACGGGGGTTGAACTGGTGGTAGAGAGT
Source organism: Sipha flava (assembly GCF_003268045.1). Lineage (NCBI taxonomy): Eukaryota > Metazoa > Arthropoda > Insecta > Hemiptera > Aphididae > Sipha > Sipha flava. The sequence goes on along the minus strand of NW_020271717.1, from coordinate 1,381,954 downwards.
ATAATATGACTTAAATATTTTTTAAATTTTATTATTCCGGTCGTCGTTGGTGGTGTCGACGGCTGCGGTTGCGGTGACGGATTCCTGAGATTCCACAGTTACGATCATCATCGATATAGAAGGAATATACCCCTTTCCACTTCCATCGATATCCCTTAAAAGGTATGTGCACTCCTCTGCGGGTACCTTTTACTCATACACACACACACACACACACACACACACACACACACACACATACACACACACATACACACACACATATATATATATATATATAAGTGAGTCAAGGAGACGACCCGGCGGCATTTATTGCTTCTCAGCAGTGGCCCGCTAATGATTGTTCAACGAGATATATTGGCTTTGAAAGCGGGACGTAGCGAAGAGGTGGCAGGACAAAAGTTGAGTACTGAGCCCGAGGAGATGTGAGTGCGGCGGGGAAAGGAAAAAAATAAGTAGAAGAATGCGGCGGCTAAGACGATGGTATCGACGACACGAGGGCATCACGAGCGTCGCGCAGGCAAGTCGAATACCTAAACGTGTGCGAATCATCACCAGCGATGATTACCGTCCATTCCCTTCTATATAATATATCCCTCACTATATATACTTCACGCTCCTTACTAAGTCCCTACCATTCCCCGACCACCCGACTACCGCGAAACCCGTAATTCTACGCGGCTGTACACGAGAGTGCTATATATTATTATTAGTGCTTTCTCTACTAACTAAAATGTGATGCCGTATATAGTAGTAGTATGTTCCCCCTTCGACGGTGACTAACAAGACCACGGTGTGTGTGTCCTTGGCATTTTTATATTCGCCAACGGGTAACGGAGACGTCTTATATTAAATACGCATACACGCCGTCATTGACAACGACGGACGACCGCCGTCTATATCCAAGTCATCGAGCCTATCATATCGAAAAAATAAAAAATAAAATAAAAAAGTAAATAACCTCTACGGTTTAGGTATTCATAAAACACACATATACGTGTGACACCTCGGCGACTGAAGAACGTAAACGTTTCTGGAATATCATTATATTTTGAATATTATGTATGCATTACCTGTGATAATTTATGATACACGCGGTTTAGGTATCTATTTATTTAAAACCATATGAATGAATGACCTATTGAACTTATTTTTTGCAATAAAAAAAAAAAAAATGATTTATTCAAAAAGAACTCGGTAGATCGCTATTTCTTCAATACTTATCCCAGTTTAAAACAGCAATAGCGAAACAATACATTATTTTATTTGAGAGGAATGATTTTTAAATACAAGTACCTAACATTAATACAAATTAACTGCAAATTAATGCATCTTTAAAGCGGAAAGAACTAATTCTATGCAAACTGAAGTTCTATAAATATTTTCATACAGTTAATATAGAAATCCGATAAAATAAAATGAAATATAAAATGTATAAATTATAACTAACAACTTATCCGTAATAAGTATAATAATGGTTAATAAATATAAGTGTTAAATTTTTGAAGTAGCATTACTAGATGGGGCCTTAAATAAATCTGTCAGCTCTGTAAATATTTTATACATTACTCATAGTGTACATTGAAAATATTCGTCTTTCTTAATGAAAAAAAAAAAAAAAAGGTTTCACATTTAAATGCTGCAATCCTAAGACATAGCTTTTCGGCTAAAAGTTTTAAATGAAACTTATTTATTATTTATAGATAATTTTATATACTTTTAGCGTATGCATATACATAATTAAAAAAAATGTAAGTAAAATAAAACCAATTATTTCAATTATGAATTTATTAAACATGATAATAAATAAAAAAAAAAAAAACGTACTTAACAAATTTTTGTATCAAAAGTACGAACGATTAGTATAATATAATTATTTTATAATATTTTAGTGTACTCAAAACTTTAGAAGGCATAGTTCTAAGAAAATGAATTTCAGCTGTTGTAAATTATTTAAATCTTTATTTTTAATGAAGCGGTTAGAAACTTTGTTAATACTTTTGTAGACTATTATTAAGAGCATTATTGCGATTAAAATTAATTCTTTAAGGCATTTTTGACAATTTATAAATACATATTTTCATGTTTAAAGAACATTCATTAATTTGTTTTAAAATTTAAATCTAATTATAAGTTATAATCAGTTGAATTCAATAACATTTTTAAATTTTATTTTATCCTATTTACCAAAAAAATATAAAAATATCTATAAAAAAAGCTCAAATCTTCTCCCCCCCTACAGTACATCTCCTGGATACCACTATAATTATGTATATTCGAAACATGAAGTTACGTTTAATACACTAATAGTTTGTTTACACCTATATTAATATAGTATTCATATTGTATCATCATATACTGTTTATAGCATAAATTACATTATAATGAACACGCCGATAACGATTTTTTTGATACATGAAACCATAAAAATAATGTTTAATTACATGCGTGACAAAGTTCTCAAAAATTAAGTGCGCTACGAATAATACTTTTCCGTCAAATATTATTACTTACAATATTAAGAATCTATAATGCATCTTTATTTATAATTATTCATAAATTCCTCTTAAATGGCATGTGTGGCCTAAAATAGTTTTACCCATCCTCGTTTATGAATAAATCATTTTGCTGACACGTTATTTATATTAAAACTGATCGAATAATTATATTTTATTCTAATGATCGTTGATTAAAATTGTAATAAAACAATAATATGGAAAAAAATTATTCCAGACTAGACATTACTAGACCCGTTAAAATTGACCCATTACCTACAAAAATTAAATAATAATATAATGTAATAGTATAAGTAGTCATAGTTAATAATGTTCTTCCCAACTTTCATACTATTTATTGTTTATCCGATTACTTGAACCCTCCAATGTATATTTAATAATTAAATTTTCATAAATTATATTTAATCGTTTTACCATTATGACCTGTGTAAAACAAAAATTGATTGTAAATTACCTTGAATTACATGTAATATGAATGCTTTATTATTTGTTTATAAATTGGTGTTTTTATTATTACTTTTTAAATTAAATACAATATTTATATGAAAAAAGTTACTTATTATGAAAAATAATTGTTCTCTATTCTCAAGGTTCTGAGAAAAGTATTTTCGTACCTACTTTAAAATGTTTTATACTGGCAGAATTTTCGTTAATTTATTAACTAGAGCTGTTTAAAAATTGACTAGAGAAAAAAAGGTAAAATATTTCATCTATTTTTAATTTATCGCTTTATTTCTCGTATCTAAAATGTATTAAATTAAATTTTATGTACTATTTATTAATTATTATACATACACCATTTTCTTACATCAAAACATCCAGGAATATATATTTATTTGAACATTTATTAAAAAGCCTTAATTATTAGTACTTGAAATCATAATTTTAAAAAATAAATAAAGAATAGCATTTAAAGAATTCCTACAAGGAAAACATGAATTAGAGCAACAATTATTTATAAAATCAAAAAAACAAATTATGGTTAATACCATTAATTTTATGGTATACAGATACACCATCCTATTGTCAATGTTGGTAGTGCCTATGTATATACAACCATAAGACTTTATTGTAATCAATTACATTGAACTTGATAAAAACATGTTTTTATCATAAGACAAATATTATACATTTTTTTTTTTTTAATAAAAAAACCTATTTTTATCAAGTTTATGTGTGTGTTTTATTTTGTCTTAAGACATGATCTTGACAAAAGGTCATTTTATGAATTTTTCAACTAATAATTTAAAAAATACTGAAGATTAGATAACTACAAAATACATGGAAATATTTACAAATTTCGACAAATTTAAATTCTTTTTGACCCAATTCAAAAAATAATATTCATTGAAAAGATTTTGATTGTAATCTCATTTTTTATAGATAAATGAAATTTTTTTAAATTTATTTTCGTAAAAGGCCGACGAAAATATTTTTTTTTTTCTACTTTAATTCTTGAAAATATAATTCAATATTTTTCATATAATTTTCTTACTTGAGTAGCAATATAAAAAATGTATTTAGTCAAATCTATAGTCTATTTACAATAAATTAATATAACTAATATTATTGATTTAATAAAATCAAAATCTAAAGGTCATGTACCTATAACTGATTTATTTTTATTTTTTAATAAAACTCTGTTTCACCAACCTGATTATGAAGTTATTAGGAATTTATCTTTATTTAGTAACATATCTTAATATTAGACATATAAAGGCTATGCACTCATCTAATCTGAATTTCATCCATCAACATTTTTTGAAATTAACAGTACATTGATTCCAAATTTGTATAAACAAATTTTCTATATCAGTCACCCGTCTCTGTATCTCGACATTTTCAACTGATTGAAATGTTTTTTTTTTTTTTTTAATTTCATTCAATTATAACTGCGTTCATAATCGTCTTGTTATTACAATATTATTGTTATAAATTTAAATTATATATTATACGATATAGTATCGTATACAATGTATCGTATAAAATAATGTAATTTGTGAGTACAAAATAAAAAGAAATAAAAATTGAAAAAATTTTTTATTGTACATGGACATTATTAATAACATTTAATATTATAAATGTCATGAATGAAAAATATTTATAATATATAAAATTCAAAATTATAAATGATTTAAGTTATGCTTATCTTTTTTATTAATACTATAAACTTACCCATTTATAACATGATATTTATATTCAATAAACATACTTTCTTTGACATAATTAATCAAGTAATGTATTACTTAATATCACATCCAGTATCGTGGAACTTCTAAAATTTTACTCAGGCCAAATATAAATACAATGACCTCAACAACTCCAACGACCACAAGCCTACATTTTTACTTTGTATAGGAAAATAATTTGTGCTCTCAAATTACAAGTATCAGGCATGATTCATACTAATCAGATAAATACCGACAGACACCGTACTGTACCGTAAAATATCTTATTATATGTTTTAATTTCGGTAATTCACATTTGAACATTTCTGTTCTGTTCATAAACGTACCGATCCGACAGAATCCATCCGGAATTCCTCGCGAGAATAACTGCAAAGTCAGAATATTGCAAAGTGCAAACTCCCATAGAACGACCCATGTGATCCTCAGCTTAATTTTAAAAAAATATGGTCAGGCCACGGCCTGACCTAAGCATAGGATTTGGCACCACTGGTGCTAGCTAGCTATGACATTATAATTACATTTTATATGATTTTTTTTTACTTCTTTAAAATATTGTTAAGTTATTTGTTATTTCGAAACTGTCCTATGTATGTAATAATTTATCATTAAGTATATTTTCAAGATTAAAAGAACATCAAGTATAATACTTTTAAATTAATCATTGGTTTTTTAGTTGACTTATCGTTAATTTCATGATGTTGACGTAATATATTTGTAAATGAGAAATATTACCCTATTTGTGTAATATATAATGCACTCAAACACAGAAATATATTAAATTTAATGGTTAAAATAGTAATTTTTAACTACCGATTTTCCATTCAGTAACCAAATTACAAAAATGTTCAAATTTTATCCATCCTTTTATATATGTTTACGTTAATGCATTTATGCACAATTATACTGTTATGAATTACAAAGAAAACTTTATAGCCGACGCCAAAGATATCAATCTGCGTCATAAAAGTTCTGATACAATTAGTCAATCAATCAACACACAATGATAGTATAATAAGGAATCAATCTTGGAACACAACACGACATCATATTTTATAAAGTCGGTAAGCGCATATCATGTATTTTTTAAATACTACCATTTTACTACAACTCGCAAGTATGTATAATAATGACTTATAAAACTATACATTTTGTTATATGCTTATATTCAACACATATAATAGATTAAAAATCGTATTTTAAAGTTTTAATAATAAAATTAAAAATTAAAAATATTAATATATGTAATAAAAATATTCATATTAAAAACAACAAAATAAATTAAACCAAGACAGAGTGATATTTTTGTTTATACGTGTCATTGTTGTCATTCCAGTGAGGTGCAAGTTAGGCGAATACTTTTTTTCTTTATTTTTTTTTGCCTTCATTAAAAGCGAATACTTTTCTATAACATAAAAGTAGATATATATGTTATCACCTAATAACGATGATAATAATGATAGTAAATCTATGAACCGTATATCAATTGTTTAATTATATTCACAGGTAAAATCATTATTGACTGCTTTTTAACAACCCAAAGCCAACAACATTATTTCTTAAACGCATAGAATCTAAATTAATTTAAATTAATTTAAAAATCAAAAATTTCAAAACATTAACAGTTTTAAAAACCATCATCTGAATTTTTTTATTATAAATCCTAGTCTTAGTAATAATGATAAACGATTTAAAATACTATTATATTATAATGAACTATTTAACTTCTAACCATACTTATTAGTATATATTATACTCTCCCGGTAGTTTTCATATCATAGTAATACTCATTTCTATTACATTAAATAAACTAGATTATACTTTAATCAAAAAAGCAATTAAGTGTAAAATGTATAATTTGTATTCCTTACACCATAATATACGATACACCTTAATTGATTCTAAGCTTAAAGTTGGCAATAATAAGTTTCAATGATTGCATATTTCAAAATAAAATTTAAAAAAATTAATATATTTTATGTTTTCTTAACTTAATATAGTTAGCTAAGTTGAGCTAATTACACTACTATATAAAAAGTAGAAATTGTGCCCCCGGGAAAAATGTATCTTTTCAAAAGTATTAAAAATACTTTGTAAATATCTCAAAATGATACACGTATAGATTTTAGTAACCCTGCATCAGTCACTTTGTTTAATATCACACAAATAGTCGCACGTCTACATATGTAGAACAATTGTTGTCATTTATAATTTGTTATTGCAACTTAATGAAATGACAAACATATTTAATCACTTATTATATAAAAATATATATGAATTGAAACCCCTGCATACATTTTAAAATATAATTAAAAATAATGCATAGGTAACTGAAACATAATGTGTATTAAATCATTTTTTGATAACTTGTAGTGTTTTGCAATTATAAAGTAATATTATATAATATAATAACTATATAATATAACATTATATGCTATTTAACATAAAAAACAACATTTAACTATATGTTATTCAACTGAACATAATTATCAAATACAATAACATAGAAATGATTTGATAGTTTATAATACGTTTTTGATTCCTGAGATATGAAAGACTTCTGAAAATGCAGTACACTAAGTATATTGTAATTAAAAAACATACAAAAAATTCCGTAATAAATAATTTGATTATGATTAAAAATTTAAAAATAAAAATTTGTAGTTTACAATAATTAACTAACACTAATTTATGAAAATTTATGAAATAATACAGAAAACTTTAATTTATCAATTGTGAAATCTGAATAATAAAAACCACCATGAAATCTTATAACAATAATATCAGTTATTATTGTATTACCAGCGTATATAATATAGAACTTATTAACTAATATATTGTATTGATTAGATTTTTCTATAACATGAAAGCAAATAACTTAATTAGAATTTATCATGTTTGATTAAATAATTATGTCTTTTTCCAGCGCAATCACAATTAGTCAGTTTAAGCATTTAAGTCATAATTTGATGATTTCTATTCACTATACAATAAAAAAAAAAAAATTAGGTATTATTAAATCATATTCAAGCACGTTTACTTACTGCGCTGTTATTAGTACACAATACTAACCAGCAGACAACATACAACTATATATGTATGTGATTGTGTGTGTGTATGTTTATGAATACAAATACATACATATATCGTGTATATACTATAAATATTGTACATATGTCGATATGCATTTAAGAACACATTATTAAAATTATCCTACATTAAATTGTCACCTTTATGACGTATTTATATATATATATATATATATATATATATATCGTATTATATCGATCAAACAACGCATTACAAACTGCAGGGGTAAGATGACAAATCGTTTTTTTTTTTTTTTTTTTTAATTATCTTCCCAGTTATAACAATACACGTAGTGTACGAAATGTACGAATTAATACGTTATTTTGTGCTACTCGGTTGATTTTATGAAACACACAAACTTTATATCCATCGGGGTGTTGTTACATATTATTAGTATTATTATTATCATTATTGTAGAATAAAACATGCAGTGATCAGAATATATACTTGTATGCATACGTCATACACGCACGATCGGGTCGAATTATTCGCGTTGCTATTCGCATAAACCGCCACCAGCCCATGATCGCCGGTGGCGTGTATAATCGAAAACAACCGTAGGGTATATAATTACAAACATGCTATTACAACAGACCAGTAGTAACTACCTATGGTAGTGGTTGTAGTATTTCAATAATCAGACCGGACTATATACAAAAGATAAAATGACGGTTTATACTATCATATAAAATCTAACCGTGAATGATTTTCAAACAATACTCACAAAACATATATACTACCACGCACGGAAAATGCGTTTTGTGGGTTACACGATTATTATTATTAATATTATTTGAATTGATGTTAAAATTATTAATTTTATATATTTTTTTATCGAATACAAACCGAATTTGCAAGCAGCTAATCAATATCCAGTTTAATGTTGTCTAAGAGTAAAATAGTCGACAACATAGGTAGTATCTAAACTGATACCTGCAGCATCCAACTAGAGCACAATATACAAAGACGCATGAATGGTTTATGAGCTGATTATGCCTAGGCTGCATTAGATATTTTTTTCAGGACGTTTATTTATATGTGCATTTACCGGGAAAAGGGGATTAATTCTACCGACATTTTCATAGCTAAGGTATTATACAAAAAAAAAAGTTAAATAATAAAAATTGACTTTTTAATTTTAAAGCACTAAAACGTAAAAAAAAAAATAATAAATTATTTGATTTATATTTACGGAAATAATACGTTTTTCAGTTTATTGAAACAAAATGGTGTCAAAATATAATTTTTATAATATTTACAAACTTTTACAGAAAATGTATGATTGAGACCAAAATAATTATAAACAAGACCGGAAATCGTGTCCATCCGCATCTATGTGAGTGAATAATGTATAAAGTGCATAATAAGTATCTATTTATCATTGCAATATAACGTACATTTTCAAAGAACTAAGGTTATATCCGGTTACTAAAGTACAAGAATCTGTTTACTTCAGAAATGAAAGGACGTCGTTTAAATGTAATGCATAATATTCGGTTAATATTCATGTTTTATAACTTTGAAAAAAATTTTTTAATAATTTATAATGAACCAATCCATTTATAAAAACAAACAAATGCACTTATATTGTTTTATCATAACAATGATTTGACCCATTTTTAGGGTGGAAAAAACCGACAATAAACCAGAAAACTAACAAATCACAAAACATTCAATAATTCCGTGAGTTAGGTGTATTATGAAAATAAAAATTAAATCAAATCAAATTTCAATAGTTAAATATGATTACCTATTGGAACTAATTACAGGTAGTTATACCAACAAGCATACGGTATGATTATTATTATTTATTGCCTACTACAGTGGAATGCGTAAAGTGCACAGTAATTGGTGATTAACTGACCATGGGGTGGAGGTGTGATGAGTGTCAGCAACTTTAATTAAAATAACCGGAATAATAATACACGAATACGCCTATCATAGTTATTCACAAACATTTCATAATAGTTATAAACTAACATAGTTCAACTGTGTTATTGTAAATCATCCGTCATGGAGTCGACACTCTTCTTTTTTATTTTCATCTTATTTCAACAAAAACATTTAATAATACTGTATCCGAACCCTATTATACTTATACTTGAGGTCCAAATACCCCTTGACCTCTTTCCGTTTGGGGATCTCTTACGTAATATTTTATTAAATGCAAAATATAGCATACTAAAAGTACAATATATTTGATGTGTCAATAACGTAGAATATTTTAAATACTTAAATTGGTAATGATAAAATACAACTGCAATAGATAACATGTTTACGTGATTTAATACACTATTTGTTCACATTTGTTTTAATAATTTCCTACTTCTATTCCAATTGATCATTCAAAAGTTACAAAGAACTTTAACTCATATTATGACCAAGCATTCTATAAATTGCAAAAAATATCAATTTTGTACCACACGTAACAAGTAAAATGCCTTTTATAAAATACAATTTTATTTTCATTATAATTTCAATAAAACTTAACATTTTTTAAATAAATAATACCTGTTTATTTAATTTACTGAAAATTAGATTATTAGCTAATATTACTAACGGAGAGCATTTTATTTAAAATTCTGATGAAAAAAAAATCTGTAAGATATAACACATACATAAAATTGGCGGGAATATACATTGATTCAGTGAAGACTATAAAAACTGAATATTTATTTAAGTTTATCCCTATTAGTACAAGTATTTTAAGTGCAATGTTGTTATATTCAGTGGCGTATTTACGGGGAGGGGGTCCAGGAGTACTGGATCCCCCCAGAACCTATCCAAAAAATAAAATAAAATGTTTACATATTTGCAGAATTGGCTATGTTAAAAATTCACAGGGAAGTTGAAATTACTATTGATGAAGTGATAGAGGAGTTGGCCAAAAAAATCGAGACAACTAGAATTTATTTAATAACAATACTTTATAATATATAATGTAAATACAATATATAGGTATATATATAAATAATATTACATAAGACTATACGATTATTACATTATATATTTAGTTAAACTTCCTCCAAAAAACTGCATAAGGATGTAACTATTACAATATAATATATAGTTTATATTAGTTATGTATAAACTGTGGATCCCCCCCCCAGAAAAAATTGAAAATACGCGACTGGTTATATTGTTTTTAATATTATTTACAATAGTTATGAATTATTGTATTCATAATACGTCTTTTGTCTAAACTTATTTTAAACGTTAAGTGTTAATAAAAAAAATTAATAAATAAATGCACTACTTAAATTTTATAAAATAATTTATTAAAATAATTTTTGACATTTTTAAAAAATAAAAATAAATGTACTTTTTGTAATAAATATTTATATATATATATATTTTTTTTTTACATTAAAATAAAAAAAGGTGACATACGTATCAAAACATTGTATCCCTTTAATTATAAAAAAAACTTCAAAAATGTACTGTTAAAAATATTAAATATAATAGTTTTTTAATTTACAACTACCTTAGTATATTTATTTCAAAATAATTGTGCATATTTATGTATTTCTATTTCCTAAGTATAAAATATATTTCAGAGCATTAAATATTTTAGAAGAAATTAATCACACACTCAAAAAGAATAAAATTATAATTTTTCAAAGTCTAAATATAATACCTGGATTAAAATAATTAATTTCTTATTTTAAATAACTGAAATTAAATGTTTTAAAACAATTAAAATTAATTACCGCGTATTTGAGTAACTGAGTATATATTTTTTTTGTTTGGTTGTAATTTTATCACTCTCAATGAACAAAAAAAAAAAAAATACATAAACGCTTCACTTAAAAATTCTTAAATGTATTTTCATAAAACAGGTGTTAACTTTCATTTAAATAAATGATATAATTGTTTGTGTTTCAACTTACCTAATCGAAAGTTATCAATATCTCTCAATGGTTTTGCACCTTTTAAAAAAAATAATCAAAGTTATAAGCACCACTATAATTAAAACTTCTATTAAAGTGCATTATTCCAGAGACGACCGCCTCGTACGAGCCACAGCGACGGAAAGAACACCCTACCATCCAGTAGCAACCAAGTTTACTTGGCGCCCCTAACAGTCGAAAAAGAGGAAAAACGCGCCACCACTATATCGACTCTCGACTACTTGCATAAGTACATACTATTATAATGCCTTCCAAATTTACAAAAAAAAAAAAAAATGATAAAAACTGCTTACACGGTTTAAATTTATTATTATGATTTTAAAAAAAACTCAATTTTTTACATTAACGAAAAACATGTTTTTATTGAATTTATATTGAAACCTTATCGACATTAATAACCTTTTAAACATTAGAATCACCTGTGTTAGTCTCCTTTGTTGTTTTTTTTTTATAATGACGTCATAATATGTATGTACAGTTATACATCATCACAACCATGCAAATAGTGTCAAAGTGAAATTTTAACTTACTTTTCAGACAGAATTGTTTAATATTAAATTAAGCATGAAAATTACAAATTTATTTGTATTTTAAAATGTTGTCTAGAAAAAGTATGTTGATTACAAAATACTTAAAATAAAGCTTAAAATAATTTAACTTCATACCTAATGATAATATGTTCATTGTTCAAACAATTAATATGACAAAATAAAAAATTATTGACTGATTTTTGTTTTTGCTTGGTAAAGAAATGTATTAAATAACATTTATCATAAATCAATATAATTAAACTTATAACTAGGGCTCAGAACTTATTGCATGGAAATCTATGAAAATATGCATGCAAAAATGCATTAGATTATCATCAAAAATGCAAAAGAATATGCAAAAAAATGTTTTATGCACTCAAATATGCAATTCTTTTTTTTATTTTAAATGTATAATAAAAATTGGTGAAAATAATTTATTCTTTTATAAAAATTTTAAAAATCTTAAAAAAATTGTAATTATATTATTAAAAGTGGTCGTCAATTTTTTTCAAGGTTTTCTTTTAATGGCTCTGTAAAAATAAAAATAATTCCTTTACTTATTATTTTTACTAATTATTTTACAAATTATTTTACCTTGGAAATTACATTGAATAATTAAAGATTTTTTGATATTTTCGAACTTGGATGGATTGAAAGTGAGTAAATGTTTGTACATTGAGAACGAACATTCTACGTCAACTGATGTTATTGTACAGTTTTTAAAATATGTGAGATAATTTAAATTAAAATCTTCAGGTAAACCAGATGTGTTTTCTTTTTTTCTATTTAATATATATTTTGAAAACTGCTTGATACCCTTTATTTTTTGATAAAATAGATTCTACTTTTTTGAATTTTTTATTGAAACTGCACCAATGTCATCAAAATAATTGATGATTAATTTTATTTGCTCAAAATTTTCACATTAATAACTAACTGCCTTAATCCAAGTACCCCATCTTGTCAAAATTGGTTCAGGTGGTAGTGATAATGATGGGGCTATTGATTTAAAATATTGAATGCGGGAAGGTGCTTTGCGGAAAACCTTTTTTACATTTACGATAAGTTTGTCAACTTTTGGATATCCTGCTCGTACAGTTTCTGCGATCCTATGAAATGTTTGAGCCGAACACGTAACGTGTATAATTTTTGGATAAAATAATATAATTGCTTCCTCAGTTTTTACCATATATGAGGCAGCATCGCTTAGAAACATTAATACTTTATCGTACTGAATACCGTTAGACCAAAGTAAGTTCTTTGATCTATCAAATAATTGACAAATTGTGGAATAATTACATTTTTCCAGCTGCTCGGAATGTAAAAGAAAAATCATACTACTCTTATTTTATTTTATTTTTCTTAAATGAAAAATAGAAGCGTCCATATTATCCACAATATATTCTACGTCGTACTTAATATAGGGTATAACATGCATAAAAAAATGTATTTATCATAAAAGTATTCATGTTTTCATAAAAATTGTAATATATGCAAAAATATAATTTTTTTTTTTTTTAAATTCGTTACAACTTGAAACAAATTTCTGTCTTACTTGGCAATTTTTTGAACTATTCAATAAAAATATTCAAATTCAATAAGTCCCGAGCCCTTACTTATAAAAAATAAGTTTTTGTCCTTTGATTTTATAATATACAGACAAACCAATATGTTGTTATAATTGGTAGTGCATACACGGACGCAGCCGCTAGACGTCGCTATTTACCATTCAACTTCCTAGAAATAGGTTTTCAATAACGGTGAACTTTCTCTTCTGTTTTAATTGTTGAGAACCTGTTTTTACCAATGCAAACAATTAAAGCAATGTTTAGTGGTTGCGTCCGCGTGAACATTACCAACAATGGGATGGCGTAACTGTATACTCGTATTATAAAATCAATATTATACAAATTAATTACCTAACGTATTAATTTTTTTTTTTATAATAATGAAATCAATAAGAATAACTTATATAATAGATTCGTGTATCAAATATATCAGAACATTATACATTATAGATGTACTAGATAGATAGAAATACAATACATTTATGAAATACAAAATAAACACAAGATAAATATGTTATTTTTTTAAACGTCAAATTTTTAATCGACATTTATTTACTTGAAAAAAAGATTTTATTACCATTTATTTCAATATAAGAGACATAATTTATGATTAAATTTAATTAGGAATAATACTTTAATTAATACGAGAAAAAAATTAAATATTTCAAGTGCACAGAAAATAATATGTTCCCTTAAGCAATAAAATACAAAACGCTCTCATAAAATATTTTTTTAAGTCTATGGTTAGGAATTTTTGTGAAAAAATATTATTGGGTTGCTAAACATGGAACAAATAAGATATTCAACATTAAATTGGCAATAATAAGTGACGATGCATTATAAGAAAATCTTTAATGACTGCCACATGAAATCCTAGTAAATATAATTAAATTTATTCTAGTTCGGAAATATAAAATTACATTTTTATATATTTTCATAAGATATAGCAAATAAATTATTACTGACTTAAGTCTCCAAAGATCGAAAAAAAATTTACTTTGAAACGTAAATGAGTTTAAATTCTTAAATTTAATATAGTTTCATTAGAAATCTGAAGAACATAACATATACCTACGTAAAAATAATATTTTTTTAATTTTTATTATTCGTTTCCTGTTTATAATTGACAGCGTTTTCTACTTCAGTAATATTATTACTTATTGCAAAACTGCTAAATTTTGAATATTGTAAAAAATTTAAATGGACAAAAAAAATATTTGATTGCAAATTATTTCAGTAAAAAACTTTCATTATGAATATATATATATAGAAGACGTGATTGTGAATAAAACATTTATTGGACTTCATAATTTTTATAATTTTATAATTAATTCGATAAAAAATAACATTTAAAACACTTTTCATTATTTTCATTTTATTTTTATTTTTATAGAATATACGGGCATGGGCCCTTTTACAAGTAATAAAGTAAATTAAGTACAATAAATTTACAACAGTACATATAGATAATCTTAAGGATAATTGTATACATCTAATATTCAAAGATAGACTCTAAAAATGAAGGATCCGCGATTATTGATTGGATTACTGTAAATCTGCAAACGTGTGCAACCATTTAGACTTAAGTCTATAAAAAACACCATTTGTCGAGCTTAATAGTTTTACTAGAAACTCTAATAAAAAAATAAAATAAAATACCCTGTTTAAATAAAATCAACATGTATATAACATTTATAATTTTTATTTTTGTCTAATAATAATGTATAATAATAAAATAATGTACCTCAAGTCGTACAAACATTTTATTTTATACATTTATTGTTTAATTAAATGTTAATATTTATCATATATCATTTATAAGGTTAAGTCATATATTATTTGTCATTATTTAATGTTTGAAAGGCCAGAACATATTTGAAGAGTTTTTTGAATTTTTTGATTCAATATATTTTTAATTGAACTATAAATATATAATATATTTGATACTTCGATATTGATAAATAAATCGAAATTGACTATGTAAAAAAATATCTATTTACAAATGATTATATAGATAATCCGTCAATAAATAGAATTAATAGATAATTGTATAATATAAAGATATATAATGTAACAATAAATTATATACAAAATATAGTTAATTGTTATTATTTCCAATTTTATTAATATTACCTACGTAAAATTATAAATATTAAATAATGAATAAACACATTGTACAACGTTTAGAATTGCATAGATACAATTTGCTTACATAAAGTTAATCTCAATGAAAAAATAACGTCAAAACATGTAAAGCTATACACTAAAAACTTTTGGATTTTAATTTACTAGAATATAAAAAATATTTTGTACTTACCTTACATATTATTCAAGTGCTATTCAGAAAAAAAAATAATACGTAAAATATTGAGCCTTAGACAAGCTATTACATAGGTCATAGGTATATTATTAAAATAAGCCTTATATCAAGTATTACTAAAACCCTTGAGCTTTAGATACCCCAATCTGAATACAAAATACAATTTACCCGAGTTAATCTATTACTTAAAAACAAAATTGCATTTAGAATCTATTAAAATGTAATATAATAAGTATAACATTTGTATACAATCATTTATTTGTGAATTATTTTATACAACTATAGACTTCTATTAATTATTATTATTATTATTATTATTATTGCTATTGTTATTATTTGAAAACATTTTCTCACTGAAACCTTTTAAAATAAATTAATACTGCAAATATGAATTCGATGTATTATTATTCCACCCTCCGGCATAGACGTACGGATAATAAACGAGTATTTTCTCTTTATTCACTATAGTGAAACCATGTAATATTATTCCAAGAATCTAATTATGGATTTAATATATTTATTTAGAAATATATAGAAATAAAATTGATAGTTATTTAAATCTAATTAAAACCAAAATATTTTAACCTACTGAATAATAAAATTTTTGTAGTTTTATTTTTGAGCTATAAATATTAACTAGCTACTCATAAAAGTTTTTTGAGAAAAATGACATTTTAAAAACCAAAGAAATTTGAAGTACTAGTTAATGCTATTTTAGGTTTATATATATATATATAAATATATTATTATATAATTATATAGTATATATATATTTATACACATAACTACGTTAGTAAAAATTATGAAATAAGGTCTTTGAAAAAAAGCCGTCTTAAACCTAAAATATTTTTTATTAATAACAGCTAAGAAACAACTTAGAACTTGAAAATTGCTCTTTTACTCATAGAAAATTATTTATTGTTTAATAGAATAATATAATAGGCAACGTAATTACATGGAAAATTACAAAATTATATTTTCCTTATCATCAAATATTGTAATTACCGTTTATCATGTAAAATAATATATGTTGACGTTATATTAATAATAGTTGATACAAAAATAAAATTACAATTTTAACATAACATTTTAGAAAATAAATGTTTAATTGATAAATGAAGTACGGAATAAACCTTTGGATTTTGATACTAATCATATAACAGATATTTTTATTTTATGTATTTATAATTTCTAAATATTTATGAATAACTTCTTAACTGTTTTAATTTTGAAATTGAAGCTGTATTCGATTTATAGAGACATGTTTTTTATTTGAAAAAGGTAATTTCTAGTAATTTCGATAACTTAAAAAAAACATAATATAATTTTATAAAAATTAACTAAAACGATTTTTCAAACATTATAATGCGGAGGCTTAAACATATATATACTTTTTAAATATTTTTCTTTTTTTTATTGCACTCATTTGCACCAATTTTATATTCAATCCAATAATTAAGAAATCTATTCTGTTACTGCATATTGATAACAAAAAGTAAAAGTTTCGTGTAACTTAAGTATACTATAAATAATATAAACAAAATCGATCGTTGAAAAAAGTTAGCTTAGAAATGCACAACAAAAGAAAACCTATAAGCTTTAAATTTTAGCACAATAGTCTTAACAAATCGTTAATAATTTATGGTCGGACTAAACTGTCTTTGGAATTTTTTTCGAATTCATTGATGTCAACGCTTTCGTACTTATATTAAAATACTTGGCTCGCCGTGCTCAGGTAAATCGAGCGAATCGAATATAGGGAGTTTATAGAATGCACAACACCAAATTATCATTTATCTGTATCCTAACCGTACATACTTCTTAAATTTATATTAAAATAGACATGTGCAGGTATGCGAGAATTGTGAACACATAAATAAATATCCGGATGGATTAGAATATAAAAAATGGATGAGATCATGATAACGACTGCAGTAATAATACAATCATATATCATCATCATCATCATGATATTTGATTTTAATATTTAAAAAATTAATGTTTTCAACTGAGAACGCTACGGTTACCCATATGTCGGCATATTTCATATGAATATAAATATATCTATACAGTATTTACATTACATCAAAAAATCTACAACTGCTTAATCATAGACGAATTTACAGAGTGGTATACACATTTTGGCGTCGGTGTTTCAAATAGAAGTGTTTCGGGTAGATTTTTTACCAAAAAAACCGGGTACCGAGTATTGGCCGAGTACTAATTTCCGTTAAAACCGAGTCCAGGGTACTAATCGAGCAATAATTTTTATTAAAACCTAATCTCGAGTACTGGTCGAGTAATAATTTTTGCTAAAACAGTTTCGATTACTGGTCGAGTAATAATTTTTGTTTAAACTGAGTCTCAGGTACTGGTTGAGTAATACATAATAATGTCTGTTAAAAGATAAAACCTAGTCGAAACTTAATGGAAATTATCTATTAACTGTTTGTATGGGTGTTTTTTTTACGATGGTTAAATTTTTTAGAAAGTTTTGCATAATATGTAATAGCATAAATTAAAAATGCTCATAACTCACCTAAAAACTGAATTATTGTAAAAATCCCAGATACAAACACACATAATTTTTTAACCATCAAGTTTTATAATACAATGATAATTCACTATAGATATTCAATAAAAAAATAAACAGCAAGTCTGTAACCTGTATAATTACTAATTGTTTTAATTTTTTCAAATAAAATTAAAAATTAAAACATAACCATTGATAAATAATTTAATATTTAAAATTTATTGATGTTATGATGTAAGAATAAAATTTTCTCTGACTTCTCAGAATGGAGTGTACTTCATTTAGCTTCATAAACTAACCCGGCCTCTGAAAATGACCTTTCTGAATAAACACTTGTTGCAGGAGCAGACAAATATTTTTTGAGTAGCTGCCTGTTTCCAATTCATGAATATTTGTCATTTTGGCTACTCTACCAACCTAATAGATCACCATTAATGGAAATGGACTCTAAACTACAGTATTTTTCATATTTAGCTACTAAATCTTTGTTGAAATTAGTATAGTCATCTAAATCGGTAAAATTATTGGACACCGTTAGGATAGAATTATTCGATGGTGCTGTTTCGCTATATCACTGTAAAATTCCCATAATGATTTTACAACCGTTTGATTGTTGTTATTTGTTGTTGAAGAAATATCAATAGGAATATTATCAGGTGTGACTATTAAACTAAGATTGTTGAAGTTTGAAATAGTATTTAAAATTTTTTTCTTCACTGGTGGTCTTTTTTCAGGTTTAAAAAACATTAACTTAAATCGTAGGTCCAAAAATGTTGCTAGAATAAGGTTCTCATTTTTTTATTACATTTTCAAATCGCTTATGAAGTTTACTCAGATTCACATCTTTCATCGTCTAAAAAAAGTATTTGAATACTTTTACTCAAATACTTTACAGGACTGAATAATATTAATTAATAAT
The DNA here is from genome assembly GCF_003268045.1 of Sipha flava. NCBI lineage: Eukaryota > Metazoa > Arthropoda > Insecta > Hemiptera > Aphididae > Sipha > Sipha flava. The sequence continues at coordinate 1,362,381 of NW_020271717.1, read as the reverse complement.
AAATTATTACATACTAATATATTATTATAATACTTATATGGAGCCATTACAAACGTCAAATAGTAACAAGTCGAGTTTAATTTGGGATTCTTTTGAAAATCGTAACGAACTTAATTAAGCTACATGTAATCATTGTAAACAAAAGGTTTACAAAGGACTTGGAAAAAAAAGCAACTACTTCATCAATGAGGAAACATTTAAAGTTCAAACATAAAAAGTTGTTTGACCAATTGTTAACGTCTGAAGTAGGTTCAAAATAAAAAAAAATGCCTATTACTTAATACCTACAGCCTAATTTATCTGTATGACATATATATGTTGTAAGTATTTTTAGCTAATAATTCATAATTATAACATATATTATAAGTTCTACGACATAATTAATTGTATTATTTGTTTATCTTATTAATTTTTTTAGAGAATTAAAAAAAGAAACTAAAGCCAAGGATAATATTCAAAGCGAAAAACGTCAGTTGTCTCTTTATGAGAATAAACAAAAAGAATTTCTGGGATATTAATGATGCTCAGTCAAAAGAGATTCACAAAATTATTGGTGAAATGATTTGTGTAGACAATGAACCATTCAATATGGTTGAACGTTCAGGATTCAATAAACTTATGTCATTTGTCAAACCATAGTACAAGGTATGGGTAAAGTAAAGTAAATATTAATTATTATGACCCTAGTTAGCTTAGTTTAATATCTACCTTACTTAAGTTTACTAATGTAATATACCAATATTCTGACTTGGTCACTTTTGGACACCAATGATACCATATTAGAAAAGTGTCATTGTTATTAAATATTAATTATTACTTATTAGTTAGGTATTACCTAAATTATTTAATAAATAATAAATTAATTAAAATGTTTTGATGCCAGGTCGAAAATATTTCACAGAAACTGTTATTCCTCAAATGTATACTAAGTTGAAGACAAAAGTAATAAATATACTGGAAACGTTTACTGCTGTGTCACTTACTTCTGATATTTGGACATATAGCTATAACAACGAAAGTTTTATTAGTTTTACAAGTCACTGGATCTCTGAAGATTTTAAACAACAGCATTGTACCTTAAATATAAGACACTAGTTTTGATAATTGTAGTAATTGTAGGTTTGATACTTTGGTAGTATTAACTATTATTTATAATATTTAAATATTATGTAATATAATTTATTACATAATATTTAAATATTGTTTATTTATTTATTTCTGTACAATTGAGTGAGTACCTAATGGATACAATAATTAAAAAGTTTCAGTTTTAAATTCATATTTATTATTTATATTTCCCTTATTTAGTAATTTCTTAGGGCATGGCATCCTTTGCCTAATACTAGGCCCTAAGTAATAACTAATTACCAGTGATAAATGATAACTCTGATATTTAATATTTATTATTGAAAAATAAAAATTATCCTAGTAAATAATTGTTGTTTTTAGTGATAATGGCGCTAATATGAAAAAGGGAGTTGATGATGCATCATTAGATAGCTTTGTTTTTTTGCACACAATTAATCTTCTTGTAACAGAGTCAGAAATCAGTCCAAGATCTCTTAGTTCACACCAGAAAAGTTTTTACTTATTTCCATCACTCATCATCAGCTACTGATAAACTGAAATTAATACAAATTAATCTAGGAGTTCAACCTAAGATGGTTATTCGAGATATTGACACTAGGTATAATACATATATTATTATTTTATCTATACCATCATTCATTATTAATTTTTAAAAAATCTAATTAATAGTATTTTTAATTTTAGGTAGAATTCTAGTTTTTATATGCTAGAACGTTTATTTAATTTAAAAAATGCCGTTTTAATTTTCACATCTGAGTCTCCATCAAGTCTGCCAACATTTAATGTGAATGATTGGACTTTAACGGAGTCATTATTGAATTTATTAAGACCATATGAAGAGCTCACCAAACGCATAAGTTCTAATAATTCAATAATAAGTGAAGTTATCCCTGCAATTATGTCATTGTATTCATTTTTTAATCGCCTAAGTAGTGTTCATTTTAAAGTTGGAACTACAAAAGATGTGATGCTGAGTAAACTCCATAAGCGATTTGAAAATGTAATAAAAAATGAGAACCTTATTCTAGCAACATTTTTGGACCCATGATTTAAGTTATTGTTTTTTAAACCTGAAAAAAGACCAGCAGTGAAGAAAAAAATTTTAAATACTATTTCAAACTTCAACAATCTTAGTTTAACAGTCACACCTGATAATGTTCCTATTGATATTTCTTCAACAACAAATAACAATCAAACGGTTGTAAAATCATTATGGGTATTTTACAGTGATATAGCGATTTCGAGTACCCGGCTTGGACTCGTTGGCCGGGTACCCGGAACACCTCTAATTTCAAACAATGTTTCTTGAACGTTCTGACAAAAAGTTAGAAGTATCTTATTCTAAAAATGCCCTAAAAACTAAGAAAATGCACTTCGATTTGTTTTCAAACCAATCGAAAAAGTGATTTGTATTATCACTCATATTTGATACCTCAGTTTCGGACATATTGATTGTTCCAACACTCCTAGGCAAGAATATTTAAAAAATGATGATGCTTTATCTTTTTTATTATAATTAATTAACCAGATAGTTTTAGAAAATGGATGAGAAACAATTACAGACAATAAAAATGGATAGGTCAAAATATTATTAAATTTTTTTCTACATTAATTAAAAACTTTCGATTTTTGAAAATTAATTCACGAAAATTATTCATTTTTATTATTATTTATTATTATTATTATTATTATTATTATTTATTTTTATTTGACTTTAACACTTTCACTTTATAATAATAGCATAATATAAAACAAAATAATATAATATTATTATAAAATATTAGTAAAATATTTTAAAGAAATGAGATTTATACGGAAAATTATGAAATAATTTAGAAAATTGATTGAAAGTGTTCGGAATACTGTACTTAGAATACTTGTAAAAAGTATTCAAACAAAGTAGGTATAGTCATATAGTCATAGTAGTAAAAAAAGAGTTATTATTTAAAAAGTATTTTGAATACCTTTAATATTTCGAATGCTACCCATATATATATATATATATATATATATATATATATATATATATATATA
>NW_020271717.1:1348990-1359248 GCF_003268045.1 Sipha flava | reverse complement strand
ATATATATATATATATATATATATATATATATATATATATATATATATGTATATATATGTGTATATATATAAAGAGTATAGCTTAATCCTAAAACACAGGTGATACCTATTATGATATTAGTTTTGTTCGTTATCAACATAGGTGGTTATTGGGGGACTTAAGGGGGGCTTAAGTACCCCTAAATATAATCAAACTACACCAGGTGTTAAAATAAATTTTATATTTTATTATTTTATATTTATAATTTTTATTTTATTTTGTTGGTATGTTGTTATATTAACGGACTATCGTTATTGGAGAGAACCATAGTTTGTAAGTACTAAAGGAAATAAAATAATAGATTGATACTTTTAAAATAAAATAAAAATTATTAGCTATTCAATATTTTATAATTTTATGTTCCTATAAACTGAATATATTTGGTGCCTCAACCAGAATAAAGTAGGAGTAGCTACTAGTTAGTGGGTTGAAGTTTCTCAAAATGTCTGCTTATGCTAATGGATAAGACAAAAATGCTAAGCCCCCCACGGACATGACCAAATATCCGCCTATGGTTATCAATAGGGAACGGATTTATATGTAATAAAAATATCGAAATATGTACATAATACACCAGAAGGGGTTGAGTGAAACCTTTCATATTTTACCTTTAATATGTACTTATATGACTTAACAAATTAGGGGGATACTATATTAAATAAATTATATAAAAAAGATAAGGACCACCCTAGTATATATATGTATATATATATAGTATATATAGTATGATTTATAAAATATGTGGAAAAAATTAAAATTAAAAAAAAAAATAATTATAAGTATTAAATTATCAAAATGATTTGTTGCATTGAATTATTACAATATCTTTTAAATTATCATATTTTAAATGTCACCTATTAGATATCAAAATAGTTTTAAAACGGCTAAATTATCGTTCCACATCAACTGATGTATTTAAAGCCGGTGCAACACGATTGTGCAATTTTTCCTTTTTTGATCCAACTAACCACGATTGTGCAAACAATTTGCAACGCCATTGCGCACCAAATTATATGTGTATATACTAGAGCTCTGCACGGTCCGTTTTTTTTTTAGACCGGGCTGGACTGATACATTTTAACAAAAACCAGAATCGGACCGAACCAGCCCGATAAAATAAAATTGAAACTCTGGGGTCTCCCCCCCCCCCCACGGTTGCGCCGATGACTATTATTCATTACTACTTTTATAACACGTACCTAATAATTAAGTATAATTTAAAATTTCTAGAAATATAGACATAGTTATCTCATATTATTTCGTCGTTATCATTTCCACGGAATTGGTATATATAAATGTTTATAAATTAATAACCGATAGTGATAATTGCTTGATTTTTTTTTTCTAATTTGTATACGTTTGGAAATAATACTGAAAACACAATGCAGGCAAATTCATTATCTCGTGTCCCTGCATTATATTTGTAGATCTGTATAATGGGTGAATATTATGTCAACAACAAGACTATAATAATTATCATAAAAACGTGTTGAGCTATTTTTGTATCCCAAAACATTATAATCTAAATGAAAATAATATAATATTATGAAATTATTTTTTATTTTACTACGTCATATAAATATATAAAATTGTATAAAGTAAAGATCACGGGACCGGACCGATCGAAACCAAATTTGAATTGAAGACGGACCAAACCGGACCAATTTTTTTTTTTTAAAGAAGGGACCGAACCACATAAAATTACAATACGCAAAGACCGAAAAAAACCGGACCACGGTCTATACCAGACCGTGCAGAGCTCTAGTATATACTAAGTATAATAATTTATGTACAATATTAAATAATGTATGCAATACATATTTTCTATAATAATAAATAATAATTCTATAATAATGCATATACATTAGGGTGTTCCTTAAATTTTTTTTTTTGCATTTTTGTTGGTCTCACCCACTTAATTTGTGTATATGCCTACAAAAACGAAGTACAAAAAGTCTTAAGTCAACCTATTAAGGTTAACCCGTGCCGACTTGAATTTGAAATTTGAGTATATTAATTCATTCATAATTTAATGATATATTTTACATTTTCATATATAACTCCTTTAAAATTAGGAAAATTAAAATGTGTTACAGAATATATTTTAAATATAATAAAATTGTCTATAAATTATGTTCTTATATACTTCTTCTTATTTATTATAATTTACAAGATATATTGAATTTTGTGTATAAAAGTACTATTTTCTCAAAATTATATTATGAATTTTTATAAATACACATTGCACATTGCACACAATTACAGAAATCATTAGATTATTTGAACATTAAAAACATCGTTATGTTCAATATTATCGAATTTTTTCTAGATAAGAATGGTATGGATTACGATCTACGAGTCTAATAGATTTTTATTAATAATATCGTGTAGTCGTCTTCGTTACGGTGCGTGATATAGTTGAGTACATCGTTTGTTGTTACGTTTTTTTTTTTTGGTACCTTATTGTTTTGCAAATATGTCTAGAAAATTACGAGCTGATGAACAAATATTTTTGATTGGGTCACCTTCTACCCAAATACTAGGCTCAAAACTCCCGCCTATTGGACAAGTGCTTTCAGTATTTTTTTATAATGTGAGAACAGTAAAACTTAATACGAGAGAAAGTGCTTCGTTAGCCGTTCGTGAATGCAATATTTTTTGGGAAAAAGCTCGAATTCCTGTCCGAGCAGTTCAGCATTGTATTAATAAACTTTTAAATGTGTACGAAGAATGGCGTGCTCTACAAAAAAATTCACAAAAGGTAGGTTCATTTAAATGAAAAGAAACAGAATTCATAAACAAACTGAACAATTTATTTGATATTGCACATGTTAATGCTTTAAATATAATGAAAATTGAAAATGACAAACAGTTTTTAATTAATCAAAGACTTCCTGGTCGAATTGGTTGTCTTGGTAGTATAGACAAAAAGTTACTTGAAAATGAAAACAAAGCAGAAAAACGTAAATATAGTGAAATAGAAAAACTAACAAATCGAAAACTTCAACATTCAAATTATAATGCAACTGAAATTCAAAATCAACTATCTGATATTTCCTTGAGTTCATCGTCGTCATCGTCAGATTTTGAATTCACACAATGCACTTGTATACCAATGACATTATCAGAAGAAAAAAGGGGCCGCACAAATTTCATTTCTCTAAAGCTTGTTGCTGCATTAGATCGATGTAAATTAAGTGTATATGTATATTATACATGCACTCAAACTATTTTCTACTAATTCACAAAATGCACTTTTTCAAAATCGAAATGAAAAGTTGATTGAGCTAATGATAGTTATAATAATAATATCGGCTAATGACTATCAGTATAGGAAAAAAAACAATTTATAATAAAAAAAATGTCGACTATTGAATATGTCAGTATATACATTTAGCATACATGTAATTTAGAAAAAAACTATTTTTAACCAAGTCAAGGATGATAATTTGTTGACAGTCTGTAATAATTGTGAAGGAAAATTGTGAATTAATAGGTAATAAGTTTGAGTGCATGTATATGAAAATTATATGTAGAAAGTATGCACAAGTATTATATACATTATTTTATGTTTTACATAAATTATTATACATAGCGTATATACACACATTATTATTTGGTGCGCAATGGTGTTGCGATTTTATCAGATAAAAAGGGATATGGGCGCAATTGTATTGCAAATATTTTGTGCAGCGTTGTGTAATTATTCGGATCGAAAAAGGAAAAATTGCGCAATCGTGTTACAGCCATTTAAAGCATATTTCAAGCGCATACTATCAAAAGCGATAATTACAAATTAGTGAAATATGTAAAAATATGTAAAATAAAAGTATCATAATTTTAATAGGAATGACTTAAATCATGAACATTTCTTATCGAATCTTAAATATCTCGTTTTAATAAAAATATGCATTTACATATAAATTCGTTCCCTAGTTATCAATTATTTAATTGTTTGGGACGTATTTGTTTGGTAAGTAATGTAATACAATAGAGATAGGTAAAATGCAATAAAATGTATCATATTATAAATTATAATGGTGAATAGATGGTTATGCTGATGATAACGATAAATTGTCAATAATTATTCAGTCTTGAATTTTATTTTAACTTAATCATGTAGTTAAAACATAAAAGTTCAAGTGGCCACTCAAAATTAGTGTTGATACCATGAATTAATTTGAACTTTGAATTCGTATGAAAAAAAAGATATTATTAAAAGTAGCTAAAATATCCAACCACAATATTTTCAAATATTTTTTACAAGTGGTTAAATTGATTGGTCGTTTCAAACCGACAAAATGTATTTAATAGTTTTAATCAAATACTATCAATTTTTGTTGTGATACCAGTTACAATTTTAGGATGTTAATGCCTTTTTTCAAAAATGACTATTGTCATGTCTAATTCGCTGGGCTGTAGGCAACCAAATATTTCGCCTGGGGTGAAACTTCAAAATGCGCCCTTAAGTATTTTAAAAAATATTTATTATAAAAAAAACTCACAAAAAAAACTGAATATTTTTTTTAAATGCAATATAAATAATGGTATTTAAGCGTTATGTAAGCGTTTATTAATTTTATTTAAGTCAAAAACTTATTAAAATATAAACATAGGTACATAATGATTATAAGTAGATACATAGGTATAACATAATAATATTTATAAATTATATAAGTAAATACATAAATACATAATATTACTTTTACATATAAGTAATAAGTTATAAGTAACAATTAAATTGCAAATTTTTCATATTTGTGTTTTCCCAAGAATTGCAGCCGGGAGGGGAGTAGGCACCTCTAGCTCTCCTTCCCTTGCTACTGCCCAGCTAATTTGAATTCTACTATACCTCAAGATCGCTTAGAATCTTTGTTATTTGCATTTGTGAAACAAGAGTTAACAAATTCAATAGACACAAATTATGTCAATGAAGACCTTAAAGCTATGAATCCTAAACAAAGAAGATTAATTTTATGATTTTTACCAGTTTACTACTTAACTTGATTTTTAATTTGTTGTTCAGACTTATATTTTTATAAATATTAGTTTATGGTTCATAAGTAATTAGAATTGTAGAAATATATTCAATCGTAATTCCTTAATAGGTACCTACTCAAATTACTCTTTAATGATAAAATATATGATGTAAAATTTTAGTTGATTGTTATTTCAGATAGGTTCTTTGTTTTAATATTGAAACTTGTAATAATAGCTCACAAGTGAATAGAATAACTTTATGTTTCATAATTAACAAGTCACTCGCCGGATAGTATAAATTTATTTGTATGGAAACATTTTCGTAACTTGGGGTAAATTCTTGGGATGGGGTCAAGATGTTGTAAAACTAAATATCTATTATTAAACCTATAATACTAATAGTTAATTAATTTCGAATTCAATCCATATGTATTCTATAATTTTGAAAATTATTATCGTATATTGTAGAACAATATTATAATATTATATTATTATTTTATATTATAACGAATAACTTACTCCTACCGTTCAAGTATAAATTAATAACTTACTATAACTCTATAATGAGTAAACAAAAATAAATTACGCGATCACGTTTAGTATTATAAAACGCATGGGTTCGTTATTCCATTTTTATTAAACGAATCTCAATAGATAACTTTCATGTTTAGAGTAAGGTATAACTCTTCTTTTATAAATATTTGAATATTGTAATTTAACAATCCATGTATTATATTAAGTTATATTTTTTTGGCTTATATATTTTTAACTTTAATATTTTTAACTAATTTATTATATTAAATTATTTTCGTTTAACGAAGGCATTTTCTATTTACATCATACACTATAGTTTTACTCAATTTAAAATGTAATACTTCAATAATAATTATATAACTTTATATCTTAAAATCCATATTAATACGTACTTATACATTCATTTGCGTAATTTGGAATTGGTTTTGGGGTGGGATTGGGATATAAATTTATACTATCATTTTAGTAGGGCTATGCCCCCCACACCCCCTTTAAACATTAAATCTCATATATCCCAATATTATATTAATTTATTATTATAAATTAAATGGTATAATAATGATTGTAAAAAATTTTAATTTTTAATTATTAACTTTTTCTAACTTTGTACTTACAGGTTGTTCTACAGAAATTATTGATCTGATTCTTTGTTTTTCCTAAGAAAATATCCTTGTGTTATTGATTTTTAAATTTGTAGATATGGATATGCCATAATAATTACATAGAAATAAGAAATACATAAATGTATGAAGATTTAGATTATTTCAAAAAATAGTTCAACTTTATTACAAGTTTTTTGTTAGGTTGGTCTTGATCTGAATTACATTTTGACAAGCTGTTTTCTTGATTAGTTTATTTAAATTTTTTTGAAAAAAAAAATAAAAGCATTCGACTGCTTTTTCATTTTTAATTTAATAATTGAATATGTAATTTAGTAATATATTAAATTTACATTATCGCACAATAGACACACATCCACAGTTAAAGAAAAAATAATATTATTTTATTACTCGTTTTATTATTTATAATATAAATAATAATAGATATTGATGTTGTACTATTGCTGATCGTTTACAGTTTTATAATATTTCAAAATAGTTAATACCAGTGATGCCAGTTATAATTTTTTTAAAAAGCTATGAGTACTATCACAAAAGGCCGGAAATCAGCTGAAAAAAAAACGATTAATAACAAACATATTAACGCAAAAATAAAAATATTAATACTATTAAAATTGTTGGCAATTTCCATTTCTTTCTTTAGTAAAGCTATTAATCTTTTTATCATATTTTGCAAGTAAATAATATTATTAGAACATTAAATATAATAAATAAAAATATTAAATAATCATAATTCATAGTTTATTAAATTTTAATGTTCTAAGCAGTCCAACATTAAAACAACAAACAAGGAAATAAAATAATAAGTATTAAAAATAACAAAACAAAATTAATAGGTAATACTTAAAAAAATGTTAGGATAGTAAATTAAAGTCTTTTGAATCACGAATCTACAATCGTGAAACGAACTAAGATATACTAGTCCAAGGTGTAAAGTGATAAATATTAACTAGATATGAATATAAATCCGATTCGTAGTTAACAACCACCACCGATAAATATAATTTGTTTTGATAACAACCATAAATATGGTTTATTATATGGAGTGATAACGAAAACGAAGGGAAAAACTCATGATATCAATGTCGTTATTTAATATTATACTTATATACACAAACAATCAATTAAAATATATTATATATAACTTAAATCAGAATTAAGCTAGTTAAAAACAATTAATGGCTAGAAAAAATGCTAGGAGCAAGATTGTATATTTTTTCAGTCAGATTGAAATGAAAAAGGCCAGATTTAGCCTTAAAAAGGCCAACATGGCATCACTGGTTAATACCTTATACCACTGAATAGAATAATATAATGATACATTGTTTGTCGACGTCGCCGAAAGCAATTTCCTAGGAAAATAAACCAAGTTTTGCTATAATGCTATAAATAGTCGAAAACAAGACTCAATATGTATAGTATAATATAGTTATTATAGTAATATGTCTACCACTGTATTCATTTTATTAATATTAATGATTATAATAAGAACTTTTAGATTATATAATAAATAATTGATAAATAACTAACATTAATATTTGTTTTAGAAAAAATTTCAATGTTTCACGTTTTTGTGAAATATTGTATGCTTTAAGCACTAATCAAGAGTGGTAAATTGTAGATTTATCAGTGTTATATTTTAACTCTGTTCTATACAATTTTCTTGTCATATATTATAATTGTTGAACTATCGTTGTTTTATATTAGTAAAATTAAAAAAATCTCGACTATGATAATATCCATGTATTCTTATTTCTTATCTTAAAATCTTTTAAAGCTTAGTACTTACGGAAATTTAATTATAATTATTTAAAAAAAAAAGCGCCTGGGGGGGGGATATATCACCATATCCCCCCCCAAAATTACGCCACTGGCGTAAACATACTGTTCTGTATGGAATAATGTATATTTTCATTATTTCTATCGATAATGGTCCACAGTAAATTATACACATTGTGTTTGTTTGGACATTGTGTTGATTTATAATGAACTTCTCACAGCATTCCATTTTTTTTAATTTACTTTATGATATATTGTCTAGCGGTGTTGCATTCCAGTTCGACAGTTAACACAAATTTAATATCAAATATTTAATACTAAAAATAAAAAAATAAAAACAGTATGACTTTAAATAAAAAATAAAGTTAAAAAATTTGTGAAATCAGGTGAAATTCATAAATCTAATTACTAAGAAAAGTCACGAATGGTAACGAAACCAATATTCGTTGGGATTTAATATTTTTTAGCCAGTGCTACTTGTTTTTTGATAATGTAAGATATCAACTACTGAATATAAGTATACTATATTAAAGGTAAACATTACTCTTTACAGCCATAATAATAATATCATAATATCATAATAATAATATAAATAAAATCAATGAATAGCAAAAAGTCTATTAGTTCTAAAGATAATCTAAAATGGAAAATAAATAACGATAAACCACGTATTAAAAAAAAAAATAATAATAATAATAGCTTTTGGCATGCCTACCAAGCCAAATTGGTCTATATTTACGCTCGGTTAACTTAGATCTTGGGACGGGTAAGTGCACAAGTTCGTTTTTATATTTCTTTAGAACTCATATCATATTCATAATAATGCGAAATTATCTTCTTCTTCATTGCCGAAGGTAGGTAAGTACGTTATTTTTAATGATGGAGAATATGTTGTATGCACTTCTCCTTTCGTTCATCACATTATCATCTCCACTTTTTTTTCCAGTAAAATTAACTGTACACAGAGGCGTACCCAAGGGGGGGGATTTCGAGTCCGGACCCCCGCATTGAAATTTCAACGTTTACATTTTTTACGAGATTCAAATTAAATTTAATAAAACTTAAAATAAAATAGTATTAATATTATAAACGTATTTTGAAATCTAAACCATTTGTTATTTGGTATCGTATTTATCATATTAATCATAATTAATATTATACATTCTGTCTGTTGCAATGGCGTAGCTATCATAGGGCAAGGCGGGACAGTTCCCTGGGGCCCCGGAGCACAAGGGGCACTTTGAACATTTCTGAAACTTCCCTAAAATAATTACCAATGTTGATGATGGTATTTAACTTTCCAAATCGTACGTGGTGGTTCCAGTAACAATCAGTACTGAATTACATAATAATACACGCAATATTTGTTTTTTTTTTTTAATGGGTACCTACCTCCTAATAAACTGCATTTTCGTTTTACTTTGCACGTCTATTAATTGTCTGGTAATTAGTTTTATTTATCATTTCGCAATAAATATTAACTATTTACATTTTTAAATACATTTTACAATATTAACTATCAGTGGCGTAGCCAGGATTTTTAAATGGGGGGGGGCTAACCACTTTTTTTGGATAAGTAAGGTAAGAGAGGATATGAGAATTCATACTTAACCCCCCCCACCATCTACCACCAAGTTTCTAAACGTAATTCAAGCATTTTAGTATAGTTTTAAAAATATTTATTAATATATAATTTATAATAATAATTATAATTTTGGTTTCAGTGTTCAGTCACTTGCTCCACTCTGACAGCTGCATCCTCTTAGGCGAATTTCTGGCAAATTCAGTTATTATTTCACTTTCATCGAATTGCTCTATTTTATTTATATTAGCCATAGCTAACCCATTCAGTCTGTTTTCCGACATGGTGTTTCTTAAAAATTTTTTTAAGCGATTAAGTGCTGAAAATGCTCTTTCCGGAGTGAAAGAGGTAACTGGTAACGTGGAGAATAATTGTAAAGGTATTTTAATGTTAGGTCGAAGATTGGTGCGATGAGAGAGTAAATCAAGAGCAGAATTCGGTTTTGGAATAGTATTTTGACTCCATTGTTGCCTCCATATGAACAGGTCAGCTCTGATTGTAGATGAGGTATCATCATGGAGATCTTGGACATATATTTTAGCAGCTTTTATAATATTTTTATCGTCATACATATTTAAATTGGCCGGAATAAGTCCTTCAAGTGGCATAACATCAATAAGCCTTTGATTAAAACGAGCATTGATTCTATTAAATAATCAAGATACATTATACATATAAACACGGCCCATGGGAGAGGCTATAGCCCCCTTACCCCCCCCCCCC
>NW_020271717.1:1292101-1348890 GCF_003268045.1 Sipha flava | reverse complement strand
ACAGACCCTTATACCACCTAAACACGGCCCATGGGAGAGGCTATAGCCCCCTTACCCCCCCCCCCTGGCTACGCCACTGTTAACTATTGAACTATTCACATTAAAAAAAAAAAAACCAATAATATGAACATACCTTGAATTTTCATGTAAGAAAAATATCAGAGTTTATAGCTTACATACGGAACCGGAGCCCTGTCCTGTGTGGCTATGCCACTGGTCTGTTGTGGCCTTTAACATGAGGATTGTATAATTTTTAAAATAACCACAGACTACAAGTTGTAGTTCGTAATAATAACTATCCGTTTTTGGAGGTACCTGTCGTCATGATAGTGATTAGTGGCGGCAAATATTATATTATTATATTATAACTAACAGGCTCGTGTTCGCTTGAACTACAAAAATCTATAAATAGATATTAGGTATTTTTCTATTTGATAAAATAAAAATTATTAAAAACAGCTATCATAGTTGCAATCAATAATGAGAAACGAAACAATGACTAATAGAGCTATTACCCACATAACTTGTCAGTTGTGAAATGTGAATTGACGTTTACGTGATTTTGTGACTCGTGTTTTTCATATTTTTTTGAAGATTTTTAATTGTATTATGAATTTGAAAAACTTTTGTATAGGTAACGCAAAAGTTTTGCATTTTTTGACAAAATTAACCTTAAATGCATTTCTAGGAAATTTTTTGACCATTTTAGTGCATTTTCTTGGTTTTTAGGGCATTTTTAACTATTTGTTCATAAAAATGAACGAAAATTATGAAAGAAGGATATTATCCAACTAACGACAATCATTTTTGTTTTAAAATATAAGACAGCATATAATTATACAATGTAATAGCAATTTTGTTCAGGTTAGTAATAATGACTAGCAAAAATATTTTAAAACATTAACAATTTATTTTAAATTATAATTTAGAATCAATGAAAGAAAACAATAGTATAACAGAACTAAACTAGTAACAACGTACAATACTATAAAAAAAATACACTAGTGTGGTATAATTTAAAATTTTTTTTTTCATTTTTTAAGCTATAATAAATTTAATTGAAATGCTTTTTATAGCTCATTTTTTTAAGTACATTTTTTGAGATATTTTAGGACATTAAAATCTCAATCCTAGTTATAACTTATTTTTTATTTTATATTTAATAGTATTCTGCTGGTTAAAAATGTAACTATGATCATGGGTGCCCCATAAGTAAAACTTTAAAAAGGAGCTAATTTTGCTTTTCAATTTATGAGCTATCATATATTCTCAAAAAGGTAACACTTATTCAATTTTATATTATTATTATTTTTCTAGAGAAAGGAGGGAGGCAAGTGCACAATCTTGCCTTCCCCAATGATCGCCCTTTACTATGATTATATTTAGAGAACAAATTATGTAAAATTGTTAGACCTTAAATAATTTCTAGTTATGCCACTGACTGTACTTATAAATTTAAATGTTATTTATATACATGCTATCAATATTAGAACAGTGATAAGACTTACGAATGCAAGCTTGCAGGTTATATATATATTATAAAAATGAATATCGCATACCTAGGGCCGTGCCTAGGGGGTGCGAGAAGTTAGGTTAGTTGCGTGTGCACCGGGTGCCATGAACACTGGGGTGCCAAAGCTTTTTCATAATCTAAGTAATATTACTGAAAATTAACCATATTATTTAATTCAATATATATATGTTACGGTAAAAAATGAATATTGGTGAATGTCGTCATTCTCCGGTGAATGACGTCTTTTACCAAAATGATTCGATTATGTAAGATAAATGATGTAAAAAACCAGATTTTAAATTCGAATGTACATCTTTCACCGGTCATTGATGTTATTTACCAAAACTAGTGGTAAATGATGATAAATCTCAAATAATACACTGATTTTTTTACTATAGGTACTATTTATAATAATGATTTATTGTTAAAATAAAAAAATAATAAAATAATAAAATACGTGCATATTACAAATTATTTATTTGTACAATTTTGGTGACTATAAAATTTTGAACTGCACAACATTTCCACTGCATTGCAAGCACATTTTTTAGTATCACAACCAGTTTTGCAGTTGCATCGATTAAATCCTTGATGACCAGCTATTCCATGTCCTGCTGCTTCTCTTAATGTTATTTCCCTGTCTTTAAATTTTTCATGGCTTCATCTAGCTCTAGAAATTATTCTTTACATGGAGAAATTTGTGCTCGTGTATATTTGTGTTTCAACACCTCATATTCTGTCATTTCTATCATTTCTGTCACAAATTTTTACAAATAATATTATAAAACACACATTCATAGCAAATACAACTCGCTATAATATACCCATCGGTACTAACTAATAAACTAAAAGATTATCTCACATTATTACTCGGGTTATCGACGTTATTGCTAGTTGGGATTTTCGTTTATAAAAGTATTAAACATCATTCTCCAATTAAACTGGTGATTGACGACAGTAACCGGAGAATGTCTGCATTTACAACGTTTACCAATTTTTAGGTAAATGATGTCATTTACCGGGGAATGACGTCTTTTACCACATTTACATCATTCACCGTAACATATATATAACACGTTTACGCCAGGGTCTCGACGCGAAATCGACATTATTAACATTGTCTTGATCGGCGGAGTTGCTAGTTTATTTTTAGTATTGGTATTTATTTTTGCACCGAAATCGGCTAGATGATAAACTAACAATAATATATCATTTATATTCTATTATTATTGTTACTTGTTGTAATTAATTTAATAACATTAATAACATAAACGAACATCGACTTGACCGAGTTGTACGGTTTTATTTTGAACCCGTCTATGATAGTGTTCACATCAAAGCTCATGAATGCAAAATTGCATAGGTACCTAATTATTTTTCATCAGCAATCAATTAAAAACGTAAGTTATTTTTTGTGTAATCGAATAAGTTTAATTTGCAAATAAATTAAACTGATTTAGAATGATAAGTTATTATCTACCTATATGTTTAATTCTACCTATAAAATTATTTTTATAGAGTTTTTTTTTTTTATTTAAAGAGCTCTTAGAAATACTATGAAGCTCGACAATTATAATAAAATACATCGATTAATTTATTAAAATACAATTAGATAAAACATATGACATAAAAATATTAAAATAATAAAAGATTGTATGCAGAAACCAGCCTTGTGAACGAAGGAAATAATTAAAATGAGAGCAGATTTTGAAATTTAGAATGCTAAAAGTATTGAATGGGTTATTAAGAAACTAATAATAATATTGCGTTTGGTAGGTAGAGAAGGGCAATCAAAGATAATATAAGATAAAATACAAATTTGTTTTCTTCTAAATGGAGTGTGCAAAGAAGGGAACAGTAGCATAACTTGATGATAAAGGGCCCATGTGAAAATGTCCAGGCTTATATTATTAATTATTGTTATTATATTAAAACAAATAATATAATATAGTAGAAATATTGTAAGGGACAAAGGCAATATCAAAACAGATCTTGGGGCCCCCCCAAAACCGGGGGTCTCTGTGAATTTTACAACCAATACTCCCGATAATTGCACCACTGGAAGGGAATCATTAAGATTTAATTTGCAAGCAAGAAGGTAAGAGATGCGTAATCGGTTTAATTTGATTATGAAGGATGTGGATACAGTAAGATTGTTGAACCATACTTTGTCTGGTATAACGGGAACTACAGATTTAAATCTAGGGGCAAAATTTGCGGGTAACTTGTTCATGTAAGTAGATCCGGGTGAGAAAACATGGCGTCGATGAATCAGTTTGAATTATATTACTTATATTGTTCTTTAATCGTTGATTATTTCTTTTATTAATTTAATAAATATAAAATAAGTAGTTATATAAAACCCTCTATTCTTAAGTTGTCTCCTTTACAGCTTATGCTTAGCAATAATTATAGGTTCAAAAATATTTTGTAGAGGGTTGAGTGCGCTAAAAATGATTTTTGAAACCGGGCGCTAATTATGCTAGGCACGGTACTATGCATACCTGTATTTATGAACTGGCTGATCGTTGCTTATCAATGTTTATTAATTAATTTACAAAGTGTAACGTGATATTTAATAATGATTTATAGCTAATAAAAATCGTAATGCTTACAAACAATATTATCATTATGTACTTGTGATTAATTACTCAGTAACTAAGCAATAGAAACAATAATATGATTTTCTTTTATGTTTTAATATTTCCAAGGTAATAATTATCTTTTCAGATTAATGTACAACGGCATGTACCTGTTTCCTTTATTTAATCAATCTAATTAATAAAATAGAACTAACAAATAAATAACAATTTCAATAACTCACAAGTTTTAAAAAAATCGTTGTAAAATATTTAATGATTGCCTGTTATTCTGATCACACTAGTTTGGCCATCAAGATATTATAAAAACTATGAAACGTTAAACTATAAAAGTGAAATGTTTTTTTTTTACCATTTTACCATTCAGTCACAAAAATATACAACTCAATATTGATTGTTTTTTTATTTACCCTTTGATGTCTCCAATATCCAATATGGAAACATTCCACCACCTAATCAACAATTATAAGGCCGCGCGCACATTGTGTACGAATTTGTTTCGTACGAAAACGTACGAATACTGGTCGTACGAATTGATTGCGCACATTGAATACGTTTTTTTTCCGTAAATTTTATTTAATTTATTCATTTATCCATTGCCGGCGTACGAACGTTAATGAAATCCGGACAAGTTCGGATTGTTTTCGTACGTCAAAGTTACACGTACGTATACGTACGAACAAATCGCACCAAGTCTGCGCGCTCACATAGTATTTGGTAAATCGGGATCATTCATGCGTGTACGTACAAGTTCGCACGAATCAAATTCGTACGAAAACGCATTCAATGTGCGCGCGACCTAATATTTCAGTCAAATTCAATCTCACAAGAAACCATCCATTAAATGTTATTTATATATTGTTAATTATCTATTGATCATCAGCTTATAATTAAACATATTAGGTTCGATGTGTTATTGATTTTATCAACCGATATGCTTTATATACTACCTACTCGTATATTAATATAAATATTGATATTAACATTCCACTACTTTTATCAACATAACTATAAGGTATCTTTTTAACAATAGTTTGTTCTCTTGCTAGTTCTAAAATATTTTATATCTTATTTACATTGATTTTTTTTTTTTTTATACATACATATATACTATACGTTTATGCTTCTAAACTTTGTTTATTTACATATTAGTTATATATCATTTAATAATAATAATAGTTGTAGTTGTATGAATATTATGTATATTATTAAAAATTAGCAGTATTAATAATATAATATTAATATTTATTGTATTTATAATTTATTATTATAATACAATATAAAATAAAATAAAATAATATTGGACATATGTGGTTTTTTGTCGGCGGCATTTTTTTTTTTTTTTACTTATATATGTATAAAACTGTTGAAAAATCAAATAAATTATATAATATAACACAACCTATTAATTAGACAGTTAAATATTTGAACGTGATAATTATAAGACAGAAATATTTAAAACAAATTGTTCAACATTTAAAATGAAAATCATTAATGTAAAATAGTATTATTGCTTTTCAATATAATCAAAAACAAGAAGAAATATCAATAATAATTACTTCTACAATTAAAAAAAAAAAATTGTACGTATAAAAAATGAAAGAAGTTTGTATTTTCAAGTCATCAAGAAATACAAAATACCGGAGATTCAGTTTCCATTAAAAACAATTATTAGTATTAAAGAAAGACAATATAATAATTTTTTTTAATTTACTATCCTGTTGACAATGGTATTTAAGATGTACATTTCTTGTGGTTTAATTGGGCAACGACATGCTATCTGTGGTCAGAGCACTGTACATCTTGATGACAACCAATTGAGCGCAGCAGCACTTCCACCACCTTGACCAAGTTTC
This sequence comes from Sipha flava, assembly GCF_003268045.1. NCBI lineage: Eukaryota > Metazoa > Arthropoda > Insecta > Hemiptera > Aphididae > Sipha > Sipha flava. The sequence continues at coordinate 1,342,921 of NW_020271717.1, read as the reverse complement.
TTTGGCCCATTATTGTCTCGTAAATGGTGACCACTGGATTGTACACCACCTTTTGGAGGATTAGATGCTTCCTTCAGATAAAAAATTAATCTAATTAGAAACCACATTTTATATATTAATTGGAGAAAAATAATTGAAATTTTCCAATGTCAACAATTAAAAAATTTTAATTTTTTTTTCTGTCAGCAAATAATTTGTTACTATAATAGTTTGAATTGAAGTGTTAAAATAATATTAAAAAAAAAAAAAATTATAAAATACAAATAGCTTTGTTACTTGAAATAAATATTTACATATTTCTAATTGAGTATTAAAAGTTTCATAGTACACAGTTACATAAATTGATAAGATAATAAGTAAACATTTTAAAACATTTTAAAAGTTCATAATAGATTAAATAAATTGTAAATAATAATAACAAAACAAAAGAAAAAAAATGAGTTATAATACATAACTCTTGAAATAATGACAACATTATTTATATTTTATTTACTTCTACTAATTAAAATACTGCATTACAATTTTACAAACTCTTAAATCAATAAATTAAAACTCAAAACACTATACTATCAGAGATAATATTATCTATGATACTGCTACTCAAACTTGCACACATATACACACACTCTAACCTTCTATGTAACACCAACATCGAGTTGAGAAATTAAAATAAATCCATAAAATCCAACGTTGACAGCAACAGCCAATGGATGAGATTTAAACAAATATAGTAAAATAAACATATTAATTATACACAATACAATTAAATGGATAGTTTTTAAGAAATAAATAAAAAATATATAATCTGAATAAATATTAATTTTAATAAACTAACCAATTTCTTTTCAGTTTTTGTCTTGATATCTCTGGCCAAAGTGTGAAAAGCTTCCTCAACATTAACACTTGCTTTTGCTGAAGTTTCCATAAATTTTATACCATATTCAACTGCTAATTGTTCACCGCGTTCCTTTGATACCTAAAACATGAAAATCCAATAATAAATATAGCATATTTATTATAACATCATGTCATATTATGTATAAAAACCAACTTATATTTTCTTAACCTGAATAAGTATAAAAGTAGTGAATGGTTCTTAATAATATTAAATCTATTTTTAGTTAACTAATAGATAAAATCTGGTGCTAATAAATAATTTCTACTAGCAGTATCATTTACCTGACGTCCTGAGCTTAATTCACATTTATTTCCTAAAAGCATTTTTTCAACATCAGCTGATGCGTTTTCTTCAATGTTGCGTATCCAATTTTTGATGTTATCAAAAGACTTTTCATTTGTAACATCGTAGACTAACATAATTCCCATTGCACCACGATAATAAGCAGTTGTTATTGTCCTAAAACGTTCTTGGCCAGCAGTGTCCCTAAAAACATAAAATTACATTTTTACAAGAAATGTATACACCAGCAGAAATTATATCTAACAATTTAAACAGCTACACAGCAGGGTATTTAAGGATAATAATACTGCTGATGGTGATAGCATACAGTACACAGGAGGGACTTACCAAATTTGTAATTTTATCTTCTTGCCGTCCATTTCGATGGTACGTATCTTGAAGTCAATACCAATTGTGGATATGAACGTTGTGTTGAAAGCGTCTTCACTGAAACGGAACAACACACAAGTTTTGCCCACACCCGAGTCGCCAATCAGTAAAAGTTTGAACAGGTAATCGTAGGTTTTTGCCATCGCGGATGGTTTGGTCACGGATGTAGACTGATGACGGTGATGCGTTTACGGGTCAGTTATGGGCCGCAGCGGCGTCTGACGAGGTTGAAGGGTAATTCTCGCTCTTCAATGCCGTCCGCGCGTGAATCGCGTTAGGGAGTGAGGGGAAAAAAAACAAACGAGCAAAAATAAACAATGGAAAAAGGCCTAGAATATGCAAGTGAATGCACGCGCGTGTGTGCGTGTGCAAATGGAACGCGTTTCGACGTGCAAAAAAGAGCCTTCACCGAATCGAACTCATAACACTGACGGGGAAAAAAAAAATAAATTAAAAAAAAAAAAAAAAAAAAAGAGAATAAAAAAAATCGCTCAAACGATAGCAGCCGCGGGGCAAATGCGAGTGTGTGCGCGCGCGTGTGTGTACGTTACACCTAATAGAAGCGATCACACGATTTGGCGAACGCGAACCGTACGGACACGACGGATGACATTCGATGCGACGGAACGTTGACGGTCGACTGTAGCAACTGCAGCAGCCGTACGTGCGACGAAAATAATAAATATTAATTATAATAATACAACGTGCGTTAATATTTATGCACTGCAATATAAATATTCGGTTTCCTTGAGCAAAGACTAATAACAATAATAATAGTAATAGTGGTTTAATTTTTTTTTTTTTTTTTTTATCTCGTCACTCACACTCCGCTCATGACTACTACTGAGGGCATTCGTTATCAGCCCTCCTGCTGCAATATCACAACCGCAGACGGCGGCTGCGCGCAAAAAATTAAGAAAAGGAGAAAATAAATGTATCCGCGTACGTGCGAGTGCGAGTGAACGGAACGACGACCGATGGCAGCGGTACCGTGCGTGCGTCGGTGCACAAACCATCTCGGCCGACCGCCGCCGATATCGCCCGATCGCTGTTTTCACGACGACCCGTTCGATCGCAGCTGTTGCTCGACACCGCGAAAAGAATACCTACCGTACCCGTTCCTCGCCCACGCTTCGCGCCCGGTCTCGTCAGAATCATTACGATAGCCATCCCGCCCATCGCTCAAGACACGTAATTGGTGTACAATCAGGGCCGTCCCGAAGATGAAAATCAATGGGAGGGGGGGGGGGGTGAATAATATGAATAATTCCGACTACAATTTTTTTACTCAATGTATGTAGTATAATTAACTATACGTAGTAATATTTTTACTTCTTAACATGTATATATGTTTCAGTGTTGTATGTTCTTAAAATTGACAATTTATTTATATATATATATATTTTATATTGTAAAATAAGTAGTAACATAAATTTTATTCGTGTATACACTGTATTACGAAATATGTAATATTTGTTTTCCGTAAGTAAAATTAGGTGCGTCTAGGCTATAATGAAACGAGTTCAGCTGCCGACTGGTGTTTTCGTCGGGGGGAGACACCCCCAAGTACCCCACCTCCCTTCGGGACGACCCTGTGTACAATAATGATATTGTTGCGTGTGCGGTGCAGCGGTGCCATTACGTGGAGGGGGCAACTCTTGCCGCGGTCCAGAGTTTAGCTATTCCATAATCGGCCCATCATCAAAACACGTATATACATCTTAGAGCCTTGAAAATGTTGAAAATCAGGTAGAAACGAAACGCGTATTATAGGTGCACTCATTTATGTATCAAGTACAAATCATTACATATTTGGACTGGTATGACGTCCCTTTCTCCCTGCGTTTAGTAAAATGAGCCACAGGGTAGGCATTTTAATAACAACATGCCGACTGCCGTACCCTGGAAATGAAATGACGCCTTTGGTGCAACGGGCACGGCATAGATTCGCAATATCGCTTTATCAATCGACGATTCGCCCGGGTGATTTCTTTTTCTTATGTCACGTCTAAGAGATTATAAAATATTTGCAATACCCGGCTGATAAGAATTCATGTGCCAACGGTGATGATAACGCGCAGTGATTATCTAGGCCGACGACCACTACGGTCTGTAGTTGTACGTTTTCCGTGGCGATTACGTCCCGTTGTCTGGAATTAATTGCCGTCCGTCCACGCGAACACCTCGTTACGCACGTGAGTCTTGGACTTGCTCCCGCCGACAGTGTAACGACCCTCCGCTAACTCCAAAATGGTGGTAAGTATGCTTACAAAACGTCCGTGTACAAGGTGCATCAATGATCGCTAAATGGTTTTTCTAATATATTTTTAGGGTGTAGCGATGAGAAAAAAAATTAACACCACGCCACCGACTGTGAGGTTTGCCGGAACGACAACAGTTATTGATCGCCATGGTATACTGAGAGTCGAAAGTCGACGGCAGCAGAAAATCCCAACGGAGAATGGTCGGGATTATGATGATGATAATAAATTCAAGTTGAGCCGTACTTGCATATACTCAACCATTGTTTTGCTGTTTGCAATTATGATGTTGTCATATCGTGGCTATTTAGACACACGAGCTGTTAATTATCCCTATCAAGGACCAAAAGTATATCCTGAGTTATACTATTTCATTTATTAATTTTTACACAAACATTGATATTTAGTTTTCAACATGCAAAAGCTATTTTAAATAAGTTTTATTTAAAATTACTCTTATTTTTAATCAAATTATTTAAAAATAATGAATACTTTTCATTCAATTTACAAATTTTTAATTAAAAGTAAATACAATTTTTTTAAATAATTTATACATTTTTTTTTCTTAATTTAAAATATTTTTGTTTAGCTATATAACTTCCAGTTTTTGATAGTTCATTTTCAATTACATTTTTTTATATATATACATTTATATATAATATATATATATATATATATATAATTATAAAATAATGTTCAGTCTTATTTTTAAAAATTACATACCAATATATATTATGTTGCGTGCCATCAGTTCAACAATTCTAAGGTTAGGAAATGTGATAAAATACTTCAAATAATAAATCAAATTAAGTTAAACTCTATTTATAGTAAAATATTCTAAGTCCAAAAAATTTAATTTATTTAGTAAGTTAATTGGCGTAAAGGTGCTTGCTACAATCTGACTATAATACATCTGCCTATGGGTCTGTTCCATACCCTCTTATCTCCCTATACTTGTTTTAACATCTAAATTATTGTTTCATTTCTTATTACCAGTGTTCGTAAAATGCCTAAATAAGCATGCATTTATGCACTTAAAATTGGCAAAATATGCCTTAAAAAGTTAAAAAATTGTGCATTTATATACACTTAAAAAATGCTTACTTAAAAAAATCATAAATAATTATAGAAATAACATGAATTATCCTTTAATTTTTTAATAGTTATATTTTATTTTTTATGTCACAATTAAAAAAATATATTTTAAATACTATTTTTTACTATTCCTAAATGCTCATGAACTGCTTATAATATACATATTTGTCAGTAATTAATTTTAAATCTAAACTTTTGAAACAAATTTATTTATTAAATGTACAAGTATCAAGAAGATAAGAAAAGAAAAGATAGATAGTACAATTTCTATATTTAATTTTATATATATTTTCCATTTCGATTTTTGATAAATTCTAATAGAATGTTGTATAATATGCCCGATAAAATAGAAATATGCATAAATATACCAAATATAAAAAAACATGCCAAATATGCAAAATAAAATTTCACATACTTAACCGTGGTACCTTGAAAAGTCATTTAGCTTTAAATACAACTTTGTTAAATTGATATGCAAATGCATGAACTTACGAGCCCTGCTTATTACTATCAATAATAGTATTTGGCTAATAATATGTAAATCCCTATACAAAGTTTTTGACTTGTACTTTAGTTATGATTGTGCGCCCAACCCTGGATTACTTATACAATTGTTTGGCCTCGTGAATTCTGCATTTTGCATAACCACTTTTCACATGTCTTATATTCCATTGTGTAATTTGTATTTACATACTATTTGGAATACGCTCATAATCCTTTAGCAATTGCAACCGTACTACTGGTACCTATGTATAATGATTATATAAGAGTTAGTCAAGTATTATTTATGTGGTATGTGGTCCTGCCCATATAATGTTACTTGTAAGGACATACATCTATGTAACAATTATAATAAATATAATTATATTTAATTTTAAAGTATTTCTTATAAATATATCTATTTAAAATCTAGTTTAACAATTTTTTTATTTCAGGTTTTACAGAAAACTAATGAACTCACAATATGGGGTACTTATAGACCTGGTGCTTATCTAGGGCTACGTACCAAAGAATCGTTAGGAAAAGGTTCTGTTGCTGCTGGTCTTATGTGGTACACACAAAAACATTTAATGAATACTGGATCAATTGATTCTTCAATACGTCATATGTGTGATAATTCTCATGAAAATCTAGTGTATGGTTATGTTGAACATGACACTACAAACTATGGACATCAAGTTATTAATGATGGAAAAGAAAATGGATTTACATTACATACAATATTTTTACGACCTGATAAAGATGTTAATACTGGTACATCAAATACTGATTGGACTACCCGAATCATTTATGAAACAAATAATACAGCATCATCAATGTCCCTAGTATGGTATGTTTATATTGATCCTGGAGATGAAGATCAATTTTTAGATAGTCGAAAATATTCTCTTGATGTACTGCAAAATGAAGATAACTCAGTAGATATCCCTCTTGCAACAATAATGGGCTCTACACCTAGTCTAAGCGACTTCAAAATGTCTTTAATTCCTCTTGCATCTAATAATACCAATAATTTAAGTAAATTTACAGTACATATAAATACAAGTTATAGTAGTTTATGGTGTCCTAATGCAGCCATGTTAAAACAATGTTTAGCTAAAACAATGGCTGTTAAACGACCAATAGTAAAAGATAGCAGAACTGGTTCACAAATCATGCTTGTGAATGAAAAGTTAAATAAACATGATGGTGAACAAACATCTAATCTTTTAAAAAATTTTCTAGCAGTTCAAGTGACAATTAGCCATAGCAGAAAAAAATCGACTGAAAATACATCAAACCTTAAACATTTCAGGTATGCACTAGATGTGGCATATATTCAAAAAAATAGAAAATCTGATAGAGATGTATTTAAAAATACAGTTCCATTATTAATTGGTGATACATTTGATTTAGTACAAACCAAATACAGTAATAGATTTAATCAAAAATTTGAAAAGACATTTCCAATTAATATTAACAGAGAAAACCCTGTCGAAATATCTTTGTTAATGAAATTTGCAAAAGTTACTTTTAGTAATATGGCTGGAAGTATAGGTTTCTTTTATGGGTCCTCTCTAGTTAGAGATGATGATAATGAAAATAATCTAAATAACGTTGGTGTATCAGAAATAGAAATAGTAGATGCTGTGAAATATTGGAGAGCCGGACTACTGACAGCAGTACCATCAAGATCTCAGTTTCCTAGAGGTTTTTTGTGGGATGATGGTTTTCATGGCTTAATGTTAGGAAGCTGGAGTATTGAATTACAATTGCATATTTTAGGCCATTGGATGGATTTATTAAATTATCAAGGATGGATACCTAGAGAACAAGTAAGAAAATATTTTAAAATTATTAAATAAATTTAATACATTTTATGTTCAATTTTCTAATTACTTTATATCTAACGAAATGTATTAATTTTCAGATCCTTGGCTCAGAAGCTAGATCTAGGGTACCAAAAGAGTTCATTGTTCAAAGTTCACGAGCTGCTAATCCACCAGCACTGTTACTTACTGTTGATTTATTATTAAGACAAATTAAACAATGTCGACAAACAAGCGATATTAATAGCGATAGTAAAAATGAGAAATTAAACTTTAATGAAATCGATGATACATTAAGAAAATTATATCCAAGATTGAAAGCATGGTATGCTTGGTTTAATCGTACTCAAAAAGCAGTAAACAATTATACTAAACATTCTAAATCATCAAGTAATTCTAATAATATGAAATTAGATGTAAGATTTATTGGATATCGTTGGAGAGGACGTGATGCAACAACTAATAGGGAACTTAATCCAAAAACGTTGACATCAGGCATGGACGATTATCCTAGATCATCGCATCCAGTTAATGATGATGGTACTTTAAATTTACCTATTAATAGTGTTTTAAACGAAGGAAATGATTTTGAAACATCTGAGCGTCATGTTGATTTACATTGCTGGATGACCCATGGTGCACGGATCATGAATAATCTTCATAACTATCTCCAACCATCGATAATAACTAATTTTGAAAATAAATATTCTACACACTTTTGGATGCTAGTTGAGAGTTTAGATCATCTACATTGGACGGAGGGAAATAGTGACTCTTCTCAAAACCTTGCATCCAAAATACCAATGTATGCAGATTTTGGTATACATACTGATGATGTTAGATTAGAAAAAGTAAAAGGAATGCAAGATTCTGTGCGAATTGTTGGACGAGTAGATCCACCTAAATGGCGTTTTGTAGATTCTCATGTTGGTTATAATGCCCTATTTCCTATGTTTTTCCGATTAGTAAAAAATTCAGATCGTTTAAATGCAATACTGGATCTAATAGAGGGAGTTAATAATGATAGTACTGAAAACCTTGGTCTATTGACCAAAGGTTGTGGCTTAAGATCGTTATCAAAAACTTCACCATTATATAAAGTAAAAAACACTATGCACGACCCTCCATATTGGCGAGGCTCTGTTTGGATTAATATGCAATACTTAGCTTGTTCGTCATTATACTACTATGCAAATCTACCTGAAGACACTGAATCTACGCATACCAATAATGATAAGTATAATAACTTAGAACCAATACGTCACTTGGATGTAAAAACCAAGCAAAGATGTAGACAATTATATAATAAAATACGCAATGATGTCATTCAATGTGTATACAATGAATGGAAACGCACTGGGTACGTGTGGGAGCAGTATGAAGATGAACCTGTCACAGACTCTAAATTTGGTTTAATTCATAAAGGCAAAGGAACCAGACCATTCACAGGGTGGTCAGCAAATGTTGTACTTTTAATGGCTGAAATTTATTAAAGTCTTAAAGATAAATGCATTATTTTTGTTGTTTATAATGAAGTAATATTATGCATCATGTGCATGATTAAATTCATTTACGCTATATATAAATTCTTATGGATGGACAGTTAATAAGTACTATTATTTTGATATTTATAGATTAAAGGGTGGGTGCTTAGACAATTTTTGTTCATCTAGTCTTATGACTTGTTAGTCATCAAAATGTTTTTGTTACCAAAATTAAATATTTTAAAACAAAACACATTGGACATTTGTTTTAATTATTTGCATTTTATATAATATATATTTTACAATTTTATCATTAAATATTCCAAAACTATGTTAAATAGTGCTAAGTATAATAATGTAAGTACAAACTATTAAACTGTAATAAATTACATACTATTAGTACAAAATAAAATTTAAGTTGTGAATTATGATATATATAATAAAAAAATTGTTTTTGCATTAGGAAACAGATTTTACTGTTATCACGGCCTATTACTATGTTATACTGTTTTAAATAGAAATAAATTACTATTATGATTTTTTATTATAATTGAATTTTTACGTACTTAAGTAAAAGTACATATTTTTAAATGTTTTGTCAATAAATACTTATTTTGTATACATTTATAAAGGTGTATTATTTAAATTGTTTCTTAATATTACACATACCTAATTATTTGTTTTTTTTCAGTCATTGTCAGTATTTATTATTTTACGAAAAATATTAACTTCAACAATTTATTTAGTGCAAAGTTTTTATAACATTTCAAAATAAATTTGATTTACAGACAGATGATTGAACAATAAAAACTGTCTAGTTAGCTATAAGAAATCATAATACCATAAATACAATAGTTCGATACAGGTACAATAATTGATTCTCATAATTCATCATATAAATAATCACTAAAATGATTAATTAACATAGTTAACAACTTCATTAATTAATTTATGATACCTACCTAACTACCATTTTTCAGAGAAAAACAATTTTAATAATTTATTGATATTTAATCTCTAAATTGTGAATGACTAATTAATAATAATAAAATAAAACAAATTTAGTAAATGGTTATTACTCCTAAATGTAATGACTATTTATTTTTATTTATTTAATAAGTTATTAAATACATATTAGTAACTTAGTTTATTTATAAGAAATAATATAATGTTAATTAAATATGTTAATGTTAACTAAATTTTTCATTTCTATGGTAAATTAAAAAACATTTAATTGAGTAACATTAAATTAAATTTACACTACATTTGACTATTTCAGTAATGTTAATTAATAGTAAAGCTGCGTCCACACCAAACAAACAATTAAAAAACGTTTGTCGAACTTCGCCGAAATCCAAGAATATCTAGCAACGGTTGACGAATGTTTTTCGAACGTTTGTTTTGATGTAGACGTGTTTTCAAATCAATTTGTTTGTCAATAATCTAAACTAAAATGTTCGCTTGCTACGCGAACATTTTGCATAAATATTTGTACTTGTACATTGATGTTACTCTATTTACATAATTATAAATTTAATTCTAAATAATTAAAATAGTGGAACTTTTCTACTTTATGAGACACCCTTTTTTTTTTACATTTTTTTTTCGAATTCTAAGTAAATCGACGTTTTAAAAATGATGGTGGAAAAAAATGTGCGCAAAGTATTAGTTTTTTTGGTATACAACTTTGAAATTTACGTATTTTACAATGTAATTGTTTCTTTATTTATATACTATTATAGGCTAATCAGTTTCTACAGTGACTGATGTGGGAAAGCGTTAATCAAATTATTTGCATTTTTTATGTTATATTATCTACTAAAAACAATGTACCTTGAGACCGGGTGGGGTTACTCGCTCTCTCGGACAGTTCAAAAACGAAAATATCCCCCAATTTGCTATGGAATTCCACCCCAAGTAGGTCACAGGATAAAATAAAATACGACAAATATAATAATACGACACATAGATATGGCACACGGTAGAAATTGATGAATCAAAGTTTGGACGATGTAATGACAACGGCGGGGACAACAATAAAAATGATAGCGGTTCAGTGTCAACGTAGATAAAATAATGGGTGCCACTGATATAATGGAAAAAATTAAAAAACAAATTATTTGAACCCAACTTCGATCTTAAGGATCTACAAAAAAAAAAAATCTATTAAAAAAGATTAAAGATTACTATTAAGATTATTATTATTATTAAAGATCTATTTACTATTACATTGCCATGGTAGGTATACCATGGCAATGTAATAGTAAAACGACCGGGCCATGTCGACCAGCGACATGATACTTTTAAGTTATTGAACATATTATGTAGGTACTAACTTTGAAGTGTCGTAACTTCGAAACTATGCCCGAGCGTCAAATTCTGATTTGACCGTCGTTTTCAGTGTACTTAACTATATATGTTTCAAAAAAAGAATTGCAAAATAAAATGTGTCTCGTAAAGTATAAATATACCATAATAGTTTTAAAAGATAATATTTATTAAAAAATATACGAAGTCTTAAATTTTAAAAATCAATGTCAAGACACTCTGGTAAAATGACTAAATAATTCACTGTCATGCAGTGGCGTAGACAGGGGGGTTTTGGGTGTTTACCCCCTCCCCCTCAATTGTCTTTCCAAATATAATAAATGTATTATTTATATCAGGCGCGTAGCTAGGTATTTCAAAAGGGGGGATGTTATTTAAAATTATACACAACAAAATAATTACTTTACGTATACTTTATTGTACAAGCATACAAACAAATTAGTACATTATACATGAATATATATTCATATGTAATGTAGGTACTACTCTATGAGAAAGTATTTAAATATTTTATTAACATTTCAAATGTACATTTTTGTCATATGTACCTATTTTACATCGTGTATGATACGACACAAAACTACGGCTTTGGTTTATTAGACAAAACGGTGTAATGAGAAGTCGGATCCCGGCTTTACATTATTGCTAAATACCACATATATATTTCGTTATGATAAAAATGTTTTCATCACGGTTCATGATGAATTTTTACCTTTTTAAGACTTAATTGTAACACGGTTAAAGGGGGGTGTTACTACACCTGTAACACCCTCCCTGGCTACGCGCCTAATTTATATTATTGTATATTTATAATATTACAGCCGGAAGACGTTTTAATTAAATTAGCTATAAAAACAAGAAGAATACGTTTGTTGTAGATACATGGTTAATATTATAGTTCTGTTCATAATATTATTTGGATTTGTTATGTATACTTCTATAAACAAATAAAAAATATTAAATCTTTATTATGAGGTGTTTATAACATATAATTATAATATTGTATATTCACAAGTTCACAACTTAACTTTGTTCTTGAATAATTCAATTGAGCAACAAATCTAACGAAAACTAAAAAAAAAAACTAAGTTTAATTTACACTTAACCCCTTCTCCCCTTACAAAATCCTGGTTACGTCACTGCCGTCATGTAAATCTAAAATTAAACTATCACTACAGTAGTTTTTCTTCACTGAAAAAGTTGTCTTTCCCACCATCTCCTTACATTTTTTTTTTTTTATAACACATATCAAATGCAACAGCGCCAATGACACATACAACTTCTTCTAAATCAGACATGGTCACAAATGTTGGCGAACATATAGTACTAATTAAATTATGAACAAACCGTTTGTCGGGTGTGGTCGCAGCTTAACATATACATTAGTAAACAAATAGTATCAGTGTTTGATTATGTTATCAATTTGAAAATCGAATATTATCATTTGACATTTATCAAAACTCAAAAGTAAAACTCTATGGTTCATGAAATATTTTTGCTAACTTCACTATTTCGTTTTAATTCAAAGTAATAATTATTATTCGTTACAAAAATGCTGATGGCGTTAAATCGGCATATGTTACATAATAGCCTTTTAAAGGTTCAACAACATATTGCAACCTCTGGTACCACATTAAAAGCAGCCGCATCTACTGCACTGATCAATAACAATGTAACTCAGACAGTTAGATCTATTTCATCTCAACAGCAATCATCCTCTTCAGACAGTGATGGAGACGATACTTTAAAAAAAAATCCATACTACAATACATATGCTGAAAAATTGCGTGCTCTTAAGAAGTAATAAAAGAAGAATATAAGTAAATAATGCTCTTTACTAATATTGTGTTTATATATGTACTAAAGAAAAGATACTGATGCATACCGTGCAGCTCTACAACGTTTACGACAAGATCAACAAAAAGCTGACAAAACTGTTGATGAAGCCGTAGAAACTGTTTCAGATGTATCTGATCAAACTGACAGTATTGCAACTAAAACTCCAGCAAAACCTAAACGTAAACTATCACGATCACTACAAGTTAAACCAAAAGTACATCTGATCCTATATTTATTTTCTTAACTATATAACCTATTTTTGTAATAATGTATAGACTCTAGATCAAGTTATGAACATGGAATTATTACGCGATAAATCATGGCGAGATGTAACTGAAATATGGTTAGCATACCATAGAAAACGCGATGAAACATTAAGTGCTGTTATTCCTTTAGATCAGTTTAACTTATTTTACAACCAATCGACTAAATATCCAATGGTAGACACTTAAAAATATTTTAAAAACTTTAATTTTGAAATTTTTGATTTTAAATAAATGAATTATAATGTAAATATTTATACTTTCAGTTCATTTTACCACTTCCACGCAATTCTAGTGGATACGAGTTCATATTTGCTCAGTTTCAGCATTACCAAGAATACTCAACGTCCAACTGTACAATACACTTGACACCATTAATTAGTTATCAGGTAAACAAATTAAAGTATTCTAATACTTAACAATGCTATAAGTGTTCGCCAATTTGGTGTCTTTATGGTATAATAACTGATAATAACCATTTTGATTTAATTTTAATTTAAATAATTTTGTTACTATCAAATTTATCAGTTAAAAAGTAATAGAAATTATTATTATTTAATAACTAATCCAAGTACTAGTATAAAGAGCATGTAAAAATGAAAATAATAAATCTGTTTAAGAAGTACTGACATCCCAATATTTTATTTTGGTTTATAGTGTGTAGATTAAGTTTCAAACACATAATAAGTTGCAAAATTATTTTTTTTAAATCTTACTATGTTTGATTTTGAATTCAATATGTATTGCATTTAAATGTGTTACAATTTAAATATTTTCATTATATAAACATAAAAATAAAGACATTAATATACTGTTTTTGTTATTTGATTACAATGGGAATTTCAGACTTACAATGAAAATGCTCCAGAATGTATGACAGTGGAATACTATACAGATCTTTGCAACAGTGATAAAACTACAGACAATGAAGATTCGAATGATGAGAATTATGTTTTAATGAGGGCGACATATGATGGAAAATTGTTATCAGCTACTGAAGCAGCTTGTCTTGTCAACCAATTGCGTATATTCTATGGAATAGATGCTGGGAGTACAGAAAAAGAAAGGCTTTTAAAATTATTCAATGAAGGCGACAAGGATTTCAAACACTCTGAGGTCATCTCTTTGGTAGAAACGTTAAGCATTTCTTAATGACTCCGCTCGGCTGTAGAACTCTTCTTTTTGTTTATATTCATGTTTGATTTTGTGTAAAACATACCGTTTATGAATGCGTGTTTAAAATAAACACTGTTTAGTACAATACTCAATAAAATATATTATTACAATAATAATTTATTTCGCGGTTCTATTTTTCCCCATCTCAATGATGATGATAATAATATTAATAATAATAACAGCATAAAGATTTTTGATAACGGTATTGAAATGAGCGATAGCGTTTACCACAACGGGACGATAACGCGACCGAACGGATGTTGGCAACGGACGTGCGTGGGCCGCACACGATTCTGCGGGCGACCGTGGCCGCCACCTGTCACGCACATCTACTTCATCAGTCGTTCACCTCCTATGGTACTCGAGTGTCAGTTAACGTTAACAGGTGTTATCGCGGTGCGCGCGCACGCACACACACACGCACACACATACGAAGGTGGACGTACCTGCTACTACCACTACTACGTTACCGCGTCGAAATTCGTTATCGGCGTTGTTCTGTGAATTCAGTAACGATACGTACTCGATCGTACGTCGTATCGTCGTCGCACGCTACACCGTTAAGCCCCATCTCTCGCGCAACTACCGAGCAGCACAACCGAGGTCCGGTGCACAGGATTTCACGTGCTACGCCGCCGCATCGACCGTGACATGTCCATCGACAACAACGATCAGCAAGTGGCCGAGCCGACCGTGCGGCTGTGCATGTTGCGCACCTGGCCGGGACACTTCGACGGCTACGGGTTCAACCTGCACGCGGAGAAATCGAAAACGTCCACGGCCAACGGCGGCACCGGTCTGCCGTTCTCCGGCGGCCAGTTCGTCGGCAAGGTGGACCGGGGCAGCCCGGCCGAGAGCGCGGGCCTCAGGGAGGGCGACCGTATCGTGCAGGTGGACGGCGTGGACATCGAGGGCGAGACGCATCTGGCGGTGGTGGCCCGCATCAAGAAGGGCTCCGCCGCCGCCGCCGACGGTACCGAGGACGAG
This sequence comes from Sipha flava, assembly GCF_003268045.1. Taxonomy (NCBI): domain Eukaryota; kingdom Metazoa; phylum Arthropoda; class Insecta; order Hemiptera; family Aphididae; genus Sipha; species Sipha flava. The sequence goes on along the minus strand of NW_020271717.1, from coordinate 1,327,609 downwards.
AACGCGACCGACGGCGCCGCGGCGATCAACCGCTGCTCACTGCTGGTGGTCGACCGTCGCGCCGACACGTATTACAAAGAGAAAAAGATCCGGGTGCACGCCAACATGGGTCTGCAGGTGTTGGTGTTACGCACGCCCGACGAGCCGACGCCCGAGTGCCTGTCGTTACAACAGCAGCAGCAGAGCGCAGCCGCGGCCGCCGACGGAGCTCCGAACGCGAGTCCCGGGACGATCGCTGCAGATGGTGGCGCGACGGACAAGCAACAGGTGAGTCTTACCCTCTTTTGTTCGTATCAATTCGTTTCCGTCGTTTAAGGATGTCTGGTCGCTAATCTACCCGGGCATTTTACTCTCGTCCCGTCGTCGCCCACACGAGGTTGGCCTTTTTGTGTTACCGGCTAGGAATAGAGATCGAGCTAGAAAATATATTTCGGTAAAATGTTGGGCGTGGGTGGCAGCGGCGGTAGGCATAGCCAAGGACTTTAGGGCATCGTTATATGACGCGTGAAAAACGCGGTCGAGGACGCCCCCACTTCCGACGTCGTACGCCCGTGGTGCCGTGTTGTCAGGCGTTAGTAACACAGCGTAGATATAATAATAATAATAATAATAATAATGCACCTTGACAGCAATAACTCGTATTTCGTGTAATAATTTTATGCGGAATTAACGTTTTTTTCGAGAGTCTATTTAACAGCCCATATCTGTGGCCAAATCCTACACAGCCGCCTGCGTCGTACAATAATGTCGATGTGACGTGAATACGTAGCCGCGGTTATTTTTTCCTTAACGCAAAGCTACGAGTCCGAGGGATTGGTAGCTTAAACTCGTTAACTTCTCGGGTGATGGATTTCATCCGGTATTGTTAATAGCAATACCCGCTGTATACCGACCGTGTAGTGTGAAACGAATAAACGAGTTTGTACGTCAAACATGGTTCGGACTTCGGTCGGTTTCGACAACAATCACAGGAAGATTTTAACAGTATCGAATAACCAACTATTCGACGACAGTGGGTGATAGAAACAAAATTTATTTCGAAACATGAATAATTTACTTGGCTGTCCGTTTTTCATGGAAATGTATGGTAATTTTTATGTGGGTAGGTGTAATTTAATTGCTTAATGATTTTTTTTTTTAAAAAATAATGTTCATAACTACAATATTATAACGAAATAATATGCAAATCAGCAGTTACATAAATTCAATTTTGTAATTATCATATTTTTAAACAAAGCACTAATTATGTTGTAGAATAGTTTTATTGTTTCTAAATGTTATTTGTTTATACTTATAATACTGAATGTACTTAATGTTTGCAGTTAAAATCGTTTTTAATGGATATCGAAGGACAGTAGTCCATAACATTTAGCCCATTACAACTGATTTTAACTACGATTTGGGTACAAAAACAATTAAATAAAGTGATTTTAATTATTACCTACAATATTAAATAACAATTATTTTATTTTATTTTTTCATTATATCAGTAATTATCTTTAAAGACAAATTTAAGAAGGTAACTTGCCTACTTTTTTTCTATTGACTAATAATAATTCTTCGTATATTATTTATAACAAATTACTAGGTAAATATACGGTTATTTCGTTTTTAATTTATCTTTGTTTACATGAATCGATATTAAGTGCGTTCATTTTAGCATGAAAACAATTTTAACATGAATATTGTTTTAAAGTTGAACCCAAATTTACAAATTATTAATATATCGCCGAAATTATTTTTAACTTATTATTTCTACTACAAATTATAATATATCATAATAAACGTAAATACATGAATTTTATGGGAAAATAAAACTGGTGTTTTTGAACTGTAATGTTTATAAATCGTCATTCGTCGCATTCAAAAAGTTTGTTCTCCGAATATATTTCAGTTACGTTATCTAATATGTTTACAATGTTCCTTAAAAAAAATATTTTACAAATATTTTTTACTTAGATTTGATAATATTTAAGATATTAAAATTTTATTGAGCAGTGTAGTATCTAGTTAAAAAATTTCTGACGGTCATACTCTAAGTCCTGGCATTGCAATTTTTGTATTAAATTGAAACGAGGTATAATAGCATATTGAATCGATAAATTATGTATAAATACAATTTATATGATTTTATAATGTCCAAACACGAACAAATGATTGTAATTTTAGATATGAGTACCATTAATAAATATTAATTTTTTCCACGTTGTAAACTCTTTAAAATGACTCATGCGTGTTTTAAATCGGGACTTACAGAGCGATAACGATGTCACTAAAAAAGCTGCGAACTCAACGACTCCCACTACGACGCTAAATCTGAACATGACGGCCGCGGAGTTACGCCGGCGGTTGGCGGAACGCAAGAAACAAGATTCGCGACGCGCTGGTGGTAATGGAGACGGTTCGTTAGATTTTCGCAAAAAATATGAGATTGTCGACAAATTATGAAAGTGCCTGATCTTGGACGTACAAGCGCACACGGCACATCCACACACATACACACACACACATTTTAAAGTAAACACATCAGTTTATATTAAGTTAAAATAATTAAAAAAAAAAAAAAATGTATCATAGCATTTAGATTATACTTTTAATCATTATCGTCCGTCCGAATTTTTACAATATACAGGGTATTTTTATTATTAGGTATATACGTATATGTATACGATTTTATTATTAAAATGTATTTTTTTTTCGACCAATGTCATTGTAGTACACGGTTTTGTTGAAAATTATGTATTCACACGATAATAATAATAATACTATACCGCGATTTCTAACGTACGATTTGTTAACTAGAATTCGTGTCGCATGGTATATTTTATATTTGTGTGTCATAACGAATTACATTTGTTTTTCGACCATTATTACTCATTACTATTAGAAATTTAAAAGATAGTTAATAAATCGAGTTCGTGACGGTAATCGTGCAGATCTAGTTGATTTACGAATTAATTATTATTATTTTTATTATTATTATTATTATTATTATTATTGTACTTAATTATTTATTTATAAACTCAATATATTGCTCCAAAATAAAGTGAATACGTTTGTGATTTAATACTATTTATAAGTTTTTTTAATTTACACCTCTATACTTTTTTTTCTTAGCTTATTCCGGGCCTTGTAAGTCCATTACCGCATCCACCATACGTCTCCATTTCTCCCTGTCCTTCGCTAGTTGTTCTCCCTCTCTTATTCCCAGGAGCTTGAGGTTTTCTTTAACTCGGTCAATCCATCGTTGTCTTGGTCGTCCTCTCGATCGATTTTTGTCTGGCGTCCATACTGTGATCTCATGTACTGTTTAGCCCTCCGGGTCGAATATCAATAGACGGCCTTCCTTAGCCATTTCACTGACAAACGTAGTTTGATTTTTACTCTTAACAATAAAAAGGTTTAACATTACACTGCTGCCTCTCAAGCTCCGAACATCCATAATGCATCATTTGAACCTCCAACTATAACATGGTCTATTTGGTTCTTTATTTGCCTGATGGTGAAACCTAGGCTTGTTTGTGTATATCTTAATGCGGAAATGTGGTGCTAATTACTACTATACGTATTTCTAGTCATAGCAAAATTAATTAATCTATACTTTTAGTGTATAATATATATTTTGAAAAATCAAAAACATATCAACAGAATTCTTACCTCCACAATAATTCATATTGTGTTCTGCGATACGGCCCACACTGCATCGACCCTCACGTTATCAGTTCTTTCTATCACCAACCGAAGTTGTTATCATATTTATTGTTTACGAGTAAGTTTACCGCACACCGTAACGGATTCGCGTACTCTAGAACAACGGCAGTTTCGAAATGGTGTGCGATAAATGTGAAAAGAAATTAGGTGTAACTGCTACTCCTGATCCGTGGAAACAGGGATGCCGCAATGCGATCGACACGGGTTTGGTGCGTAAACAGGACAACAAGCAACTACAGACTATTGGGAAAATCAAAACCTTATCTGGGTCCAAAGTGTCTTCAAAGTCTGCTCTGAAAACAGGATCCTCTTCGGTTATGTATTCATTTGGTGTATGCAGAATATGTAAACAGAAAGTACATGAACCTGGGAGGCACTATTGTCAGAGTTGCGCATACAAAAAAGGCATATGTGCCATGTGTGGTGTACGCATTTTGAACACCAAATCGTACAAACAATCTGCCACGTAAATTTTAAAATATTCTTATCAACCCTGTACTAAGTTGGATAATAACTTGGATAAATTATTAATCCAAAGATAATATTGTTTCAGGAATTTATCACATGTAAATTATTCATATTATTATTGTAAAATATATTTGGTATTTATTATTTGTGTTGTAATTTAAAAAAATAACAATAAATTTTAATTATAAATATTAATCTTTAGTTTAATTATTTAAAATACATTAATATAAAAGTATAAATGTTTATACTGCCTCTACAGTTAAAATTTTCTTCTTCGTACAGTTTTGGTGATTGTTTGTTTGGTTATGCATAATGATTTTACTAGAAGCAGGAAATCCATCCATTAAAAGACAATATTTAGACCAAAATTTAAATGCAGATGATTCTGTTAAATTGACTCTAGTAGGTGTATTATCTTTTGAAACTGAAATACAATCAGTAGCAGTAGGTTTTTTCAAAGAAACACCAGCATGAATACTTTTATCTTTTTCATTGTCATCTATAATGTGTCCAAACCAAAAGATAACAGCTCCAGGACCATAACGATTCCAATAAGGAAACAGTTGTCGTTGCATAACGTTATGTAACTGTTCAGGACTACCAAACATCGCTTTTGACTCTATCCAGTTCAACACTCTAATGGTACTTTCATCACCTCCAACATAATGAGATGCAATGTTTTCTTGATAACAGTCCATGTTACTGTCATCGTCAGATAATATGATAGCAATGGGTTCATTGAGTACCATATCGGGTGTCATATCTAAGCCACGTAAACGACACTCTTTTTCAGTTTTAAAGAAAGAATTTTCTCCCTGTTGGTTAATCTTTGATTTGGCAACAGTAGTAAAACATGTCATACACTGTTTAAGGACTTGTTCATATCGACTTCCCGTGCAACTATAAATACAAATTCAAAAAAATAATTAAATAAATTCAAAAAAATAATTAAATAAATTCAAAAAATAAAATACCTTTTTATAAATTCAATGCATGACCCATAATTACTATCTACTATTGAACATTTATACACTTGGTAAGCTAATTGTGGATCGGTACGTATAAGCCAAGTAGAAGTACATAGTTGATGTATTGATACATGTAAATTTTTAGCATTCATTGAACAGGATGAATTGCTATTAGTAGAACTATTGAAAGACTGATTTAATACTTCAACAGGTGTAACCTTTTTCAATGAACGGATTCTAGCAGAAAGCCACTTCAATTGTTGCGATAACATAAAATCAACATTTACTTCAGTAACTTTGGTAGGAACAGGTTTATTGATACCATCTTGTAATATTGTACTACTATCATTTAATAAGGTACCACTGTCATTTAATATACTACTATTTGAACTTTCATCATTGTTAAAACGTTGCTGGCGATCTTTTAGTTTTTCATCCTGTATGTGATCTCCAACTACCATCTTTGCGACCAACATGGCTGGCATATATAAATTATTTGCCAATGTAATTAATGGAGATTTATCAGAATTGTTGGCTGCTAATTTTTTATATCTGATAAATACACACACACACACACATATATATATGTGTATATTATTATATGAATGCATAAAATAAATTATATTCAATATAATAATTTTGTAGGAATAATTCTTACTTATCATACAATGTCTGGGTAATTTTTACTGAACTTCCTTTATGTTGCTGTTGACCAAGCTTCGGTGCAATTGTTGATGAAGCTGATGATGGTACAGAAGTCTTAGATTTTGATGAATTATTGAAAACCTTGTAGTGACGATTACGTACATAATGTTGAACGCGAGCATCGATAATACTCAGCAAAGTGTTTTCATTCAAACTACAATAGAACATTAATAAGTATAATATAATTACTTTTTATCTGAATATCATCAGAATAAATCATTTTATGTTAGCAGTCTTTATTATCTTTTTTTCTACACTTCTTATTTCAGATAAATTCATACTAGATGATAATGGAATAATAAGACAGTATATTTTTTAAATCAATAAATAGTGATGAAATTATTGAAAACATTAATAAAATCAAAAACAAACTATTTTTATTAATATGAATTTACAAATCATATACACAAAAATGTCTCAGCATCGTTGATTGCATTAATCTGATAATCGGCGGTTTTTTTAATTTTTGAAAACATTAAAAAATGTTTAGTGGTTCAATGCAATAATTTTGCACATAACAACAAAATGTATATCTTACTAATGAATTGGGTTCTAAGCGTTTTTTCTAATTTTTATTAATGTGTTACAGATATAACATTTTGAAAGAAAATTTCAAATTTCAAGCTATTTATTTTATTTTATCTTATCTTATATATTTATACCTATAAATTATGTTTAGTTTAGTATAATATACTAATAACATTTTTACTGTTGTTATGTACAAGTATATTTAGTAAAATATCTTTATTTATGAAAATGTTTACATTAAAAAAATTAAGTGCATATTTTTAAAGCATATTTGTACTTTTTTAAGTGCATTAAGTTCCGAGCCCTAGTTATTATGTTATTCAAATTAGGTGATAAGTTAACATGTGAACATTTCTCAATTTCTATAACATTAGTTTGATCAACCATTCTTTAAAAATTTATCAAAAACAGAGTAGTAAATTTTTTTTAGAAAAACAGGTTTTCTTTACAATTAAATAACTTAATTTCAGAATAGACATCTACGAATCATGCAATTTTTCATGTTGATAATTTCATTTGAAAAAATGTTGATAAAAATTATAAAGCAATGGGCAGGCATATTCCTGGATGTACAAAAAGCTTATGATTAAATTAATCATAAATTATAAATAAAAAAGTAGAGTATTGAGTAAGTAAAATACTACAATTAAATAAAACTCATAACTTGCTTAAAAATTAAAATATCAGAAAAAGCCGACCAACAAAACATAGAAAATTTTCTACTTTTGAAGTTTGATTATAAATCAATTTAATATTAAAGCTAACATCACTCCATTTAAATTACTGAATGCAAACTTGCTATGTTGTAAGTTTGACTGACGAGTTAGACTGACTTGGAGCTGCATTATTCAAATATATCATTTCTTCATTTTTTAGTCAAATTGACTTTTATGTCGAATATATAATTGTATAATGGGGTAGATACAGCTCATGTTAACAGTCAATTAAAATACGTAGAACAACAGTTAAAAAAATTACCATCTTAGTGTGAGTAACGTATAATCCTAACAATATCAAGTACCTATATCATGCATGTTATCTTTGCTGGTCATTCGGACCTAAATTAACCTTTATTCAACAAACACTGTGGTCCAATATTCAGGTATACACATTTAATTTTATACAGAAGTAATAAACATCATTGTGTTGTTCATTTGATATCCATATATTTTACAAGATTGATGAGCCCTTGGAGTTCCACAACAGAGCTATAAATATTAATCAGAGAACATTAGAGTATCTAGTACAGGGATAGTCTAGCCAGCAATATATTATAGGGATTCCACTAGATAATTATATCATGGATATTTGCTATTTTTAATGAATACCAAATAGTCACGTTACAGAGATAACATATGCAGGTGTAGTATCTTCATAAAGGACCTAATACTGTGCTTTGAGTCACTCCACAATCTACATCAAAAAGAATTGGAATAAAATATTTACTACACTTCGTTTACCTGAGCGATCTAGTTTTTTTTTTTTTTATTAAAAATTTATAAATATAAACTTTTATATTTCATATATTTTAATAGATAGGAATCGTTGCTGCAACACAAGATTTGCTTCTAGGGGTAGCTGCAATATTGTAAGCTATTTTTTGAAAATGTAAAATACTGAATGTTTTTGAAACAATAAAAATGTTTATTATTATAATAGGTAAACATTGCAATGCAAAACCCACTCGATACTCACTGGGAATATTTACTCTTGACTGTCTTGGCCAGCTCACCATGTTTGTTTAGGATGAAATTGGTTTTGTCGCTGATCAGTGAGTCGATCCAATCGATCATTGCGTAATACTCGGAATTTGTGATGCATTTTTTCTTGCCCCTCACGACGGATCCGGTCGCGTCATCGTCGGCGGAACGAACGTCGATCTCCTCCATCGCCGTTGAATAACAAATGATCGCTTGCTACTCGTACCGTGATGTCAAAGCGTTGCGTTAAAATGGTTCAAAATTACGGTTACGGACCGCAGGGATACGAACTGCGCAACTCGCACGTTGTTCCAAATTTCCGTTGGACGAACACGACGAACAGCGAGACGGGTGATCAAAACGAACAGTTTGAAATTGATGCGAAACGTTCCTAGAACAACGTTGCGGGTGATAACGGTGCGCAGTGTGCCAGGAGCACGCGGCGATTTTCCCGCGGGTTTTCGGCGCGTGCCTCCAACGCGCCGCGCGCTACGTGGAAAACGTCGAAAACGTCGCCGAGACCGACACGACGGGAACGCAGTGGGACAAACGTAACACCGCGAGGGGACACATTTACCGTACGCGCGGACACCGGTCAAACAGCACGTTTAGGCGACGCGTTCTGTTTGAACAGCACTCTGGAACGCGCGCACGCCACAGTAATTAATCCGTCGTGCTGTCGTCCGTTAAAATAATTGCATTGCGCCGTGTCCTAGGCGAATCCGACAAACGCGATAATCGCTGTACGACGCGACCGATACGATTCGCGTTGCCGTCCGTCGACGCGATTGTCGCGGTGGTGTCCTAAACGACTAATAACCTAATACGATAATATTGCGGCGATCGCACTAATGACAAATGCGGCCGCAGCAGTAAACCATCGTGTCCTATAATAATGTAAAATATAATATTCTAAAATTTTATTATTAAGTTTAGTACGTACTAGGGCTGCCATACGTAGCAGAAAACCGGAATCGTCACCGGTGCCCCGGCTTAGACATTTAGAGGAAATGTAGTATTGTTTAATTTTTAATTTCGACCATTTTATCTCAAAGTACACTTTTAATCGTAATCGATTAACAATATATAATAAAACCATAATTTGTAATTTACACATATAAATACCTATGTAATATATTTTACTTTATTTTAAATACTATATTGCCGGCTATTAATGATCCTCTTCAGTGGCGTATACATAACTTTTGTGTGGGGAAGGGGATCATTTGCAAACAAATCATTATTTTTTTTTTTTTTTACGTTTCTGACGCCTACATACTAAAAACATTATTTAGCATAATTCTAGTTTAGCATTCTATCGACTTATTAATTTTTTTTTTCCAAAATGTGTGTTTTAAAGTGTATTATAAGTACCTATGTAAAAAAAAGAAGCCCGAACAAACTTCGTTTTGAAGTTATTGATGAAAAACTTAAAAAAACTACATTTTTTTCATAACGCGCATTTTTTTTTTTTAAATACTTAGAATTGAATATTTAATTTTAATTTCCACATATTTACATTTTTATTGTCCATTTTACCTAATTGAGGTGGTTTTGCATAGCAAGTCGAGGGATATTTTCGATTTGCGGAGCGGAGCGACGGCGCCGAAGAGCGAAGCGACGAGTGCTGAAACACTCGTATAATAGTTTCATTGGCCATTGTCGATACCACACGCATCGTTTGTAAAACATTTTTATTTCATTTTCACACTGTTAGACAATTTTTAGTGCATTATTTTTCATAAATACTTCGTATGTAGGTGGACCAGGGTCAATTGTTGAAATTGACGAATCAAAATTCGGAAGGCGAAAATATCACAAAGGAGATCACTTCAAGTTTTCAAAACGAAGTTTGTCTGGGCTTCTTTTTTTTTACTTACTTATAAAACACCCTAAAACATACATTTTGGAAAAAAATAAAAATAAAAAAAATCGATAGGTTGCTAAACTAGAATCGTTCCCATTATTTTATAACATTTAAAAAAGACCTTGGGAGGATCTGACCTCCACATCCCCCTCTTGAATACGCCACTGATCCTCTCAATATATTAAAAGTTATATAAAAAGTGTATTACTCAATATTGTGTTTGTGTTGTCCCAGTTCCGCCTTATAAATTATGGCGACCCATAATGTATACTATATACAGACTACAGTGTTGGTTAATACGTCTCTGCCATTACATTTATTAAATAAAATGGTTCTAACTGAAAATACAGTGCTTAAGCAGTGGCGTAACTGGGAAAAAATCTAGAGGGAGCAAAATAATTTATTAACCATGATCGAAATCCTAAGCTCCCTGTTTTAAATATATTTGTATTGCACGTACCTATACACTATACAGAATAACTGAAAAATGTATTAAAAATTGAACTAATACTCAGTGCTTTGGACATCAATAGTCTTTTTACATTTTGATGACATGAAATTGAACAATGTCAACTGACGTTTATTAGACATTTTTTTTAAGATGTAATTAATAATTATTAACAAATTACAGTAGAAGAATAAGCAAGTAAAGAATAATAGAACAGTATAGTCTATAGACTTCAGTAAAACACTAAAGCACACAATCGCAACACAATGTAAAGTGAAAATAATATTAAATTGTGTTAACTCATTGTTCATACTTGTAGGAGGCTCTAAATTCTCCACACACCAGGAAAAGATACACAAACACCACTATAATAAAAACACTATATATAAGTCGCACAAAAAAGGTTTATTGTAATAATAAAAAGAACAAAAAATAACAACACTCGAAAATGAATAACACAGGTGTACGGAAACCGGACACACTCCGATGACGCGCGCACGACAACGAGTAACTAAAAAAAAAACTTGAGCAGTGGTGCTGTTATCACCTTTATCACCCTAAATACTTCATGCAATGATATTATTAATAGATTATTTTTGATCCTAATCTAACTATTGATTATTGCAATAACATTTACAAGATAAATTTAAAATAAAAACTTCTATACAATTATTTGAATTATCTTATAACTAAAGACCGAATATAATTGCATTAAAAATAACTTAAAATTGAAAAAAATATACCAAAATTGCAATGAAAAATACTTTAAAACTATGTAGTAAAATCATATCATATATGTACATTAATTACTTACTTAATTAATATTATGGACATTAATATAATATTTACAAAATATATCATTTTTTTTTAATTTAAAATTTAAAATTATATACATTTTTAAATTATGTTCTTGAAAATTGTATCATCTGTTACTTAAAATATGTTTATATAATGAAAAAGTACGTTGAACGTCTACACTATTCATCGATTCGTATTTAAAATAATTTAAAAAAATTTCTTTTATATCTAAATTAACATTTTGATTTCCTGTTATAACCTCAGAGTAAGTTTTAATAGTTTTAGGTATATCCTTCATTTTTTTCTAAGACATTTTAATTTATCTTTAACTATTTTCCTATTGGGATCGGGAATATTAATCGAAATATTTTCAATTTCACTAAATATGTTTAAATTATTAAGTAATTTACTATTTGATTCTTTTAAACTTATGAGTTTTGCGGATAACTCGGAAAAATATAGTTTTAAAAATGCTAGACTACATTTAACTATATTTAAAAATGTACGTCGTAGTTATATTTTTATTTTAAAATTATTTTATAAATAATAATTTGTATATTTTATCATGTGAAGTGTACAAAAATTGCAATACTTGCAAAAATTGCAAAAAATTGCATTATTAAATTAAATAGGAATACTATAATTAATCCAATTCGTAAACATATTTGATTAGATTTGATTTACCTGGTATCAATAAAAAGTTATAATATCTATTAAATCCTGTCTTTAATTATAACATTTTAAATAATATACTACATTATTTCTTAACTTATGATAATTCAAATATTTGGATTATTTAAGAGGAGGCAAAATTATAACTCTCAAATTTATCAGGGGTACTTGCCCCCTCTTGCCCCCTCCACATTTACGTCATTATTTTTAAATATTTATTGTATAAAAGGTATGTAATAAATTACAAAATGTATGTTAAACAAATGTGAAATTATAAACTTTTATGTGTCCTGGTATAAAAAAATGAAAATATCGTTTCATATCAATTCAGACATTTTAAAAGACCGTTTAGTTTTTGGAGAGTTTTATCATTTATATTTTCAACTCCGGAATAATGACGATTTGTTTCGATCGTATACCAGGACGACCGTCTACTTAATAGAAATTATAAGACCAGAATTTAACTCAGAAATAAACCTATCTTTATATTTCCTGTTCCATTTATTCCATGGAACTTTTCTCTTTCGTAATTCCGCAATTAAAATCTCCATGGTAATATACGTACGAATCGTACGACGCAACGACTAGAAACAAACTATTTTGTTTTTCAATTCGTACGACTAAACGCATTCGAAAAATCCAGAGCCGTACCTAATCATTTTTTATCCTGAGGCAGTACTGAAGCAATGCGCCCCTTAGGTTGTAATGCTGTCACACTCACAGCTTTTAATATGTATAATAGGATTCGGAAAAATCTGAAAAATCGTAATTAGTTTTCTGGCGAATCAAGGAATAAAATTTCTTAAAACGAGTTGATTATTTAATATTTTCGCGCCCTATCAGGTTCAGGCGCCCGAGGCAAGTGTCTCGTTCGCCTCACCCTAGTTACGGCTCTGGAAAAATAGGACGCATCGGTCGTATTGACCGTGGCTACTTGCGTTTGTTCGTCTTTTAGAATCGCATCGGTCGGGTCGTATAACGACATCGCGTTCGTCGGATTCACCAAAGACACGGGAAACGAGTGCGAAAACACCCCTGCGGCGTTAATACGGTATGGCCGGCTTTCCGTCCGAGGCCGTCGGGTTGCGCGCGTTAACAAGCGTTTAACGGCTTTGGTGGCGTACACGAAACGTATCGTACGGCCGGTGGTCAGCGGGACGACGTTCGCGGCGCGCGCGAGCGTAATGATTCCGGTGCGAACGTTACAATTACCGGGCTTACCGCGCGCCGCGGAGGTCGTTACGGTGAACGACGATCGAATTTTTCGTAAACCTTTATGCCATTTAAAGGGCGTTGTTGCCGTGCACGTCGTTAGAACGCGACGCGAAAACGCGCGAGGAAATCTGATGGCAAAATAATAAGAACAGGCCGTACGGTTATTACGGCGCCTTTCGCGTACGCGCGGGCCCCCCGCGGTAATGTGCGCCGAGTACGCGCAATTTAGAACATATTACGACCGTTAAAACACGGCGCGCGCGAGCGCGGAACCACACGCGAAGACCCGGGGTACGGGGGTGTCGGCCGCGCGGCGAGTTTGTTGAACAAGTGTTGTTGTACGTGTACATAAACACTGGCGGCTTGTGGAAAGCTGAACGCGACGCGGCGGCGGAAACCGGTTGTCGCCGCCGCCGCCGCCGCCGCATACCCGTACGGCCACAACGCGTTTCCCTTCCACCCGTTCATCGTTCGCCGGCGATGAGCCGACGACGCGTAATGACGAAAAACGTACGTGTATTCTCGTAATATTTTAATAATTGTACTCTCCGCGTACAGGCCACCGGTGTGTGCACGCACACGCGCTCTCTCATGGACATGCGATCGCGCGCGCCGCCCCGAATCGTATATGCGTGTGCGGCGGCGGCGGCGGCGGCGTAAAAGTTGTACCGAGCCCGCGGGCACGCCGTGAAATTGTACACGCACCGCCGCCGCCGTACGCGTTTAAGGTGGCCGCGAACACGGCACCGTCGTCGTCCGCACTCGGCACCGCGTCAGTAGACGTATACTGCCCGCTGTGCGCGCACTCTTCAACCGTACGCGGTCCGTCCGTCTTCTCGTCGACCCGTGCTGATTAGGTAAACACCACGTATTATAAATAATAGTAGCACTATTGTAAATAACATGATAGCACGACGGCCGTTCTTGCACCGACGGCCCAACGACGCATTGCTGTTACGACCCGCTGTCAAAAGGATTACTGTTGAAATAATAAAACGCTGTGCGTTGGAGTACCCTGCGCGCGCGTGCACCATAATATAATGCTTGTTTACGCTTGATAATAATAATCTGTAATGATGGTAATTATAATATTGTTTGAATAATGCGTTATTGTTTTTGCTGTCGGAACAGATATTAGGCAGTACACCACATTTCGGGATCGCAGTCGGCGGTGAAACGTTTTCGAACGAAACAAGCGTCAACATTTCGAGTGAGTACCTGTTTATTGCTTGCACTTAAACGCATTGTTGTCGTTCTAACAAATATGTCTGCACGGCCGTTGAGTGTTATAATACTTGAAATATTATCGGTGTGCGTGCGTGTGTGTGTGTGTATAGGTAATAAAGTAGTACGTATACATAGAAATGTAAAACGGTTAGTGTCGTATAACGTCACACGCGTATTGTAGTAACTAGAGTGTACGACGCGCTCGAGTATGTACGTATTATGCATTATTAGTATGTACATAATATTTATTATGCGCGTTTAGGTATGCTACTCGTAAACGAATACGCGTTTCGTTAACATATAGGTCGGAATTTCTCTTTTCGCGCGAGATAAGCACCACTCGCCCCCGATACGCGGACGCACTCCTGAACAACGTATAATATACACAGATACGTCCGCCGCCGGTTCACCGGTGCACGTACGGAAGTTTGCGCCCACTGCCGACGGTTACGGTGCGTTGTAACGGTTGAACGAGAGACGTCCGGATGAAATGTTTCCAATCGAAATCGACGCGATCGTCGAGAATGCGTTCGTCGACGTGCGTTTTCAGTACGTGCCCACGCGCGATGCGTGCGGCGTGAACACGCAACAGGTGCCGGTGGGCCGCGGCGAGCGGTCGAGGGGACCGCGGTGTTTTTGTTCACGATCGCTTTTCGTCCCGCGCAGCGCCCCCGTCCGTCGCGCAACCCCGTTCGTCGGCTGCGCGCCGCGCACAACGCAACCGGACGCGACCTACGTGCGTCGACCGCAACGTTATTACGTTCGTAGCCGTTCGTTATTATCGGTTGGCAGCCCACCGGGGCCGAATTAGTGAGACACAATAATGACGGTGAGCGCGTACCACCTATTATACGTACGGACGTTATTGTTCAGAGCGCGCAGCTCGCCGTACCACGGAGTACACATTTATCGTACACACTTGTAGGTAATAATAATAACATATGTGTGTATGTGTGTGTGTGTGTGCGCGCGGGCCGGGTACAGGTTACGTCCACCCGCTCAGTACGTACCGTACACGTATGTAAACTTGTGTGTGCCTAGTAGAAAACCGGCCGGCGGCGCACTTTCACGTGAACGCGCGCGCTCGGGGGACCGACGAGAGTGGTATTACGTTTTCGGATTTCCTGCGCGCATCCGGTCTGCCGGTACGCCGTAAAGCGCAAGAAATCGCCACTTCCCCTGGGCGGTCGCCGCGACCAAACTTCCCGGGACAGTGACGACGCGCGACCGCGGTCGCCCCCGGCGCGCCTGACGTCCGCGCCTCATCGGTGTACGGCACGCGAGCGCGTTATCGCCGCGGATGACCGTGACATTGTGCCGCGCGCGTCGTTTTGGTATGCCGGGCCCGCGTATCCGGTTGGAGGTCATGTGCCGCTCGTGACCGCGGGTGAGAGTGGACCCGGCCGCGGCGGCCCGTCTCCGATGCACCGCGCGACCAGCTGCACCGCGTGTCTCCGCGCGCGCGTACAACAACGTTCGCGTGCAACACGACATTCGTGTCCGTGAGGACACGCGTTCGAGTTGTCGCGCGCATTGCGTACCCGCTATTCGGCCAAAGGGACGACCGGACAACGGGTCTACGATACCCTTTGATTGTGGCGAGCCGCGAGATAACCGTATCGCCCGTTCCGTCGGTGGTCGCACGAGCGATATTTCTGAAAACCGTTACACTCTCACTTTACGTCACGTACGTATCACACATGTAGGTTACAACTTTTACTCTTCTAAAGCTCGTCGTCCGCTTCATTCGTCTATTGCACGTTTTTTACAGAATATTAAGGGGGGGGGGGAATTATTAATATATTAACAAAACGCGGTCAACGAGTGTTTTCTCAAATGCGTACTAAACTATGCGTAGAGAGTTATTTTTATGCCTTCGATTTATTCATATTTGTAGTTTTTTGTTAACTCAACATATTTCATACCGTTTCAGGTTTCTCCTAAAAAATAATATTTATCTATTTCTCATTTAGTACCAACACTCGAGTGTTATGAATTTTTTTTCATGCCCCTACATGAATGCAACGTTTTACGAATAATATTTTTTTCGTCTCCCATTTCTCGTCCAATCTTCTCGAAAAAAAATAAAATTATTTTCCCGTAACCGAAATACTTCGTAAATAACTCCGTAAATTAAGACGCGACTAATGAACAAAAATAAAAATTCCGAGACACTACCAACCGTCTCACCCTCCTTTCTTTGCTCTTTTCCTTCGAAAATCCAAAGCCCAGTCATCGTGGGTTTATATATGTTTTCTACGGGAAGAGCGTTGCATCGGAGGGTACAATATGTCACGTGTCTCAACATTCCAATATAATATTCTCATCGCAACTACGGGCGAACGACTGCGTGCGTGTGCGTTGACGTCGAGACGTGCTTAGCTTTTTAAACCAAACTCGGTTGTGTTTACGATATTAGTACATTATAGTATATTGTATTTGCTCATCTCGCACGCTTAAGAGACCTATACGCGCATTTGTGTTTAATATTATGTATCGTATACGCATACGATACGCCGAGATTGTAAAAGTAGGCAAAGATGGTAGCCGTACCCGGCAGACAGGTTCTCTCTTTCCCGGCGCACCCACGACACGTCTAATAAACTGCATTCTTCGAGAGAAACACAATGTGACGTGGTGTAAGCAGCATCATAATATCTCCGTGGCTTGTGAGTTTATTTTTGATAAATGCTTTCATCGAATCGACCGACCAGCGCGCATTCGTTAACCGCACGAGGACTGCAATTGTTGCGCAGTCGGTTCTATATAATTAACATACTATTTACCATTATTTTAACTGTAACAGTTGTGTGTACACAGATAGTAATAAGATTCGTTTTTAATAACTGTGTTTTCATCATGTTTTCGTACGTTGCACACGCGTTTATCGGTGTCCTAATGATTCTTCTTGCAGAGCCCGTAGTAAAATCTTATAATGTGGTGGCCCCGGCCACGATGGAAGAGTGATTTGTTCACGTATTGTACACTACTGTTATTCATCACGATCACGACAACGTCAGACGCAGTTATGGCCGACGAAGGGCAGCATTGCGGTGGAGCTAATATGTCCGCTGTGGTATGGACGACGGCCCTTTGCACAACGCTATTGGTGTTGGTGGTTGTTGCGATTTATTTCATATACTGCAGAAGAAGAGAAAACGACTGGTCGTCCTTATGGTGGAAAAACAACTCAGGTATATTAACGTATATCTATAATACAATATTATTGTATTTTACTCAAACGTTTTTACGAATGTATAGATACACGAATTATAATATAACAATGAAATATTATTTATAAAACTTGTACTACATTTCAGCAGACAAGAACCTTGTATTGCAAACATCGCTTCCGACAAAGGACCAGCAACAGAAAACCGGTGGCACTGATAACCCAGCATTTTTAGTTGATACTTATATCGGCGACCGTGTTGGAAAAACAGGATTGACCAAGATCGTGCGTCTACCGCAATCGACTGTTAATGGTGGGTCGCTGGGAATTGAACTGACGAAAGAAAGTGACAAACAAATATATACGTGTAAACACAGCGATGGATCAAAAGGTAAATTCAACCATAGAAAAACTTAACGGGTTCCGTACTCGATAACATTTAAATAATAAAAAATACGGTCGAGCGCATTTTCTGACGGTTCATCAAGCACTACAAGTTTTTATACTAAAATGTTAATATATATATATATATTTATTTAACGTTTAAAATAAATCACCGTGTCATAAAGGATATCAATGTTTGATATGTAACATGCTTACATAAATATGTAAAAAATTTAACTTGTATAAACATGTATAATAAGCCCAAGTTAAATTTATTAAAGTAATATCCACGCATAGTAACTTATCGGCTTCATATAAATATAATATATATTATTGTGTTCATAGCTTTAAACGAAAATATTTTTTGTTCTACGTTTAATGTATATATAATTACGCACATTTATCATGTTTCAAATCGGCACAAGATTTGATAAAAACTTATAATTTAAAGATAAAATATATTTTAATAGAAAACCGCGATTAGGATTGGTCACAATTGCTAAATATTCGCTCGATACGCTTTCTCGGCATCACAGTTATGCTTCACAAACACGACATAATATACTTCTGTTTATTGTAAAAATACAACCACATGATTGAGTTAGTGGATCATGGATAATTTTTACTAGTAGGTGGATTTATACTTTCAAATATATGAGATTTATGTAATTTACACATTTTCATGAAAAAAATTAATGAGTAATAGAAAAAGACACTATCTACATTCGAATGTTTGATCATTTTCATAATATTCGAACATAATATTTTAAATAAATAACTATAATATCACTGAATATTTATTTTAAAACTGCATTAAATATTATTTATGAAATTAGATGTGTATACTATTCCTATATAATATTTAGTTATATTATGTAATTTATTCATGTCAATAAAAAAATCGAAATTATCTTAAAATCCTAAATAAAATCAGATGATAATAAAAATTTAATTAAAAAAATATTTTCAAGAATATTTCAATCAAATAAAATGTCTGATTTATAGAGCGGACGCAAATAAAGACCATTAAAAAAGTAAAAGCTGAATCAAAATTCAAGATATTTCGTAAACAACTATTACCTAATCATTATACCTTAATTATATTTAAAAAGTAAAATTACTGTGAGATTTTATTACTGTAACAATTTTTCAATTTAAACGAATTTCGAATATTTTCTATCGCATATTAATATATATATATATATATATAATTGTGTATATGTGTGTGTATATGTGTTCACATGTGTGAATTTATTAATTCTACTGAAACTTTATAATTTATATATGATATTCTAAAATTAATTAGATTTGAATGAAAATTCTTAGATTGAATTTATAATGCGTGTGTCTAATGATAAATCATCATTTTAAATTAATAGTCATTAATTTTAATAAACGGCAAATTACTTTTAAGAGACTTATATACTTCTTTAAATACATCGTCTGCCGGATAGTAATTAATAAGCAATAACGTGCTTGTGCAGACGTATTATTTCAAAGTGATATCATTAGTACATCACAAAAATATTGTAACTTATTTATTATTTTTATTTTCATATTATTAAGTCGTTATTTTAATAAAATACTTTTGAGGGAGATGTATAAATATATGGTTTAAAAATACATAACTTTTTAGGAAAATTTACTATAAAATATTATCATTATTACATTTTTTAAAATATTTTTGGTATTTAAAATTTTACTATAACTAAAAAAGTAGTCACTAATCCAATACATGTTGACGCTTGTCTCTACCGAATACTATTATCGTTTCGATTTGTAGCGTAGAAAAATTATTTTTCATGTGTAAAGAATATCCACACGTAAGCAAAAATACACCACGTCTTTATCTCTACTAGAGGTAAAGATTTGGTGTTTTGTCACTTTTGTACGAATTTGTCACAACGTACAGGTACTTTTGTCCGCGTTGTTCGTTAGACGGGAAAAACACCCGATAATGATAAAATGTCGAAAATACTGAAAGTAAAGTTGATGAAAAGTGATATAGATTTCAAAATTAAATAGAAAATTCTCGATATAGTACATCCAACTATTCAAGAAGTATAAAATTTGTAAATAACTACTGTAGTAAAATAATAATGAAAAACACAAGTTCAATTTCATGTAAATGATAGCATCCATACGTACAGCTATAATGTGTCTATACGTTCATTCATGTAGCATTATGCTGTAAAATAATAAATTATACGCTTATATAGTTGTATGTTACAATTAAAAAACCCGTATAGTTTCACTTATAAATACTAATAAGTAATATTAAATAAGAAAGTGCGTATAAGTATGTTAAACGTTGCGCTCAGAAAATACTTCGTTATTTTTCCCGGTTCGACGAAAAAAATTTATATCCCTATGTGTAAGTGCATTTGATGAACACGGAAAGTGTGAAAAAAGGGCGTTAAAACGCTCGAAAATAATGATACCTAGAGACGTGTATTATTATTAGGCGCGCGTGGATAATACGATCAGTAATGTTTCATTATTTGTGCTTTGTGTACGTAGAACGGCTGGTAGCTTTGCGGTTGGTATTCGATAAGGATCAACAGCAGCAACAGTGCGGTCCGCCTTCGGATCTGAGCCGGGCCCTGGTCGAACTGAGTAGCAGATACGGTTTGCGCGTTGAACTGGAAACCGAAGGAGAAGTCGCGGTGGTGGCACAGCCGACGGTGGCGGCCGAAAAGAGCGACGAGGAAACGGTCAAGCTCGCGAAACCGAATCTTTTGTCAACGGTCCGGGACAAGGCGCAACGTCTGTGGCATCAGGGACAAGTGGTGTTCAAAGGCGTTGACCGCGCGGACATCGAGAACGACGCTGGTGACCTGGAAAGCGCGGAGAGCGGCCGTGCGGCCACGGGCGCCGCGCCGATGCAAAAGCTTACGTGCACGGTGACGACGGTGGACGAGACCGCGACCGCGGTGCAGCGTGAGGCCGACACTCGGAACGGCAGCGGATCGTTGCGGTACCGGACGCTGGAATACGGAGCTTCGCCCGGAGACGCCGCAGCGTACTCGTCCCCGGACAGCGGCGTTCAGTGTTGTTCGGTCAACGTGCCGGAACCCATCGCGGTGGCTCCGGTGTCGTCGGTGATGGCTGTGGCGGCGGCGGCGGCGGCGGTCGCGGACGTGGACGTGGCTCCGGATCGAGGCGCAGTAGCGGCGGCTTCGGATCGAGACGCGATCGTATCGGGTAGAGACGTGACTTCGACAGCTCCGGATCCGCAACACGCGGCTGTAGCTGCACCGGATAAACATGCGGTGGTCGGCAACAACGATGACGACGAGAAGTTATCGACGACCAAACCGAAACATACAGCACCAACTAAGCCGAATCGCAACGAACCTAAGACTACGGCACCAACAAAACCGGATCGCGACGAACCGAAACATACGGCACCAACTAAACCGGATTGCGACGAACCGAAAACCACGGCACCAACAAAACTGGATCGCGACGAACCGAAAACCCCGGCACCAATCGAATCTAATCACGACGAACGAAAACATACGGGGGCCAACCCTCCGCCGCCGCCACCCCGCAAGTACAGCGCGCCCGTCGTACCATCGGTTGTGACCGTTCCGCGTTCTACCGCTTCCAGTACTGCTGACGCCACTACTGTTATCGCTACCGACACCGATACTGCTATCGCTACGGATGCCGCCACGGTCACCGACGCAGTACAACGGCCTTCTACTGTTTCGGATGCATCGCCCGCACTGCCGACCACAGGCCCGCCTCGGGCCATGAACGAAATACGAATGGACGACGACTATTACTGGTGCACCACAACCGCAATGGCGGCGCCGCAGATGTCAACGTTCGGTAAAAGCCCGTCGGCGACTGGCGACACAGCCGAAGCAACAAATCGTAACGGAAACGCGGCCGTCCGCAATGCTGCTGCAACGGTAGACGAGAAAAGTGCTGCGGTAGACGGGAAATACGCGGCGGTCGCGATGACGGCAGACGACGTGGGACGGGACGTGGTGAGCGCCACCGGCACCACGACCAGCATCGAGGACGCGTCGTTGCCGTCGTTTTCGTCCGACGAGGACGAGGACGACGACGACAACGGCGCATTCACGGACAACAAAGCGAAGTTGCCGGCCGGTACAACTGTCGAACCGCAGAACGGCAGCGGTGATAAGGCGTGCAACCGAGAGGTCGGCATCAGTAGCGGCTGTAAGAACGTGGCCGCTGCAAAGGCCGACTGTGACGCAGGGCCCACCGTGGCGGAATCGAAATCGCCCACAAGGTTGCCGACCCTAAGGTTGTCCCTGTCCTCCCCGCTGTCCACAACCGCCACTACGTCGTGTTGCTCTTCTTCGGCTTCATCCACGTCGTCGTCGCCCACGAACAACAGCAGTAGCAACCACAACAACAACAATAACAACAACTCGCCAATCGTGTCGAAGATACCGGTGCGACGGCAATCGGCCGGCAGCAGCATCGGCGCCGCGGTCGTTTCCTCGCCAATGCCGAACGGCACCACGAAAAAATCTATACCCTTGCCGCTGTCTAGGAGCGGTTCCCGGTTAGCTATGTGGTCGTCGGCCAATTGATGTTTTTTCGTCCCTCAAACATTTATTATCGCAATGTAGGTATTTACTATGCATACCAATAGTGTTTTTAAATACATTTATTATCACAGTACTATATTATTATTATTTTTTATTATTATGCGAAAATTAAAATATACTTTTTTTTTTTTTATTATTATTTTTATTATTTATTTTAAATATATTATGCGTGTAAAATATAAACTATTTACTAAATGTGCGAATCATGATCCATTTAACGCGTAGAGATGTACCTACATTTTTACGCCTTTGATTTCATCGTTATTCATCGTTCACCAACATGTATTTTCTGCGACTGCATTTGTACATCGTAAGTAATTGTCGTGTTCCGATTGAAAAAAAAAAATGAAAACAAAATAAACGTTTCTAATAGAGAGTATGCTGTTGTTTATTAATTAATGCCGGGTCTGATACAACGCGGTGTACGCCCGCGTTCATCGTATTTATATTGTTAAACGGGACGATAGCCATAATCGTGTTGCGCCGCTAAAACCAATGGTTTCACCGGTTGTCGCGCCCGCGGAACGACGACTACAACAACAATAACGCCTGTTTGCTCGCCTCCGGGTGGAGGCACAGCGGCCAACATTGGTCGACCGCCACGCTATCAGCGGACCTCCTCCACCGTTTCCCACCGACGACTCGGACTCGTATCTCGTACCCGTAACGGGACGCGCAGCAACAAACGTCCGTGCTGTTATCAGATGATATTTGGTAAATAACATATTATAATAATAATAGTAATACACACTGTTGTGTTTCGTGTTGATGCCGCTGTGCGTTTCGTGCACACCGATGCGCGTGTGTTACGACGTGCAAATCTTAATTGCCGCTCTGCGTTCATCATAACGTTATCGTGTTGCGCACGGTCAACATAATACTGCGATGCATTGCAGCGAATTGTACGGCACGCGTCCAACAACTTGATAATCGTTCCGACGGCGATCGTCCCATTGTCGCGATGCGTTTTCGCACTTGTGTGCCCGTTTCTGCATCCGCCGCCGCCGCCGCCGCCGCCATCATCGTTCTTTGCATTGTTTGCCTTTGGGAATACACCGGTGTAGAATAGCGCGACAATCGCCGCGATCTCGTAAGTATAGCGATAACCGCGTCCGTTCGGCGCTCGCATGCCATGGTCTGACATTTGTCCGTCCCATCGTTTACGCGTTGAATGATCTTACGGAAATGCCATAGGACTTTTGGAGCGCCGTCGTCCCAATGGAACCCGTTGGCCGCACTAATAACTCTAGCTCGACGACGGCCACTGCTGCCAGCGTCACCTCGGCCGTTGTCGGACTCTTGCTGACACCCGCTCGGACTTCGGTCGACGTTAATATTCCAAAGACAACCGCGTTGGTCCACAGTGATAATCATGTAGTGCCTTTGCAACACTGCAGCACCAGCACCAATGTCGTACATCACCAATATTCTCCTATTATTTTACCACCGCCACCATCCACGGTATTGATCCGTTCTACTCAGACCAATTCATTGTTGCCCGCATCGCCTCAGCTAATGCTGTCGACAATAGCAACAACAACCTCAGGAGTAGTATCACATTTTCAACCGCATGGTAACGGATCTCATCAATTAGTTACTGCTTCCACTGTACCTGTGTCTGCCGCTCTTCCAGTCATGCCTACTTCAAACATTACTTCTGCTGGTATGGCTTTAAGTCCTTTTGGTATTTTGCCCCATGAGCGGGTAGTACCACATCATACTCTTCATTATCGTCATCAGCCCAAAAAACTGATGTCCTCGTCATCATCTAAAACACTTATGGATCCTAGTAACTCTAATAATCCTCAAATATTAACTACACCGGTTATCCATTCTCAACGATTTTATATTGAACCACCATCTCATGTTAGTAACAAAATGAAACAGTACGACAACATTCAGCAACAACATATTAGAACCAAAAATGTCCATAGTATCTCAGATAAAAGTGTACCAGTTGTATCCAGTCCATATAATGTACAATCATATGAACAACGTTACCAACCAAGAACTTCACCACAACAAGTCGGTTACTTATCAGTTATTACTCGTACAGCTGTAACAACAACAAACAGTGTTGTTTTAAATGATGTAATAGCATCAAATAGTAATTATTATCCACCCCAACCTATACCGTTGCAGTCAAAAACATCTGATAATCAAGATAGGCAGTACTATCATTTTGACAGTACAGTCTCTGCAAGCCATACACCTCAACAGCAGTTGGATAATATCTTATTAATGGGAACTCCAGTTCAACGAGGCGATCCTATGCATATTGTTAAAAATTTACAATCTATGCAGACAGACATTGATGGTTATGGTGTTAAAAAAATGATTGAACAACCACCTAGGTTATTGACTACTGATAATTGTAAAACTATAGGATTCACTGGTATTTTAAGTAATGGTAGTAAAACCATAACTGACCATCAGCACCAACATCTTCAATCGCTACCTAAATCTTCTGTGATCGACCCATCAGCAACATACAATGGCCAATACTTCATTAGACGCCAGCCACCTCCTGCACACCTTCATCAGCATCAAAATCAACCACATTTACAACAACATATAGTCACTGGTAATACTAAAATTTTATCTACTCCTACCTCTTTATCTGTTTTATCTGCTAATGGAAACACACCTTTGGATGTACAGCAGTACCAACGTCACCTACGTTGGAATTTAGATCAACAAAGACCACCTGTTGTATCGACCTCATCTTGTTTTTCAGGAAATATTTCTTCAGGTGTATTTCATCAGCCATCACTGCAACATCAGCAATTCAACAATGTACCTTCAACATTCAACGTGCCACCATCAACATCAATTATTCATCAAAATCAACAGCAATTATCACAACCAGTTCAACATAATAATTTCAATGCATTATCAATAAATCCTACATATTATAATCCTGCATCTACAATTGTGTCAACTTTTGTCACTTCTGTAGCAACAACCAACTCATCAATATCATCATATAGTCGACCACATCAGGTTAATCAGCCCCAACATTCCAACAATTTTCAAGAAATCACTAATAATGTACATGATGGGAATTATATAGCAAGTAACGATACTAGATCATCATCTTTACCTCATGTTATAGTTCCTAATATTGAACAAGAATTGAGTCATCTTTGTGATATTCCCACTACTACTTATAATAATGTCGTTAAACCATTTAATACTACCGTTCAAAAACCTTCATTTTTAGATAGTTATGTCAAATTTTTACGTGGTGGCGCTAGCTGTACAACAGTAGAAAAAGAAGAAATATGTTTTGATTTACCGAAAAAGTTAATATATCCTTTATCATGTTCAACTCCTAAACCTATGCCCAAACCATACATACCATTAAAAAAACCAAAGATTGTATCAGTAAGCGAAAATTTAACACCATCTCGAAATGGTTCTAGCGAAGATAATAAAAAGATAAGCAATGTTACAACTACAACTGATGATGATCCACGGTATTTTCCATTGCCTAAAACATCATCATCAATAGCTGGTATTAGTGATGATAAAAGTGATGGTAGTAATGATGGTAATAGTTGGATGTCAGGTGATGATGATCAAGAACAGTGGTGGATAACTTCATCAAAAAGACCATTCAATTCTGCAACATCGGTAGCAAAAAATAAATTAGGAAAAGCGAGTAAAAAAAAGAAAAATAGCGGTAAAAAAGTTTCTACAAATTCTGCTAAAGCAAACAAAAAACAAAGTATATAAAAAACATAAGTTATTTTTTATTTATATTTGTCTAATATTTACTTTTTTTTTCAGAAACACAACATACTCAACAGCCTAAAAGACAATTATCCCGTCGATTAGCAAAAGAGAAAACCCAAAAGTTAATCAGTAATATAGATGGTGTATTAGATGAAGATGATGATTTATTGTCAGAACCTGATTCAGATATTGACCCTGCCTGGAAACCAAACAGTGATGATAATGATGTATCTAAAGACGACTTTAATTCAAATTTGAATCGTCGTAATTTCAGTCATAAAAAGTTTTCAAAAAGTGATCATACACCATCTACATCATCATCAATCAATAATAATAACAATGATCAGTCTGATGATTCAAATGCACCATTGTTTAAGGTATTAATATTATATTAAATTTTATTTTTTTTTTAATTTTTTATTAATTTTGTTTAGTCTGGTACATTTGTTGCACTAAAAAGTCAATATTTAAATAGTGACCAAAGCATTCCTCAACAATTGTGGCGAGTCGATGGAAAATCATTATTACAAAAATATAAACGGTGTAATGGAGATAATGTGTATAAAAGTGTGTCAACTGTAAGTTATAAAATTGAAAAATATAGGCTGTCATATAGTATGCGGTCTACCAGTAAACGCGTTCTATCGGCTGCTGCAGAATGCGGTCTACCTGCGGTTTTTACATAGGCTTAAGTTTATTTTTAATAGATACACCTTAATCTTTTTCTTCGATCAACACTTTATATTTATTGCCTTATACACAGATAACAATATTTCGATATTTTGTAAAAGTATGGGCTCAATAGCTCAGTATCATTTATTGCGCGACACAATTTATATTTTACACATTCAATATGTTGGCAAAAGATTTTTATTCAATTATTAGTAGTGACGAATCAACCACAAATTTTTTAATTAGCAAATAATGAAAATGGTGAATAGAGTGTGGAAGTGCTATGAATTTTTATACATATTGCAAATATCTCATGGAAACATGATGGCGTGGCATAAATAAATCAGATTTATTTAATGCATTTTTAAGAGATATGGCGGAAGTTTTTGTATAACATATTACATTATATTTATTTATATTCATTGACAACAATTTTTTTGACTAACTAATTTTTAATTATTAATTTTTTACTATTACTACTACAATAATTATACTTAAATTTTATAATATAATTTTTAATTTATTTATTTGTGGTAGACCGCATACTATACTCGTAAATTCACCGGTAGACCGCATACTATATGACAGCCAAAATATAAAACTGAATTATAATATATATTTAAACTGTAAATTGTAGTATACTGGCTGGAATCCATCACATTATAGTATGTATCGTCAAGTTACTGTCCAATTTGTTCCTACATACAAGGGTGTAAAGATTGTTCAAAATAAGAGTTCCACTCAGGTTTTGGTACAGTTAGTAAGTGATGACGATAACAAAACCATAAAAAATAATTCTGTTGTCAACACTGAAGTCGATTCATCAAATTGTAATTCTATATCTAAATCAAAAACTAAGGCTTTTCATTCTGTTTCATCTAACACTATTGATTCTGCCAAAGATCAAAACGTGATGCTACGTGCCCAATTTGATGTGTATATTCAATCTTTAGCATCACAAGCATTAGACCAAAATTTTTTGGTAGAAATTTATCGTGAAAATGGTAAGAGTTACAATTATCATTAAACATTATGTACTCGTTATAATATATTTTTCTATTTAGATGAATACTTTTTAAGCAATGTACGTGCCATTGACAAAGTAACACAAACTTGGGTGGAGGCCATAGATTCTGCCATTATAAGAGATTTAGTGACAGATTTGACTAAAGTAGAAAATATACGTACATTGATAAAAAGATATCCAACCATGGAAATGTATACAACAGATGAAAGCTCAGTTCATAATATTCAACTGCGTTGCATAGTATGTGGCTATCAAGGATTTGTGGATAAACAACGAAAATTTGTTGAAATATCATTGTCTGGTACGGAGTACAATAATCGGACATTAAAAAATTCTGAAAATAATAGGCCATTTTCTAAGGTGATTGTCATTAAAATAAAGTTACATTTAATACATTAGTTACTTAGCAAATATATAATATATATTATATACCACTAAAATTAGTCTATGTTACCTTGTAATTAATAAAATCCTGTGTCTATCACCAAGTATAAATATATATCTGGTATATTATGTAATGTATATAATCATAGCTCAGCGCTTTGTCTCTTTCTACATGCATCATTATAGTTTTCTTAAATGTAATATTTAAATTTAAATATATTTTAATTTGTTGATTTTATTTTTAGATTATGCCTGCCAAGCGAGTGAACTGTTGTTCTAGTACTCAGTGTTCTGAAAAGGTCATTATTTTGCATAGTCTTGAACACCTTAAGTATCAACTTTACCAAGAATGTTGCAAACGTGTAACTATTGAAAATAATAATAGGAATAAATTAACTCAAGACACGACTACTGTTCTTAACCGGTTGTTAGCAGATGATACATGGATTGAAAATGTAATACATTATATAATGTTTTTATAATAACATAAATATTTAATTTAAATATTATTTTTATAGTTGTATCAGACTGTATGCAACACATGGGACCGAGCCAAGAGGTTAGTTTCCAACGATCAATAAGTTCTGCTCTGTTTATTTTATTAATTTAATTATTTTATGTATACGATATTTTAAAAATGTTCGTCATGATTGGTTATTTAAATAACCACAGTTGTTGGTGGTCTTATCACGTTACCAATAACTTGTTAAAATGTTAGTGCCTTTTCATTATTTATTGAATCCATTTCATTATTGCCATTGTAAAATTTTGTATTATATTCAAATTTGCCAGCCAAGCCTTTGTACTTTTGAAAGTTGAATAATTTATTTTTGTATGCTATTTATGTTTGTTATTTATTGTCATAAACAATTATTATATTGTCATCACATAAATAAATATTTATATACATGAAATATCATTATAAATGTTACCACCGAAGTCTGTCTACTTATGTTAACTGAGATGAAACGTATAAAACCAAACATTATTAATTAAATCTTATGTTTACTTCTTTTAGAATATTTTAAACTAATTATTACACAAATGATAGAATATATAAATTGAGTTGGTTATGATTAATTAAATTAGTAAATCAAGTTTAAATTATTGTTTAAAAAGACTTACTTAAAGATACAATCAATTATGATTACTGATTCCTAATAATTGTAGCTATGGGAGTAACTGATTTCCTTTTAAGTGTAATATGTATATGGGTGCTCATCGGGAGGGTGAAAGAAGGGACACTTGCCTACATTACCTGAAATGATATGAACTTCTTAAATAATAAATATTATTATTATAAGGATTTGATTAATAAGTATAATATATAAATACAATTTTTTTCTTTTCCCGCCCCTCATTATCTTTACAAATGAGTGCCCATAACTTGGTATTATTGGTGCTGTAGTATTAAATAATTATTTTTATGTATTAATGTTTTATTTTAAATTTAATTTGATGATTTTTTTTCGGTTTCATCAATTTATTTCCTGATGATAAATTATACTAATAGATATTCATTCATGACTATTGCCTATTAATAATTATTAAATTGATATTTTCAATAAATCTTTGTTAAAAAGTGAATGGACTTCAATGCTAACACATAAATATATGTATACATATATATATATTCTATATTTTTTTACTAACCCAATTTATGTATAGAAACAACTGTATTTTTTATAATAAATATTTTAGTATCATGACTATTTAAATATATAAAAAGTAAGAAGTATTTTGTATACTATGTAAGACCATTTTTTTAATGTCATTCAATCATCTACTCCAAAAATATATTTCACAGTAATGAAATGCTTCTACTAAAAATTAAAAATATATTGAACATAACTACTAATAATTTAAAAAATAGTTCTAATATATAGTTACTATGAATATGTTTTAAACATAAATAATTCCCAGTAAGATAAAGAATACAATGATTTGTTTGGAACGCAATGACTCAATGATCATCTTAAGCTGTGTGACTTAATAAGACATTGATATTTGCAAAGATTCGTTGTTTATTAAATTAACAACAATTTCTCAATAAAAGCAAATATACAAACTGTATTTTTTCTGTGTTGTTTTTGTACCAACAGAATTAGTTAATAAATATTTATTTTAAAAAAACTAGGTTGAGGCTTTTGGACTTTTTTAGCCTTAAAAAGACAAATTTTTCAATTTTATCATTGATAAAAATATTTTATCTTATAAAATATTGGGTTCATATTCTTTGCAAAATGTTGGAACTTGAATGAAAACTTAAAATAGTGTTAAATATAGAAGTTAGATTCAATTTAATGCATATTTTAAATATTTTTCTTATCAAAAGTAATTATTTATTGATCAAAACCCAAATATAATTTATTTTTTAGTTAAAATATATTTGATTACTGTAAGTCACATATGACATATTAAATAATTATTCTTTTTCAAATACTTTATTTTGGAATATATGTCGCGCCGAATTTATGAAATTGCTGATTTCATGAAATCAGCAACGTTGTCGCCGAATACGTGAAATCGGCAACTCAAAGTACATAATACTGCCTTCTTAAAATAGACCCTTCTTAAAAAATTATAAAGCATAATTTAATTTAAATAAATGTATAAAATGCTGGAAATATAATGTAATCAAATTGTAATAATGAATATTATATGTATTTAAATAAATATGTAAAACACCGGAAATATAATAAAATAATAAATACAGTTTATTGCGTAAAAAAGTTAATAAAAAAAATTATATTATACTTAAATATTTTGGCAAGTATGGCCTGGGTGACACGCCGAATTACACATCATATTATTTTTTTTACATGTGCAATTCGTATGACAAGTACAACATCAATATATAGCCAATCAATAGCCTTGTCCGGTCCCAACTGACTCCAATCCAACAAGTTCCCGTAGTGAATATTCTTTTTGTTGAACGTCTGCAGTCGTCAGGGAACAGTACTTTGTTAGCTGCCAAACTGTTCCGCTTCAGCCATGT
Organism: Sipha flava; assembly: GCF_003268045.1. Classification (NCBI taxonomy): domain Eukaryota; kingdom Metazoa; phylum Arthropoda; class Insecta; order Hemiptera; family Aphididae; genus Sipha; species Sipha flava. Next base: position 1,296,335 of record NW_020271717.1, on the reverse strand, counting down.
GCTTAAAATCCCTTCTTTAAACCGATACGAAATTTGCCATCTTATTCTTTTATGATAACTACAAGAAAGTTGGCTGCATTACCTCGGCTTCGATCCACAGACGGGATTGACACCAGCACATTGTCACCAACTTTTAAAGAAAGGACATTTTCAATTACTGCCATAAGACACTATTTGTAATTATATCATAATAATATGTTACCGAATTCGTGTAATCGGCAGAAAAAGGCTGCCTAATTCACGAAATCAGCAATCAAAATTTGCCGATTTCGTGAATTTGGTAGCCAAATTTCCGGATACACGTATTTGGCGACAACGTTGCTAATTTCATGAAATCGGCAATTTCATAAATTCGGCGTACACGTATAAAAACACCCAAATATCTGGGCCCAACCTTCGACAAACGCCTAACATAGGCTAAACACATTCATATAACAAAATTTAAATTAAGCCAACGTCTACTCTCTCGGACCCATTCTTGGTAAGTTCTCAAAACGAATGAAAGACGATGGGCAAAATATATGTTTGGTATTTTAAATACCATAAATGCACAAAAATGTATTCGTAAAAATGTCTCAAGTGTATACTATATTTTCTAAATAAATAAGCAAAAAAAATTTCTAACCGCTTCAAAAATATATCATACATAAAAAAGTAACTACTTACACAAGTAGTTGTTAGACAACTCCCAATATTTTTACAACTTAAAATTTATTAAAATAACATTATAATTAAACTTAATACAGACATTTTTGTTCAAGGTACACCGTAAATAACGCAGTTATTGCTGGTACATTAAATACAGGACAAGGTCACTCCCAATTAGAACAATTTTCTACCATTTTATATAATATATAAAATATTATGCCTTGCATGCAAGGACTGGAACCGAACCCCAAACAATCCTTTATTTCAAAAATTTATTTATTATTAATCTCCAAATTCTACTTTTTCAAACATGGGCCGTTTTGGCACAGCATTATGAGATAGATTTCACTTCTTTATTAACATTAAAATACTATCTTTTCTCCCAATCGCTTTAACTTACACACAAAAAGCCTTTTTTACTTATCTTAAATACTTTTTTGTGCGTATGTATATATGCACAAAAACCTAACCTAACCTAGTCGGTACATAACTAGAATGGGAATTTGTATTATCTAAAATTAAAAAATTATATTTTCCTATCTGGATTTTAATATTGTTTGTAAATTAAATTTGAGTTGATGAAATCTTGTAAAAATATATACACTCGTTTTAAATAAAGATTAATAATTGTTACGTTTTTACATTTTCTATGGTAAAACGAACGGAACATTTTAGAAACAATTGCGAAACCCTATAGGGCTCCACGGATCACAGTTTGAGAATTGCTGCACTACACCATTGGTTATTATCAAAATTATTTTTATTTCCATCTACTCTAAGAACCTATGTATTTACTTATAATTGAAAATGTTTTAAACTTACTTGTCAAGGTAAAAACAAATAATTATTAGTTTATTTTATGTCTTACTATCGAAAAATGTATAACCAGTTATAAAATAATATACTTGATAAGATTTAAATATAGGTATCCTAAACTCTAAAGTAAATAAATGGGCCTGATTTTCTATGTGACACTTTTTGCTTAATGTTGTATTCTATAATATACCAAAACAAATAACTTATAATTAATAATTAATAATTTTTTTACTGTATAATTTTATTTATTTTAGAGTATGTTTATAATACAATTACATAGTCAAATTGGTAGTACATATAAATTTATGTTTAATTTTACTATACTTTTTAAATTCTAAGAACTGGGTGTAAGTTATATAAATGCGAAAAGAGTTAAATAAATATATGAAACATCATTAACTGTAAATATGAAGGTTTACTCGCATTAAGCTGTTAGATCGTACATAGAAACATTACTTTCGTGTATCTTAACTAAAATTATTTCATTGTTATCACTAATTACTAATTAGTTAATTGACCACGTCATAATCGACGAGACGTGACATTTCCACTGCATAATTTTAATTTCTTGAAATCATATTCATAAGTCATAACTAGGACACGGATTTAAATACACTTAAAATCATACAAATATGTTCTAAAAAATAGCCAAAATTGTCCTTAAGAAATGCATTTTACCACAAAAATGACCTTAAAAATGCCATAATTTTTTTTACTTTGGGCATTATTTAACACACTATTCAATACATTAAAATCATATTCACACGTAATACGAGCCACATCTGTGAGATAATACGAACTAGCTGATTATTTGTTATTTGATCAAATACTGGTGACGTTCAATAGTCAATAATAAATTAAGATAAGATGAAAACTGAATCGAAAACATTTTTTATTTAATAAAGATTGACAATGCGTTTGGAAAAATCTGATAGATAAACCTATTTAAATGTCAAGAAAATAATTTGTCTCTTGATTTTATTTTGAATAGGCTAAATTTGTTTAGTATATAGAACAAATATGCATTAAAAACCAACAAAATGACCCAATAATACTAAAAATGCTCTAAAAATAAAAAAACGTCGAAATAAGCAAAAAAATGCAAAATAAAATTTGTAGTTTTGAAAACCTCGTTACATGAAACGAATCATTTTATTAAAGAGCATTATGTATGATCAACTAAAAAAATATGCACTTTGCATTGAAATCCGGGCCCTAGTCATAACATATGGTTGGTATTTGTTGGTGACGTGGTTTAAAGTTATAATTTCAAAACATACGTAAATTATAAATAAAGAAATCTAAAATGTGAGCGTAAAAAAAATATAATTATTATTTCTAAAAAAAAAAAAGGAAAAACATTAATAGTTAATGTATGTTTAAACTATCAAATGTTGGTTTTTGATGAAATTGAGTATAGATCGATAAATCATCATTAATTTTTTTAAACAACAATCTAGTTAATTTTCAATAGGGTATGCTAGTTAATTTGAATACAAAAAGCATGACATTTGAATAGTTTGTACCTACTTTATAAAAAGTTTAAATGTATTAAAATAAAAAATTATGATATCATATTAATGTTTTAAGAAAACTTTTAATCATTTAATGGGAATTAAAATATATCAAACAAAATATAAATGTATTTATTGGATAATGGATAAATAATATTATCTATTAAAAATGTTAACTAAAAAAATCAAAAACCTTGTATCCAGTGGCGGACACTAAAAAAAAATGGGGGTAGTATATTAAATAAAAAAAAACCACCAACCCATCTGCCAAGTCACTTTCGAAATAAAAAATAGATCCTTGGGGACTTTGTCTCCCACCCCTTGAATATAACTGTATAACCTTGTTGATAATTATAACTATAATACTAATAACATATTAAATAAACTATTCAATTTTTTTTTTTGTTCGATCTTCAACTTAATCAACTTAATCAACTTAATATTATTCAGTTATAAACTCTTGTAAACAAATAGAAATTAATGTAATAAAGCATTTTCTAATATATAATTAACAAATCTAATATACAATTGAGAAATATCTCCAATTGTCTGTAATGTAATGGATGATAAAATACTCATTAGTATTTTGTCAGTTACCTCTATAATAAGCTAATGACAATATTATTCTATTGTTTATTTTTAATATTTTTATACGTAGTAGAATTATGATTTAGATATTTTAGTACCAGAGGTCTATTGGACCACCAAAAAAATCAGGGGTAACATCTGCTACCCTTAAACCCTATAGTGTACGTCACCATAGATTAAATATACAGCATATTTAATCAATGACGTCACTGCCTGTATGATATTACTAATTGTATACATTTGAACAAACATTTCAAGTGAAGGTTGATGCATTACCTACTTAATATTTTATCTTATCTATTTGTAATATTTGTAAATTCAAATGTAATATTACATCATAGAGCGAGAAAATAGTTTATAATACTAAATAAATTTAAGAAATAAATATGTTTGCTGAACGAATTTAAATATTACTTTTAGATTTCAGTTCTAACCGAAAAACTATTTAAAATCGAAAAACCTTAAAGTAAATATCATCTGCAATTTGTATCTAATCTCCAATTCAAAAAGTTATTTGGTGAAACTTAATTAATCCAAAACTTTTTATTCGTTACCAATTGAATTACATTAGAAAAATATATTTCCATTTGAAAACCTACAAATATTTAAATACATATCTACATGGGCGTCCCCAGACATTTTTCTAGGGGGGGGGGGGGGGGGGGGGG
>NW_020271717.1:1233188-1292001 GCF_003268045.1 Sipha flava | reverse complement strand
GGCAAAATTAATTTAAAAAATAAATGAAAATTTTTTTATACATTTTATTTATAGTAAATTATTATATTTCGTCATTATTAAAATTATGAATTAAAACATTACTGACATTTATGCATAATGTACAATTAAAACATCACTCAAAAAATACATTAAGATAAAATAGTCCGATTATTATTAATGATAGTTTTCATAGATAGCCGTCAGCCGTGCGTTGACATAATATGTTATGGAAACTTAGTAGACCTGTTTTTTAGAAACTAATTTATCATTTGGAATTTTACCAATTTCTGTGGAAATAATATTATTCCAGGGGGGGGCAAGTGCCCCGTCTTGCCATCCCTGGGGACGCCCATGCATATCTATCATAGTAATATAATATTTTTCAAAAATGCTTGTGTGAATTTTGAAAGGTATTCTTATTATTTAATTATAAAATTATATATCATGTGACGTTGAAATAATATTCGGTATATCATGAGAATTAATTTTATACGTGTTCACACATTTTTATGAGAATACTTAATAATGCATATACCTACTCGTATATTATGACAGTAATGCGAGCTTCGTATCTATAAAAGTTTTGGACTAGAGTAAGTAATAAAGCAGTCTCTATTTCTTAGTGAACCCTGACACAAAATGTGTAGTCCGAAATTGGAAGTATACTACGTATACACTACGGATTCGAGAAATATGTACATACTAAATAATAATTAGGCTTAGGACTTCTAGCATTTGCATACTTTTTTTAATTATTGTTAAACATAGCAGAATGCAAAATAAATTCGTTTCTCGGTGCCATGATATCAGATCTAAAATTTGAATTTGCATATTTTTGCATATTGATAGATTTTGTAGGAGAATGCATATTTTAAAATGTTTAGGATTATTTTGCATATTTTGACAAACTTTTCAAATTTAAAATTAAAAACTTTAGATACACATATTTCAACCGATCGAAAAAAAATGTACTAAGAGGACTTAATACTTCCAGTAATATGCTATCTGCAAACTACCTCTCATATCTTGTTATAATTTTTGTGTAAATATAAATAATACTATAAGCCCGTATCGACCGTATAATAACCCGCTGGATATCGACCGGATGTCGATAAAAATAATAGTCGATATAGAATCATAGATTATTTGTTTAGTGTTCAGTTCAGTCGATTATTATAGTCTGTTCAGGTCTATGGTACCGACTACCTATTTTAATTAAATGTTATCTTAGACCTTATCTAACCAAACCAGCACTTTTAACTCGATTACTTCAACTGATATCGAATGTTGTTACCGAATCACTCGGAACTAAACGAGTGTATGAGTAATCGAGCATTTTCCCTCGATTATTTCAACCGATTTCGATATCGAGAGAATCACTCGATGATTTCCAAAACAATCGAGTATTTCGAGTATTTTCTTTCGATTGTTCCCATTACTAATTATTATCCGTCATTGTATTTGCGTCTCGCGATCACGCAACGCCAAATCATACGTAAACCGTCGTAAGAGTATATTTTGTAACATTGTGTAATGTCGAAAGTACAACAGCCTACGAGTAGCCGATTACTAAGTTTTGTTTCGAAGTTTAAAGATACATTTACATCCGATGGACACGTTCTATTTTGTATACTATGTGGTCATTTTTTTTTTTTAATGCATATAAATGCATATTTTAATGATTTTGGAAGCATATTTGTGTATTTTTTAGTGCTTTAAGTCCCTAAGCCTAATAATAATAAATAAAACTATTATGAAGGTGTTTTTCAAGAAGCCATTTTAAGCAAAATAGCCGACGAGGACTTAAAAATATCTATTAATTTTTAAATTATATATCTCACAATAAAATAAATAATTGGTTAATAATTTTCAGATTTATATCAGACACAAGAATATTTTCAGTTTAAAAACTAATAATAATTTGGTAGTTACCAAATTATAATATACAGTTTTACAAATAAAAAAAAAAAAAAAAAAAAAAAACTATTACTAAAAATGATTACTTACATTGTATCAAAAATGATAATCATATGAAAGTGTTGTAGGGGAGAGCTCTGTATCATATCATTGTACATTAAAAAAATGAAATACGGATTTTTCGTGAAAAATATGGACTGTAATAAAGTATCTCAATTTTGAGTTTTCTATATTATAGTTTTAAGAAAACATTTGCGGATTTTTTCAATTTTTTTGCTGCAAAATAGCATTTTACAGTCTCATTTTTATTTTGTGTCGTAATCATTAAATATTGCGTCCGGGATAAAACTTCAAAATGCACTCTTATATATTTTTAATTTAAAAATATTATAAATATTAGATAGGTATTATTTTCAACAACTGCTTCAATTAATATAAAGGATGTTAAAGTTTTTGTAAATAAAATATATATTGACCGTTGTCATTTTTAACATGAAATGTAAATTTTTCATTTTTGTGCTCATCCAAAAAGTATGCCCGGGATGCCCATCGCCTTCCTCCTCACCCTTATTACGGCTTTATGTATAATATATATATGAAAATTATACAGCAAAAATATATAAATTACGAATTAATGAAAAAATACGTGCGATATAGGTAAATATCGAATGCAGTTTTGATTATATATTTATAGGGTTTTATACTACTAAATATAATAATACCTAGCCATTAGCTAATTCTAACAACACTCACAGCATAGATGTACGCACACCTTTTTAGAAGGTCATGGACAGTACAAATATGATATTGGGTTCCCAAACGAGAAAGTAAATACGATCTTAAAATGTTGATTAAATCATTATTGCCTTAAAATACATATACAAATATAATTACAAAGTTTTTAATTCCTACTGTTATTCATATCGTCGTTTTGATGGAATCATAGCTTTAAACTAGCCTTAATTGATAAATTAACTAAAGCCAAATTTTGCCGAACGGGCCTTGTGCATGAGAAGTCACGCCTATTGAACACAGTTAAAATGGTCAGTTAATATTTCGCTACTAATAATATTCGCAATGTGATATTATTTCGATAACTTTTTTTCTAGTACACAATACTGACGAATAGCATATTTGAATAAGACCGTAGGTTATTTTCGAAAACATTGTGGTAAATTGAATTTGTCGCAGGTTGGGCTCGTGAATGCTATATTATGTCCTGGTTCGACGAAGACTCGTCTGATAATTAATAATTTTACACAAACAACAAGTAACTACGTACCTATCCCGAACAAGTGCTTAATTATTGAGTGGTCCATTATACGAGTACACATGTTCAGGCACGTACGGAACAATAACATCAACAACAATAATATTATTAATTGGTTTTATTAGTTTTTTTTTTTTCGTCTATCATACATAATGATTGCAAATCGACCGAACATGCGTGTGGCGTTCAGAATACATCACGCGCAGATGAGGTACGTGTGAAACTCAGTATATAACGTCGTACAAGTTGCGGTGATGTCACAGTCGATTTGCTGAACTCGCAACGAGCGATTTGGCAATATCTATATTGCCGCCGTACTATATTGTGCCTACGCGTAGTACCTACTATACACATGTGTTTTACCATCCGCAATTTATAAAAACAAACTATAATGTTTCAACGTTGTACATCGGGCCGTCCGGTTTGCAATAACAGGTATGTATATGCAGTATAGTATAACTACGGTTTGTTGCAATGTTCCAAGTCTTTTTCACGGCTTCTCGATCAAGCGTTTTTCAATTCTATGAGTATATATATACAAATAATAATGGAAAAATTGTATTTAATTAATCATATAGTACGTCTGATATAAAACATATTGTAATAACGATTTGTTTGAAATAATAATATCGTCGGAATTCGATGACAGGACTTACAGGTATTTAACTCATAATTAAAACAGATGGCACAGCATTTTCACTAATTTACATTTATAGATCACAAATGACAAATTAGCATTATTTCTTAAGGGCTTGGAATTATTTTTATCAAAAATCAATAAGTATTTTTAGTGAACCCATTAAAATAATGAAAAACTCGAATATTAATAGTGAATATTTAATTTCTATGGCGAAAAATGGATTTTTACCTTGCGTAAACAATTTCATTGGGGTCTCGGATCACTTTAAAACTTTTTTGTTGGTCATATATTCATAGAAAACATCGATTCCATTAAAATTATCATTAATATATTAAGGTACAACCAATATAAATACCTACCGCTATATTACAATATTGATTTTATCCAATAATGAAAGAAATACTCATAATAATTGAATTCTAAATAAAATAAACAATCAGTATTATAAAATGTTTACTAAATCTATCAATGAAAACTAACTCCACTTTGATTTATAAAGAACTTAAAGAAAATAATTTGAAATTTAATTAATATTAATCAGTTATCGTTGATTTACATGAACATTTAATTTCTCTGTTAGATCATGAGCACAATATTAAATATAAAGAACATTATAATATACTCTTGTCAAATCTTAACAAAGCTTTTGATCAAACGAGTATGCTGATATAGATTTGAATGTATGTCGTTCATTAAATATAAAATGAAAGAATTTTAAACACGTAATGCTGTTTAAAAAATGTTTAAATATATTTAACATAATAAAATGTACATAAAATTTAACTTTTAATTTTCATTTACAATATTATCAATATTATCTTTGTTTTTTATGTATCTATTACACTTAATATAATAACGTTTGTCTATTCCGTTTTGTTAATTAGATGGTTAACGGTTGTTTTGTATCGATGCATGTTGCAAATGTACCTATTAAATTGATAAGAACCGTGTCCCCAGCGTAAACTTATTGGGGATGGCGCAATATTTAAATTAAACGTTTGTAAAATATTGTTGAGATTATAACGTTGCAATAATGTTTACTATCATTAATCTAGATTGGTACCGACTGAAGCGATCGATTTAGCAACGTCACGACTCAATCTTACCAAACGTCTAGAGCGAGCTTTGGACCGTTACTAAATCTCGCGAGGAACTGGATTCGTGATTAAATCGTACCCTTGCGATTGCTCGCAGCCGCTGCAATTGCGATGCCAGCGATCATTCGCGCACGTTAATCCCGTTGGGCCTTCCTCACACGGGGATACTCAAAAGAAACTGCAATCGTCTAGGTAATAGGAGACTGGGTGACTAGGCAACTACAGTTGCTGGTTATCTTCACACACAGTATACTAAATTTTTGTTTCTAGATTTTTAAACTAGTATCGCCCTACCATTTCGACAGTACAGTTCAGTTTTTCGTATTATATGTGTTCATTGATATTTATGCAGTAAATAAATTAAGATAAATACATTTTTTATAATGTCTAGTAGTGATTCGGGTAGCGACGAAGAAATCATTTTTTATCATTACTATAAACACCACTTAAACAAACGCAGAAGAAAATGTTGGATCAATCATTATAGCTCGGGATACTTTTCTATTTGTTGCACAAATTTTATATTAAAATTTCGATCGATGATGTATTATTTTATTACGCACGAAATAAAAATTACCAAGCAACTGGATCGACCAAAGTAGCGAGGAGACCGGCATGTCCAGTCGCCAGTTGACTATTCGCGTCAGTTTATCAGTCGCGGCGACTTTAGTAGCGCCGTCTGAATGACGTCATTCAAACACACACGAGCAGTCGCCTAGTCTCCAAGTGCCTAGTCGATTGCAGTTTCTTTTGAGTATCCCCGTGTGAGGAGGGCCTAAGTCTGCTCGGCATCGCCGCAGACCGCGTTTCGCGCGACGTGCGTTGCAGTTCGCGGTCGTACGGCAGCAATGTCGGCCCGGGCCGTCCGGTCCGGCTGCGAAGCGAACCGCGCGGCGCAACAGTACTTTCCTCGCGCGAGTCGACAGCGTTTCCGGCTCGACCGGCAAACATACGCGAGCGCGCGCCCGCGCGGGTGGGGGGGGGGGAGGCACGGGGAGACCGCACGCGACCGCCGGCACCGAAGTCCGAGCGCGAGCCGCCGCCGTTGACCGCGGGGACAGGTACGCGCGCGACCGCGGGTTTTTCGATTAATCGGTTTTTAGCTTTTTAACGCGCGTCGAGACGTCCGCACGGCGTCGCGCACGCACCCGCCCGGCGCCGCTACGTCCTCTCTATAATTATATCGATTCGCCGAACGCGCGTCATCGTAACCGTGGTACACCCACGTTACGCGTTCGTATTTTCGACGGTTCGCAGCAGACGATTATTAAAACACGTCCGTAACCGACACCCCCGCCGCCGTGAAACCGTCGGATCGCCGCCGTTACCAACAAATGTCGCGTCACCACCCGTCCGTTAACGTGGCCTCCGCGTAAACGTTTTCGTTTCGTTTACTGCGTGTCGCACCGGCAACGAGGGAGGTCGTTGTCCCCTACAACCCGGAGGTCGCCTCCTTTCCTTAAATTGCTTACTCAGGCCCAAGGTCACCCCCCGATGTAAACAATTTCTTGCCAAACATCAAAAACACGTTATACTCATCAGTGACGTATATAGGAGGGCCTAGTGGGCTACACCCCCCCCCCCCCAGAAATGTTTTAAAAAACTTAAAAATTATTTTAAACGTATGTTATATTTTAATGATGCTTTATGCTTATTTTGAATTTGCGTCGTTTCGGGACATTCCGTAAATGAAATGTAAATAAGTACCTACTGTGTCTTGTTAGTAATTCTTAGATAGCAATGGTAATTTAACTCTGTCCATAGTAGAGCCTCCCGAAAATATTTTCTGTTTACGCCACTGATACTCATCACAGCTTATGATCATTTTAAACAAATCCATCGTGATAACTAGGGAACGGATTTATATGTAAATGCATATTTTTATTAAAACGAGGTATTTAAGATTCGATAAGAAATGTTCATGATTTAAATCATTCCTATTAATATGATGCTACTTTTATTTTACATATTTTTACATATTTCGGTATGATTTCATATTTTTACATATTTCACTAATTTGTAAATATTTTCAAACATATTTTATCATTTCATCATTCCTACGTCTTCTTCGTACAAAAATACAAGAAATTATTTCAAATTTAGATCCAGTAACTTCTATTGCTATTAGAAAAGCTCAAAATATTATGCAAAATGAAACATTGAAAACTAATTTAATTTTTATCTCAGTGAATTTTAGTTTTATTGCACATACATTTAGAAAATTAGAAACAAAAATATGTCCTTAAATGATAGTATACAAATTGTCGAATCAACAATTGAAAAATTAAAACTCATAAGCGGACCAATCAGGGGCGGATCCAGAGTCGGGGAACTGTGGGTCAAACCATTTCAAGAGGCTATTTATTAGGGATGAAACTGAATTAAAAATGAATACCTTGTAAAAAAAAAAAAAAACACAATATGCTCATAAAAAAAATATAAGTATATTTATATTACAATTTAGAATTAGTGATACCACCGATAATGACTTATTTACCATTAATAAATATAATCTAATTTTATCAGCGCAACAAATGTACGGAATAAAATATGATTTACTTAACTTTCTACTAAAACGATATGATTTAAAATATAAATTATGAATTAAGAAATTTTAAATTTTGAATATACATGGCGTTCATTTTTCAAGTAATTCCGATGAGTCAACTGTCCAAGAGTCCAAATCAAGATCTAAAAAGAGAAAAAAATTTCCAAGAGGCCAATTTTGTCAACAAATATTGACTGTGGGTCAGTTGACCCCTTGAACCCCCCCCTAGATTCACCTCTGCTCTGCAGGCTCTCAAAGTTTTTCACAGGAAACCAGCTACGGAAAATGTTTGCTCAAAATTGTTGGCCCTCACATGAAAATATTCTGTCTACGTGCCTGCCTCTAACATGGGTTTCGATACGCTCATAGAATCTTTTTACTAATCGGGTGGCGAGGAACGCGTTGTTTAAGGGATCGTAGGGGCGGTGGCTGTTTATACTTTTGGCCGTTGGAAAGCGAAACCGTCACGCAGTAATCGGGTTCGAATCTGGCGACTGCGTTTTATCCTGTGCGATCACATTATTATTATTATTATCTTCACATGTTCCACGATACGATATCAAGTCACTAGATGTTCGCTATCACATTGAATCGTCAATGATATGAAATTTCCTTATCACACGTTGCGTTATACAAACTGCACACACACACACATATATGTACGAAATATCGTTCGATTTTATTACCCATCACACACACACACACACACGCACACACACACACAAATATACAGTGTTTAATATATATATATATATGTCTATACACACACACACACACACACACACGAATTTTTACGGTTATCCCGTCCCGTGCGCAATCATAATACATAAAAATTGATAGTAGGAGTGATGTTATGTAATCGCGGTCGTTCGAAATGTGCGCGCAACGAGTTCACTCATTTTTCGCGCTCTAAACTCGTGGTTACTCGATTCGCGACAACGACGACTTCTCGTTTCGTTTGTTTAGTAAAACCCACGACCGACCGACGGACGTTGTTGGTAGGTACCAAAAAACACCTTCGCTGCTGTTGAGTGCGACCACGACGAGGGCACAATATTATTGAATCACATTACGTTGTATTATGTTCAAATGTTTGTTAAACCGTGACGGGAATATGACGTTTGAATAGGTGTTTCGGCGCTGGAACCAGTCAAGAGTTGTAGATGGATACGGTAGCGAAGACAATAAGCTGTAGTACTAATAATGCAACTGTTACTAACGCCAATGTTTGCCGATTATGACATACTATTGGCTTGCGGGCTGCTGATATTTTGGTGTGGATACTGGTTGGTGCACCTAAGCGCAATATGTTACGGGTACGTAGTTCTTAGATTTTAATATCATGTGCCCACTCGTTTTAGTTTCCTCCTCGATCTCATTCAAATGTTTTTTTTCACTTACCATATTAGCCCTTTAAACAGTTGTTATTTTTCATTAACAGAAAGTACAAGCTCTACAGGAAGCCCAAACCAGAACTGTCAACTCCGTCTTTAGTATGTTTAGAACACGGTGTGCCTAAAAACAATAATAAACAATATCCAGGCGTTAGTATATTAAAACCTTTGGTGGGTGTTGATCCAAATTTATTTGTGAATTTAAGCTCATACTTTCAAATGGAATATCCTATGGTAAAATCACAGCCATTTTTTTTTGTTTTTTTTTTTTGTATACATTACAATAACTGTTAACAGTATGAAGTATTGATTTGTGTGGTTGATCCAAATGATCCTGCTGCAATGGTAGCTAACCGATTATTGGACATGTATCCATCAGTGGACGCTCGCTTGTTTTTAGGTATTTAAAAATATTTAAAAAAATTAAAAATACATAGTTTATGACAATATTAAAATGTAGAACTACTTTTTTCCTACCAATAGTTTAATATTTAAATATTTTGAACCATAAAAATATGTTTGTACACGATTTTAGTGGAAAATTAATAAATTTAGTTAATAGAGTTGCAAACATAATTAAAATTATATTTTATAGGTGGTTCACAAGTGGGTGTTAATCCGAAAATTAACAACGTACATGCAGCATACCAAGCAGCCAAGTATTCTTTAATACTTATATCTGATAGTTCAATAAAAAGTATTAACACATTGATATAATAATTAGTTTTACGTAAAATATTATCTGAAAATTATTGAAATTATGTATTTATCTGGGAGAAATACAGAGGAGCTAAGACACCTACAATGTGCCTTTTTTTCATACCTTTTATATTTTACTTATTATTCATTGACCAATTATTTAATTGAATTGGTAAATTAATTGGTAATTTTAAAGTAGCATTATCTTAACATGTTTAACTTGTTGAAGCTTAATAAGTAAGAAAATGGTTGAATTATAAATATATACAAATAATTCAATAATCTGCTTACTTATTTATAACTATGTATATTTAATAAGAATTGTGGACAGATATTCAAACTTCAGTTTTAATTAAATGTTTGCAGTGAAAAAAGATACACTCTGTGATATGGTTGATAATATGGCTGAAGATGTTGCTATTGTTCATCAAGTACCATTTACATGTGATCGTATCGATAATAGTTCTGAGTCTATGAATGTGCCTTTATCAGATGTTACAACAGATCCCTCATTAGTTTTACCAATTAATGGAAAAGTTCAACATCATAATAGGACACGCAAACAACAACGTCGTTTTGTTGCTACCTTAGAAAAAGTATGTGCTTATTAAAAATTGTACTTATTGTTTGTAATATATTTTAAAATAACATATAAAGAAATATACCAGTTTTGCATTATTTGAATGCATTTTCCTTTAATTTTTTTTCTATTTATTTAATATAGAAAATAGAAAAATTACAATTTTAATTTTAAAACTATTCATCATTACAGCATTATATAAAAAAATAATAAGTAAATTATTATTAAAATTATTTCATTTGCTTGAAGTATTCTGTATAGTGGAATTCAAATTTTTAATATATTTCAAAAAAACTATCAAATAAAATATTTAAAAATTAAATTAAAATTAATAATTATTAAATGTATAATACTTATTGAGTTATGATTTTATTTATTCGTATTCAATCGCAATTTTATTAACATTGTATATACCTTATAATGAATTTTTATTTCGATATCTATCGTACTTTACAAATATAATAATATTTTAGGCTGAATTTTTATTTATTTATTTCTGTATATAATCTATTTATTGAATTATTTATATATTAAAAATTATTAGTTATAATATAACATAATATCAATTTTTTATTTATTATTTTTTATGATCTATTGAGATTATAATAGCAAAAAAAAAAAAAGTTAGATACATTTATTTTCATTTTAGTATGGTTTTTAGGTGTAGTGATTATCAAACAAAAAGTCATATTTCGAAAATATTCTTTAAATATTCTGTTAAAAAAAAAAAAAACCATTAAAAATTGTATTTGGTTAATTTAGCTGCTTTTAAAAATACTTATCATAATTTATGGATAAATTGATTAAATAACTTTTAAAACAATACTTTAGATAAAATTATAGAATTTACTGTTACAATGAATGTAAACCTGTGATTTATGTGTTTATAATAATGCTCATATTATATATTAGTGTATTGATTATTTATTACATTTTATAAATTTATTAATTTCCATCAATCATGTTCGACATTTTAATATTTTGATTAAACATCCTTTATCAAAAAATTTCTCAGTTATGCTTTATAATATTATGGTCTTTTAATATTTATTTGAATTTCACATTTACCAAGATTTGTATGTTTAAAAAAAGAATTGTAGACTTAAAAACAAATACTTACAAATGCTCAATTTTTTTTTTTTTTTTTTTTATTTGCTTTAAATAAAATTATCAGTTAATAATGAAGAGATATTGATATTTTGACTTTTTATATTTGGTTTGATCTAAATAATTTAGATTATTTGTATACAAATGTCTTTGAGTCATCTGTTGAAATATTTGTAATTATTAACAATATAATTATATATAATAATTAAAATAATTATTTTATATTGGTGCTTAAATGTTAAAATAATCTCTCATTGGTGAAATATGTTAACAAAGTAAATATTTGCGCTATTATACATAAGATTGTATGTTTTTTGTTAATACATGTTTAATACATTTATTTTATGAAAACATTTAAAAGGTTAAATTATTTTGCATTATTTAAAATACTAAACTATGAACCTTACATCTTCTTAATCAGTTTACATTTAATGACGTAGCATAAATATTTAGTAATTGATTACTACTATTTACAAATGAATGAATTAAATTTCATAATTAATAATATTTAAATTATAAAGATAATTTATTTTTTATGTTCATAGTTAGGTATTAAGAATAAAATATTAATATATAATAATTATTGTATTATACTACTAAACCTATTGTGAAAATTTGCAATAAATAATTTATTTATATAATAAAAAGTATAGGTGCAATCGAATCAATACATAAACACATTTTAATAAATCAATAAATGATTATATTATCAAAAATTGAAAGACATATTAAAATGACAGAGAGTGTTTATTAAAATATATGTTATGCAGCATTACGATAAACTATGTATGAATGAGAGGGTGTAATTATTACATAAAATAATTTTACAATGCTTCCTTCCAGACAATATTAGCTAATATAAATAATAATATTAGTATTGTTTGTGAGTTGTTTGTTGTTATATCACTGGGTAAGAGCCAATGAGAAAGCAGTATTTGGAAAAAATTGAAAGTAAAGTTGATTGTGCACACATAACTTTCCTCGAACTCAACAAATTTAAGCAGTTATTAGCTCAAAAGAAAGAGCATGGCCCACTGAGTGTTCTGAAAATGAAACGATCAAGATCCATTCATCAGGAGGATAGAACGGCCACACACACAGACTGACTTTAGTTTTCATACATTTTTTTAATATATAAGATTAATTTTTAATGTAATTATTTAATGTTGAATGGTTATTTGTACCAAGACAAATAAAATATGTATTGAATACAATTAATTTTAAGTAATGTGTAGTTTTGAAATTTATTCTTTGGGCATTATATATTTGAATGGAGCACTGCATATTTCTTAAGATTATTAAATAAAAAATAATTTTATTTATGTAATTGTAAAATATATGTACAAACTATATACTTCATAAAGTGACTATATTGTTCTAATAACATTTTTATTTGTAAATGATTTTTTATTGTAGAAAAGAATGCAATAAATCCTTTGATGTATATGATTAATAATTAATTTAATAGTATTAATATTTAATTGAATATGTGTTTTTGATTTCAAGGTATTTTTTGGAACTGCTCATGCTCGAGTGTATTTAATGGCTGATCTAGTGGGAGCTATATGTCATACTGGTATGTCAACACTTCTACGTAAACAAGCCATGGATGACTGTGGTGGTTTGCAAGCATTTGCTGCTTATCTAGCTGAAGATTATTTTATGGCAAAATGGGTAGTTGCCCGAGGTTGGCGTACTACTATAAGTGGCCGTCCTGCATTACAAAATAATGGAGGCAGTGATCTTGGCAAATTCCATGACCGTCTTAGGCGGTAATATTTAAATATTGATTTATTTGTTTTAATTAAATAAATATTTAAATTATAATGCATCATTAGTAATATCTTGTAGGTAGTCAAAATTGTTAATTTATTTTTGTAGATGGGTCAAACTTAGAATAGCTATGGTACCACACACAATTGTATTGGAACCACTATCTGAATGTCTGATATTAGGAGCTTGTGCGGCATGGGCTGCTCATACACTTTCTGGGGGTTCAATTGATCCATATGCGTTCTACATGGTACATGTGCTTGTATGGTTCTTATTAGATTGGATTCTGTTAAATGTTATGCAGGTACGCATAAATATTTAGTTAAAAATATTTGATTTTTTTTTTTTATCATGTTTGTCTTTTGGCTCTAACTATGTTAAGCTTTGCACATAATATTAGTGTTTATTGTTTGAATTTGAAAGAATTAAAATACCTTTGTATTTTGTAAATGGTACCTAACAGAGCAAGAGCCTATTTGGGATGTTCATGGTGTTTAAAAGTTCACAGTGTATTTTTCTAAAATAACTGAATTTAAATTGTATTCAAAATAATAATTCATATTATTTTAAATGTATCAAGAAAATTCTAAAGAAATTTTCAAATTTCAAGTTGTATATTAAAAGTACCTTAAACTAAAAATTGTACTTAAAAAAAAAAAAACAAAAATAATTCCTCGCTTCTTTCAGAATCTAAATAATGGTTATTACTATTTTTTATTTGTTTATTTATTTTTTTATTTTATTTAAAGTTATAACACCCTAATTTATGAATTTAATTAGATTTCAGATATTTTTGAATAATAATTGTTAAATTTAAGTATCAATTTTTCAAATTAAAATTGTTCATTCTGATAAAATTCTAAAAAAATTACCAACATATAAATATTGAGTTGGATAAGGTTAAATTTTTTTATTTTAACTAATTATTATTATTTCAATTTTCAGAATGGTCCTTTACCTTTTACAAAATTTGAATACTTAGTTGCCTGGTTGTACAGAGAGTTCATGGGACCATATCTGTTTTTAACTGCACTCTTATGGCGTCCATCCGTTGTAACATGGACTACAAGACAGTATCGTCTACGTTGGGGTGGTATATCAGAAATTTATAACCAACAATCAACGAGCTCTAGCTCAGAAGCAATAACTGCCACAGTGCCTATAGCAACTACTACCAGTGTCACTTATGACACAACAGTGCCTAATAATTATTGTAGTACTCACCAGCAACAGCCACCAAGTGGTACTGGGTTTACATCAAAAATTAAAGTTTAAACATGATGAACAGATACAAATTTTATACGAATTTATTTTTAATATATTTAAGATAATAATATACTTGTTAAGTATGTAATAATATAGCTAATAAATGTAATGTTATTATAATTATGAAAAAACATATTTTCAATGTAATGTGCCTTTTAAAAATTATACAATTATTTATTTATAAAAATGTAATATGAACGAGTTACAGTTTAGTCCCATTACACAAATATCCTAGTTGAGTCTCACTTGATATTCCATTGGATATAGTATATTTTGGCAGTGTATTATATTTAAATTATTTCAAATTTAACTTTTTTATTATAAAATAATTTGAATTGCTAGTAAGACTTTCAAAATGTATATTTATATTTTTATTAGCTATGTAATTGTAGATACACAAAAAAAAAAAATGTTTTTTTTAGAGTTTTTTTGAATTTTATTACAAATCAATTTTATTCTGACATTATAATTTACATTTATTTAACCATGAATTAATGTATACCAATTTATATTATTTTTAAAACAGTCTTTAATGGTTTACCTCTAAACTCTAGTGTTATATATTTTTATCATATTAGTAATTAATTGGAAAATATTGAATTAAACAATTATAAATTATTGAGACTCAATTTGGGTATATTCAAAATGTACAGTCAAAATGCAACAACTTGCTTATCTGGGACTCGACTGTACCACTCTCTATAATATACAACTATTAATAGAAGTGTATAATATTTATGTTTTATTTTTAATGTTTTATATGATTATGTCATTATTTTGTATTTATAATTATAATAATTATATATATTACATATATGAATTTACAATGGAGTTGCATTTTTTTGCTTTTCACTTTTTTATAAGCTGAAGGAAAATAGTTTATCTTAATACAAACAATTTCTTAATAGCACATATTGAGTAACATTTATTAGATGCAATTTTTAAGTAGGTATACAAAAGCAAAAATTGCATTGTTGTATTTAATGAAATTAATGAATTACTTAAAAGTAATAATTATCAGTAGTATAAATTAAAAAGTAATATTTTTTTAAATTTACATATTGTTATATTAGTATTTTAAAGTTGAGTCAGGTGGAAGAATTTATAAAAAACCTCAATTCTAGTTTTTATAAATAATAATTAGTGTAAAAATAAAAATTTCTAAAAATGTTACCTTATTTTTATTATAAAGACATGAAAATGATTCAAGTTATTTACATAGGTGCAAATTCAGTTTACAACTTGGAAGTTCTAAAATTATTCACTTCGAGGTGATCTGTGGGGGGGCTTTGCCCCAAACACTCTCCTACAACTACTCGACTCAAAATGTAGTAGCTTTAACAATTAATTATAAACAACAATCTCCTATATTGTAACTAAATAGTATTAATAAATATGATTACTTCTTATCAATAAGTGATCAAACTGGTAAACAATAAACAAACAATCTTAAATAGTATTTCAGCAATAAACACTAAAATAAATTTGACCGTTATCACAATATAATTTGCGTTAGAAACAGGTAACATGACAAACCCAAATACCCAATATCCTACTGCATACACAGTGGCAGATCCAGAATTTAATTTTGGGGGAGGCATAGACCAGAACGTAAATTTAAAATTTTTTAAATAATTTACAAATAGACAATTTTAAATGTGTATTTTTTTTTGTTTGTTAAAGACAGTAGCACAACTAGGGATAGGGCTTGGGGGTTGTGACTCCTCCCGAAAATTTTTCTGAGGTTTTTCCAAATTCTACGTAGGAAAAAAAATGGTTTATCTAGAAGACGCGAAATGGCTGATTGATATGAAATATGAATATTATTCGTATTATAATTGATAAAAATAATAATTACATGACAATATGGAACGTTTTATAACAGTTCAGATTTAAAATATCAGTAACCTTGCTACTACGATTTCTCAATAGTCGATTGTATAATACATACTTTTTTTGTGATATCACAATATGAAATAGAAGTTGAACAGTTTAATTTGTAATTTCAATATTTTACTCATAAACTTAACTTAATCTTACTTTCTTATCCTTACCAAACGCCTGCAAAAAATGCTTATTTTTTCCAAATTCACAAAACCTCCCCCCACCCCCCGAAAATTAATCCTGATTGCACCACTGGTTAAAGATTATATTTAAATTATAATAATATTGTAAGAAATGTATATTGATAAAGATAATTGTACTCTCCTAGGATTAGATTTTGAAAACATAGGTATCTAATACCTCTTCAAATTTTAAATCAATTTGTCTATGGATATTGAGTAAAGCTAACCCGTTTAAACGGTTTTCCCTCATCGTTGTTCTTATATATGTTTTTATGCGTTTTAGCATTGAGAAAGACTGCTCACTTGTCGATGTTGTTACAGGTATTATTGCCAAAATTAGTAATAGTTGACGAATGTATGGAAATTCTCAATATTCATTATAGCATTATATTATTATTATATCATTTATATCATTATTTTTGAACGAAACAATATAAAATTGTAAAGATTAAAAAAAAACTTAACACTATTGAATTAATAAAACCTAACTTAGGCAAATTGGGGGGGGGGGGGGCGAGGCCCTTCGGGCCCCCCTTAAATCCGACACTGTGCATACATACATGTATAACATATGTACAATGCATGTCCCTGGTATTAATGCATTAACAATGCAAACTGGAATTAACTCATTTTCATAAACTTAAAATAATCGTTTTTAAACAATATTTTACCTCAAAAAAAAAAAAAAAAACTGGGTGTGCTAATTTAGAACTTTGGAGTGCTATGAACCCCTCGTGGTACTACTATACATGTGCCAATGGTTGTTTATGACAATCATTAATTTTTCTGTTAATTTGCTAACATAATTTTTGTATAATTATACTAATAAAAAAACAATTTAATTGAAATTTTTATTTTAAAAATCGATCTCCTATCTACAAAAGGTATCAAGATTTTTCAAACTGCCTGAAAATGAAAAATATTTTAGATCAATTTAAAAATTGTGTTTAATATCCATTACTTACCCTTGAAAAACCTGTAAATATAATGTTTTCATTCTGAACAATTTGTAATTTTATATTTAAAATGGTATGTTTTAATTAATAATGTTTTGTGATACATTTAATGATTCAATTTACCAATTTAAATTGTAGTTGAAAGAATAGGTTTTGAAGGTTGTATTATTTTTAAATAACTTCTCAATAAGACAGATTTTTGATTACGTAATAAATCGAAAATCGATATAATAATTAATTAATGTTGTTTTACTATATAACTGTTATTATTACATATATTATATACATTGTTATATTAGGATGATGCAAATGAACTTACGTTTTTTAAATATATATGTTTTGTAAAAAAATAAATGAAGTTAATATTTAGGTGATTAGATAAGTAAAGATTGTGCAATAATTATCGATAGTAAAATTAGGGCCTTGAATTACTTATCTTGAAAATCTTGTTCAGTACCTAATATCAGTATCTAATAGGTATTAGATACGTTTATTATGTAGTTATTTAATTCAAGTAAACATTTAATTAAATCATCTGACAAATACAGGTGACAAATAAAAACCAACATAAAAGTTTAGTTATATAAATATGATAATGTAAAACTCTATAATGTCTACTGATCACCTCAATAAATACTATATGATAAGTATAGTATTTTTAAGGTACCTACTATTACAAAGCAATACTAAAAATACCGCTTTACAATTAAGCTTTAGTCAATAAAACACAATTATAATTCAAGTTCAGTATAATATTGTTAGTAGAATTTTTCTATACAATAACAGTGATAATAATTATATAATATTTTACCGTTTTGAATTCTATATTTTAATTTACCCATATAGTGTAGTATATAGGTATAGATTTAGAAAAATATAGGTACAATTGTATTAGTAAACCTATTTAGAATTAATATTAATTAATCATAATAACAATAAAAAAATAAAAGAAAAAACATTCGAAATTTCAAGTGTACATATTAATAGGTACAATTTACATCTACAATTTAAAGACTCACTTATATTTGGTAATGAAAACATTTTTATTTTCTTCTAAAAAGTGAAAACAAAACGTTTAGTAAGTAATGATGTCATGTTAGAGTGGACATAATTTTTTTATGTATAATATACATGGGAAAATAATATTATTATTTTCTCATGTGAACGAAATAATTATTTATTAATTATTTACTTTACTCATTTATAACATTTGAGTTTTGATTTCTGAAATCGACTTATATAGTGTCTATATTTATATTATACTGCTAGGTATATATTTAATTGTAGTAAATGTAAAAAGGTAATATGAGTATAATTATTAATAATTACCATAAACTAAATCAATAATAAAATGTATAAATCCTTCATAATGATTATAACTCTAATAGATATGGTTTTCGAATTATATTTACCTACGCTGAGTAGATATGAAAAATCAATAAAGATTTACGAATACTAAAATAACATCGTCTAAAATTCTCTATTTTAATGTATATTTATGATAAGTGATACTGATATAAGTAATCATAGTTAAACATTCCATAAAATATCTACTGATAACCGATTTTGTAAATTACTATTAAATTTTTGAATTATTAATCAGTGTTTTCAAAATTTAGAAATTTACTCACTGTAAATATTTAAAAAAAATGGATTGGTATAATATTGTAAAGTTTAAATAGTTTTTCATTATTTAAATGGTGCGATCATTTTTTGCAAAAATGTATTTTTTTTTTTTTAGTTAACAAAAGAAAAATATATAAGCAACAATATTACGTATTTTGAAAAAATTCTAATTCTTTATAAGTAGATACAAAGTAGATAATTAATGAAAAGTAATTATTTTAGGTATATTAGTTGATTTAGTAAAATGTATTATACCCTCGCAAGTATTAATGTATTTTAGGTAGTATCCGTCAATTTTGTTACTATAGTTATATGTTATCTTATAGTTTAATAATTTATATAATATCAACAAATAATAAAATAAATAATATAAAGTATAAAATTGTATTACCATAGTGCTACTTACTAATAATATGTTTAAAATAAGTCTTAACATTTTTTCACTTTTGATTGATTGTTGTTGTTTTACTTAGAACTTAGTATACACTTAATTTATCTTCGTGAATATAAATTCAAATACCTGAAAAGAATCTAATCAAACTAATATCTAAAATGATAACTACTCTTTTTTTTATTTCGATCAGTTTATTATCTCCCAATATGTGGTCTACCTCCGTTTTGGTGTGCTACGTAACTATAAATATGAGTATAGTATGCGGTCTACCAATGTTATGTGTTCTACCAATAGCTGGGAATCTCCAGTCATTATTATTTACTATTACTATTAACTATTATTAACTATTATTTACTCAAAATCGTTAAAAAAATGTGAAGTACTAATGAAGACCTCTTAGAGAGGTACTTAGCCGAGTGTTGGTGGCGATGATAAAATTAAACTGATAATATTTTTGATGCTTTCCTTAGAGGTATGAAATTATGCTTTGTGGATCCTTAATAAAATAAATTTTTTTTTATTTATATTTTTAATATTATTACAGCAGATCACGTCCATTTTGGTAGACCGCATATTTTTTGTGGTAGACCGCATATTGGGAGATAGCCATTTTTTCTATCTGACTATTCATCCACCGGTAAATAGCAACAATATAGTATATTAGTTGTGCGTATCTACCACTATTTTTGTGATGTTATTTACTCATCATCATCTATCTCTTCATCACTACTATCACCTTCATCTTCGTCGTTTTTATCTTCTCTATCATCATAGTCTTCGTCACTGCCCTCGTTGTCGTCATCTACCTCTACTTCTTCGTCATCTTCTTTTTCTCGTCCTTTATTACCCTTGTTAATACTACTTATCCTAGCGTTATGCAGATTGCTGAAGTCACTCGTTAAGTTGTTGCCCCAACCACTACGGCTCGTGCTACTATTATAATTTAAGCCACTGCTTTCGGGCTTAATTTGTATAGCTACTAAGCCTTCTTTAACCCTTCTTTCCAAAATATGTTGATTACTATCAACATCGTGTCGACGGTATCTGCCACCAGCACTACGATCACCTCTACCACCTCGATCATCACCATTAGTAGCGTCATTATTGCTGACACTACGTTGACTTTGCGGTCGTTGTTCATGTTCTTCTCCTCTTTGTTGCGGTTGTTGGTTATCTGACTTTTCTTGATCTCGATTGCCGGTTCTCCATCTCCTCCTTCTTCGTTTTCGCAAACGCCGACCACGGATTCTGATGCCTCGACCATTGCTCCCATCACCCACACTAGTAAAACATTCGTTAGCTAGGTATTGAGAGATATGTCCATAAATCGAGTGAAGCAATTGATGGTTGTGGTTTATTGGAAAACTATTTTCTACCCCTGTAGCCATTCTTGAATTACTGAGGTCTGCATCTGGCGTCATTAATTGTGATATCCTAATAGCTCCAGTCCGTGTAGGAAACCCCCCGGTGACTCTGCCTCCGGATGCTGATGAATTAATATTTCGCCGTCTTAGACTCCCAGTAAAACCTGTTGGAAAGTATTGGCGCTGTTGTTGTTGCATGACTCCTCGGACCAGCATCATTGAATGCTGTGGATGGATAGTCGTGTCTGCTGTGCCATGCATCACTAATAAGTTAATTCCTTTTACTTGTGACGATGGTGATAAAGACGAATCGTTTAATGTTACTGCAAATGGTATTAGGTCTGAGCGGTCATATGACATCCAAGTATCATCATTCCCACTGTAATAGCCGTAATATCGTTCTGCAAATGTTGATGCTGTAATACATTGTTAACAACTTTGAGTAAAACGTTGAATTATAAATATAATTTATATGAATTAAAAAAATTAATAATCACCATACATACGCCACGAACACACAGGTGCCATAGTTATAGCACATTTGAATGAAGAGTGAATAGCTACGGGTTCTTTTCTATTTCCACTAGATTCACTGCCTTTTTTCTCCATAGGTGCACCACCATAAATAGTTTGCCATAAAGCCATCCGTGCGGCAGCATAGCCGCCATAAATTGATGATGGGGTCGAAGGCGACGTTGGACCACCACCCAATAATGCCACCCTAGATGCATCAACATATGGCAATCTTAGTGCCTCAGAATTTACTTTTGTATCACTGGTACTTCTACGGTCTCTTCTACTTATTTTATCATCCCTATCCCTGTAAAAATCATCTCCGTGACTACTACCACCATAATCACTATTATCCCCACCGTTGCTGTAATAATAATAATAGTAATCATCGTTATCGTTTTTAGTATTGATGTCATCATATTCTTCATCTTCGTCATAATAGTCATCGTCATCACTGTAATATCTTCTATTCGATTGGGATGTTGACGAAAACCATCTAGAATGATCTCGACTACCACGACCTCCTCTAGGACGATCTTCGCTGTAATATCCTTGTCCATTGTCTTTGAAATCATCGTTAGTATTAGTAGCGCTTGAAAGCAGATACTCAACTGCTTCCAATTGATCACGAAGGTCAGCCGTTCCTAGTATTCTACCTATTCCACCATCACTACCACTTATATCTTCATATCTATCATTGCCGTCGCCGTAGTTCAATGCCAACAGTGATTCGTAACCTCGAGCCCACGTACCTCGGCCTGGATCTATAACAGCCACAACGTACTCATTATTTGTATCTTCGGTATCATCTTGATTATAATCATAAAAATCGTCATCGTAATAATCTGAATGACCAGAGGAGTAATATCTGGTTGCTGTGGAACGACGATTTCTGCGACCTTTCTGCCTTCGATGATCAAATTCGTTGTTACCGTATCTTATACCTGCTGCATTACCACCACCAGGACTCAACAGCATTCTACCTAATGAACCCGAACATAATAATCCCGTCGTATATCCAAGTCGATCAGCAAATCGATCAGTTATGGCTTGAGATCCTGGATCCGAGTTTACTACTACAAGCAGAGGATATAATTTTTTGTAACGACGATGTCGCTGTTGTTTTCGTTGTCGTCTTTGTCGTTTTGATCCATCGTTATCACTTTCACGAGATGATGATGAATGTCGTCGTCGACGACTGTGAGGAGTCGAAGGACTATCACTGGTTTCAGTAGCAGTTTCAGAAACATTATCAATTTTACCTTTGGTATTTTCTACAGAATTACTAATATGGTTTAACATAAATTCTGGACGAGGATCAGCTTCAGGGTCGTAAACACCAAGTGGTAGATACAATCGAACCTGAGCTACGGTTAAAGGATCTGAATCTGGACGTTTTCTGGTTGAAAAATGTAGTTGCTGATCACCACCATTGCTATAATAATCGGCTGCCGCTAGTGGATCGTTAAAATGTAAACCACCCGAAGTTGTCAGCTTACGACCACCAGAAAGTCTTAACTGAAATGTTCTGGTACCGGGTAATAATACTCGGTTCGTATATTTGTCCTGCAATACGATAATCGTAAGTAAACAGTTAATACTACGTTGGGAAACAATTTAAACATTTTACCTGTAGACGAGTATTATTTTCAATGAGTGCCACGAATTCAAAAGAAAAAGAAGGATCTTTAAGCCACTTCTGTGTAGTTTGAGGCATACTAACTACTTCATCGCCGAAGCCACTACCATTGATGTTGTCTTCACCATTATCACTATCATCCATCAAGATTCTGTGTAATGTTACATAAGGCACCGAAGGACCCAAGCATATCAAAGCGTAATGGCTACCATCTCGGGAAAATTGAGCGTCATAGTATGTGCAATGTCTCATTGCACCGCGATTATTCATTTTTTGTTGCTGTCGACGATTTCGCTGTCTACGGAGTTCTGCTTCTGCATATGAAACATAATATTTATATGATATTCAAAAATATTCATTGAAATCTTTGCTAGATACTACGTTCACATTTATTCCATACTTCATGATATAATAATATATAAATATATATAATATACGTACATAAAACTAGGAGTATTAACTAGTTTCAAGTTGAAATAAAGATAAACTTAAAATAAATATTAATTACATTATGTATTGAGTTAATTATTACTTAATATTAATTTACAACTTAATACATTTTTTTTGCGCCTAAGGTGTGTTTTAACATCATTTTATAGAAAATAATTTTTTTATTAATTTTTTCTGTAAGGGTTTTGAGAACACATATGAACTTTTCAATGATTAAATAATGATCAACTATGTAGGATATAGATGTTAAAATATTTTAAAAAAAATATAGTTGATAAAAATTAAATTTGCTGACATTTTCAAATAAGTATTAATTGTATGCATAAAATATACTTTATAAATTATAATTTATAAAGTAAGTTCAACACTTTTAAAATACATTTTTATGATACACCATTTGCTGAAAACTACTGAAAAATAGGAATTTTTCGGATATTATTCAATATTACCTTCTGCAGTGGCGACTTCTTCTTCTTCTTCGTTGTCTTTATCCTCTTCCTGTTGATTCTCCCACCGTTCTCGATGCTGTCGCCTCAACCGATCGTCTCGAGCCTCGTCCATTCGATTCTGTTTTCCAGGAACATCACGACGCTCGCGCCCTTGTACGTTGGTGGTAAAACCTACATCGCAACTTAAGCATACTGGACGGCTACGAGTGTTGTGATGTGTATTTTTACGGTACTGCTGTTGATGATGATGCCCCGCCCGTGTACTAATATCAACATTTGTAGCCGATAAAGACGCAGCAGGCGTAAACTTTACTGCATATAAGTGACGATGGTGTGGTGCACCGCGGCCTGACGGTACTGCTAAGAAGTATCTACAATACATATAGTAGGAATGAAATACACGGAATAATTTTATTTTAAGAATATTATCTATTATTTGTTTAAAACGGGTGATTAGTTCTTGTATCATAGCGAGTTGAATATTGATATAAATATAACATGATATTGTATACAAAATATTAACAATATATTAATGATATTATCAGGGGGTGGACACAACACGGCGGCAACGAAATCAGCGGCCATTTTAATTGAGGTACTTTTGTTATCAAATTATAATCAATGATAACTGATATTCGTTATTAATTGTAATTTCAATTATGGTAATTGTTCAATATGTGATCTACCAAACAGTGTGAAACATGGTGACCTACTGGGTACCAAGAAGTTTTTACTTGTGGATCATTTTTTAGATAGTATGTCTACCATAATACAGGTCATTACATACAGGATTTCAGAATGGGAAGTGTTTAAAAAAAAAAAAATGTATAAAATAGATTCATCGATGATTAAATATTATACAGGCATTTATATACATTTTTTAAGTATATTAAAAATGTTTATATCGATATAATACTATAAAATGCAAATCATTGTTGTAGTAAATTTACAAATACAATTGTAATACATTTACAAAAACACAATTTATATTTTTTTGGTAATGATGGGAGGTTGGGGATTGACCCATGGTCATACCATAGTATAAGACTTATAAGCCCCCCAAATCTCAAACTCTTATTAATAACATTTGAAAATTCGTAATAGCTTATAAAGAATATTACTACTGTTTCATGATGGAATAAAATGTTACTAACTTTCTACAGTACCTCAAATAAAATGGCTGACTGATTTCATTATTGTCTTATGCTGCCCATGTAATTTGTTATCAGTGTCCATTCTGTTTTATTTTGTGATATTATATACATATTAGAAATATGATGTGAACAACAAAATAAAAATTTAAAAATATATAAAGGATAAAATCAGTGATTAAAACGGTTAATAAACCTAATTCAAAAAACCCGAAACTTTTATATTACACGTATAAAAATTGTTCATGATGATTCGATATCGATATGTATTATCTTATTGTGTTTTTCACGTGCAATAAGGCAAAAACAACATATTTTTGGCTCATCATTACCGTCGATGAATTAAAATTATGAGAATTCCGAGAAAAGAATAAATATCAACATAAAGTCTACTTGAGATTGATAAGGTCAAAATTTTCAATTATACTAAGGTTTTTTTTTGAACAATAATAATACAATATTCGTAACATTTTTATAATATTGCAATTAAATTGATCGAAGTTGTGGATATAAATCTATAAAAATGGTTTCTCAAGTAGACTTAATTATAAATTCAAATGTGTTTTCATAATCTTTAATACTTCAATACATCAACCGTGATGATGAATAAAAAACGCGTATTTTGTACTATAGATACTACATACATAAAAAGCGAAGACAATACACATCGGTATCAAGTCCCGTTCATAAAAAGTTAATAAATTAAGTGATGAAGTAAATCAATACATTTTTTTAAATATAAAATAAAATCTTATTATAATAATTTTTTTCTTATAAAATATAAATATAAATTTGTTTAAATAATATTATTATTAAAATTACCATCAGGTATAAAAAATGCACATTTATTTAAATTTAATTTATATTGATATTATAATAAATAAAAGAAATAAGAATTAGTAAATTATTTATGTATTTAGAAATAAACTTTGTTATTATTTTATGTTTTAAATTATGAAGGTTGCTCTAATACTATACAAAACAAAACATTTTATTGTGTTCTCTAGATATATATTAGAAGTCCCTATTATACGAGTATATAAAAAAAAACAGATACACGTGTTCTCGAGAAAAGGATGTTTAATCCGTGTAAATAAAATACACGGGTAAAATAACGCATCATTATACCCGTGGTATTGCGTTAATATTTTCAAATAACATTTATATTTATCTCTTTATTTTTTTTAAATTTCAAAATATTCAACTTATTACATTAGTTAATTTTCATAATAACGTAATTGGACGAAACAAACACTAGTCATAAAAAAGATACCACGATTTAATTAATTAATCGCATTTAATGTTATCATTTATTTTTACACTTATAAGGTCATAACGGACGTCGGGTTTTGAGGTTTTTAACTATATTATTAACTATATAACTATATTATCGTTAATGTATAAGTAGAACAACTGTGAATTTTATAATTGTAGTTCATATGTTTCAAATGTATCAATTATTCAAAACAAAATTTAAATACACGTGTACTCGGATTTTAATTATTCCTGTAATTCATTACACTGATATTAAATCGTTCAAAATAAGGGTACACGGGATTCGGATAAACGTGTTGGTTAACAACCGGTCAAAGTCACTAGCTAAACAAAGTGCTGCTAAATAGAAACGTGGTTTATTTATAATTAAGTACTTACATCATATTGGTCCGTTGGTCCCATGCTAAAATTCTGACCACTGTCCAACTCTTAGTGACCACGTTTCTCTTTTTTTTATCTTCTTTATCGTTGTCGCTGTCGTCATCGTCGTCCAATTCGCCAAATGTTAGAGGCGCTAACAACTTTTTCGTTATGTTTACGGCTACCACTTGAGCAAAATATTTTCCGACCGGTGACTGAAGCGATGACCGTTCTTTACCATTCCGGTCATGTGGTGAATGCGAATGTTGTTTCGACGACGGACGTCTCAGACGCACGCCACCTTCATCACTTTGATCTTCGTTATCGTCGAATCCTTCGTCGCGCACCGGCGCCACGCTCACGTACCCTTGACCGTCCGCCGCAAACACTGGGGCCCGCGGCGTCAGTTCCTTGTCACCCGTTTCCCATCCCCTTCGGGCTAATGCAGCTACCGTGTATCCAGCTCCTGCGTCGTCGCCAATACCCGATATGCCGGCATATCCGTCGTCGCCGGCGAAATTGTCGCCGTCATAATTGTTGTTACCGTTAATTTCGTCCGACCACCACGTGGCTCCTGTCAACGATGAAACAGCGAATCCACCATCGTTGACACCACCACCGGTTGACGCCACTCCACCTCCGGCTCCACCTACAGTGGCATCCACCCAACCCCCGTACTGTCTGTGGCCTTTCGTTCCATTATCGTTGCCGTTATTAACGTCTCCAGCACGTCGTCGGCGGCTCCGATGGCCGTTGTGTTGATGTTGACCATGTTGGTGTTGTTGGTGCTGCTGACGGTGGTGATGTCGGTCTTCTCGATAGAAAGTCGACCCGTTATTGTTATTGTTGTTGGTCATTCCATGAGCGGCTTCCGACTGTGATTTTTGTGAGCTACCACCATTGCGTCGGTACCGACGGCGTGCATGATCATTACCAAACATGTTACTTCCTTGTCCTCCTGCACCATTGGTGTTACCACCAGCTCTTGCTGCGTTGATCACTTGGGTCTGTCACACGAACATTTCGTACTAATCATTCTTAATTCTCGTAAATATCTACAGCTAAGTATGTGTACGAACCTCTTGACACATCCACATGGGCGATTTGCATAATGTAGTCACGCTCGTGTTTTGTGCTCTGTTCAACCATACAACACATACCTCAGCTGCCGAAGCACCCGATTTGTCATCGTCTGCGCCACCTATTCCACCAACTCCTCCGTCGTTCACCCATTGAACTGCCGTGAAATAGTAGTCACTGTTGTACATAAAAAGTAAATTTATTATACCTTACTCGGTTTAGTATCGAATTTTAGTTTACTCTGTGACTCACTCAGTATATTGAAAAATAGGTGGAGGTGTTAGTGTGCGTATTTTTGGTTGTATTTGCGGATTTCTGAGTTGATCGAGATTGACTATCACCGATAAAGTAACAACGGGATTAGGTGTATTGGCCTGTGGACGTAATAATTACATTAACATAATTATTATTTAATTATTTCGTTATAATTAAAAATTGCATAAAATATATAACTACTTAATTTAAAAGGTATAAATAGTTTTAGATTCGATAAAAAATGTATTGTAAATTATAATAATAATCATCATTTATTAAAGAAAGCTTGTCGTTTAAACCACTCCTCTTTCTTCTCTTTTTAAATTATAATAACTTTCTTTATATCAAAAATAAATAAATAAATTCTGTACTTCCTGGTTAATGTACTATATAATTTATGGGCACTTTCGGATGTATTGGAATACAATAATGATAATAAACTGTTGTACGGATATAGAACGTCCTGTAATTTTAATTATTACTTATATTTTATATTCATATTATATGTTTGTATAGTATAATTTGATAAATTTGAGTCTATTCGAAAATTGGAATGCATACTCGATGGGATGTTTGAAGTTCAAACTTTGAGCGGACTTTCAAATTCTTTATAACGTAGTGAAGTTATTTATGATTTGAAAGAAATCTGCTGATATTATTAAGTATTGTTATAGGATGTTAAACTTTAAATAATGCGTCATTCGATAGTTCGGCAAGTCAAACTAGGCTTTGATTAACTTACCTTTGGATACCTAATGGTTCGGATTTCGGGGTACAAATGATATTCGGATGTCTCGTCTTCTTTTAATTTATCTGTTGCCACTTTGGATTTTACGTTGCGTCTAATACGTCTCCGGCGTCGTTTCTTTTTCCGTTGTTGTTTCTGTTGTCGAGAATGATTTTCGGTTTCTTTGCCATCGTCTGTATCACGTTGTAGTCCACCTTTCATGTAAACCGAGTATTTGTATTCTCCCACTCGACGGTCGTCGAACGTTGCGTACATCAAGTACCGACCGGAAGATGGCCATACGGCTGGTGACCTCTTCAATATCTCCACTATATTAAGACAACAATGTAGTAACATAATAGTAAAATAACAAAAATGTTCGTTTTATTGCATATATTCAGCTCACTTACTTTCATACAGATAATCAGCTATTCCGTTGCTCACTGTCCCAACAGCAGAAACCGTTGAACCAGACGTCGTAATTCTGCGTACTGGACCGTACGGCCAGGGTGTCGACGATAATTTAGAAGAAGAATTGTTTTCATCATGATCATATTTGTCATTAGGCGTTGCGGTGGAAGATGGCAAGTCGGAACTAGTTGTGTTAGAAATCCGAGAGTCCACTGTCGAGTTTTTTTTTTCATTATCAGAATCGTTCTCTATCGTTGACAGTTTCACCGACCACGGAACGTAAAACACGTCGTATCGATAGACAACAATCAACGCCATTGATTCAATGTTTTTGTCCGCCGCTGTCGAGATCTTGTGCCATTGTGCATGTAACAGGTAAGGTTGTAGACTATGAGTAGTACCGTTTTGGAATTGATGACCTTCGTCTAACATTATAGGAGTCATTTGCCTGGGAAAAACACGATTTATATTATTTGCGCAACAAGTAGTTAAACTATAAACATACTAACCCGGTGGACACAGTGTACACGGTATAACGAGCAGTTTTCGAGTACCTGAACAACTAAAAAATATTGAAAATTACAAGACTAAAGTTTCATTTTTATATTTAGTATTTATATGCAATTACTTTTTTAGCATCATAACCTATAAGTACGTGATTACGATCAGGTGATAATTCAAACGACACTATTTGGCTTTTTAATTTCTAAAAGAGGAAAACAATCAATATTAATTACTCAATGTGTCTATTTACAATTACAGCATATTATAGATAACCTGTAACATTTTTTTCGACATTATGTGGTTAGTAGTTTGAACCGTTCCGTCATCTTTGATTTCCATCACAGCTAAATCACCGTTGCTGGTCACATAAAATATCTCGTTACCCGAAATCCACGTTCCGTTAAATATTTTGATGCTGGCCGAATCTGATAGAATATCCGATAAACGTAATGTTCTCATGCCTCGACGACGCCACCAAAGTTCGTCGTTCGCCCGTTGGTTGTAATAGTAGTCCGAACCCGATCTATCACCGTTTTCCAAGTCCGAATAAGAATCCGACAGTTCCTCAGGTTGAGGTGGAGTCAATAAAACGACTGACGTGACTATCATGGCTAGAACGGCAACGATAACCATCAAAGCGATGAGAATACCACGCCAGTTTCGACGCTGTTGCGCTGAGTTCATTACAAGATCCTAAAACACGTTTAAAATGTTTTATCGGTATAGTACGCAGAAATTAGTTCAATTAAACGATAAAGTAAATACAAAATCATTTTTTTTTGTGTTATAATATTAGATAATCTTAAATTAAGTTTATTATATTGTATGGTTATTTGTATGTTTGAGATAGTTTAAATTATATATTTGGAAACTTGAACAATAATGTTGAGACTAATTTACAAAAGTTTTTCATTTTATATACAGATATTAAGATTTTTTATTTTTTACCGATTGCTAAACTAGTACAACAACTTGACCAATAAGTTTTTTTTCGGCAGGATAAAAGTTAAAAAAAAAAATATTATCATAATTTTATTTTTGTTTTGAATGCGAATGATGCATGTTGAACAAAAAAAAAATTATTGCTGTTTCAGATGCAAACGGTTATAGTGTAAAAGTAGTCTAAAAAATAATCTGGACATTAAATTTAGCTACTCAAAAATAAAATTATAAACAAAATAGCACTAGGGTTTATATATTATTGCATATAAATATAGTGAATCGAACATCTGGTTTTCAATAGTCAATGCGTCCAACTAATTCATCGCGCTGAACGGGAGATCTGAATTACTAGCGCATAAACAAATTACTATCCGTCACTATTTATAAATGTATGTATCGGAAATCAATAATCAAATCCCGTCCCTACCATATCGTCCACGTCGTAAAAACGTAAACGTTAAACGCACTTACCTCGTCGTCGAAATGATCACCCATGCCGGGACGTTGTCTGTATTCGGTGGCCATGGCCGATACGGACGGCTGTTATACCGCACTGGTGACGACGACGATGAAGAAGACGACGACGACGACGACGACAACCGTCGTCGGTTAAACGCTTAGCATTTTCTCCGTCGTCAATTCGCTGTGCCTCGCGACGGTCATCGCGATCGCCACCGTCATCCCTGCACCCTCCGACCGGTCGCTGACGACGAACGATTTCTCGTCGGGCGTGTAGAACACGGTGATCGACTGCTTGCGGCGATCGTGGACGGCACGACACGCTATCTCGTTAATCCACTGGCACGAAGCAGTTCGATCCGGCCGCAGAGACGTGCGAGTAGGTTCGCGTGCGTGTGTCTGCTCGCGTTCGCGATTGACGTGTGTGCGCGCGCGCGCGTGCATGTGTGTGTGTGTGTGTGTGCTTGCGTTTGATCGTTCGTGTTTGCGAACGAGTGAAAGAGTGAGAGGGTGTGAGAGGGAGTGAGAGGGTAAGAGAAGAGAGAGGATGCTGCGTTCACGGCTTACGTGCACGTACGGCAGGGGTGGACGAGCGAAGAACACGGGATGGCGGAGCGGCGAAGGGATGAACCGCGGAAAACGTACTGTGCGCGGTGTGTAGGAGTAAAGGCGCCGGCGTAACTCCACTAGTGCCGCGCTGCCGTCGACGGCGGCGGTAACCTAAATATAGATTTTATTTTACCATACCGTCGCTGTACCGATGGCGTCATCGTAGTAGTAGCAGGTACGGTTTCGGACGTCAAACCGTCGTTAGAGGAAAAGAACAAAAAAAAAAAAAAAGCACTGCTATGTCAACAGTAGTTCGCTTCGTCTAGATTATTAAATCGAAATCTATACGCGCATACGTTACATATCGTTACATTATAACGATAATCTTGATGGTCGCGTACATACTGCGGCATTTAACAGCAAAGCGCGTAGTGATGTTCGTAACGATAACACTGATGGTGCGCGGCTGGACGATGACGAGCCGAGTGACATGCACCCTCTCGAAAACGTGAAGTTTTTCCAATATCGTCCTATCGCCATCCACAGACCGTTGTACATTTATGATAAATAGTATTTTCCAAATGAACGCCGCGGATGATTTTTTTCACCAAACATTATGTAAAACGATTAAATGTTTTTAAAACTATCAAATTGTCTACGTGTGTACGAGTACAAAATGATTTTAATGATGTTCGCCAAACAGGTGTCGCACTCGTGAAATTTATAGGGATGTAGGCAGTGCCGCGAAAACCGGGTGTGCAGAGTGTGCCACGCACACGGGCCCCAAGGCTTACATGCATTTGGGGGCCCCCTAGT
The DNA here is from genome assembly GCF_003268045.1 of Sipha flava. Taxonomy (NCBI): domain Eukaryota; kingdom Metazoa; phylum Arthropoda; class Insecta; order Hemiptera; family Aphididae; genus Sipha; species Sipha flava. Next base: position 1,259,724 of record NW_020271717.1, on the reverse strand, counting down.
CTCAGCCTAAAATAAACTACACTTTACAAACACACAATTATTCAATAATATTATATTAATATTTTATAATAAAAAGAAACTTTTTTCCAAAATACAGGTTAGGAAGTTATAATATTTTAGAGTAATATGATATTGATTTAACAATGAGTCCAATGACGATTTGAATAGGCATACAACATAACTACCTAAGCTACTTAAATAAATTTACTACATAAATATGTAGTGAAGTATAATATACAACAGTTGTAGGTATTTCATTTGATATATATACATATATAATACACTAACTGATGTGAAACGTGTTTTAAAACTTAAAAAAATTGATACTTATAAATAAGACGTACAACAAAAATAAATCCTTGGAAGGGACCTAATATAATTACCGCACACGGGCCTCCTATTTTGTAGTTGCGGCACTGGATATAGGGAACACGAGTGACTATGCAACGCTGACATTGTTACACGGACTACAATCGATTGACCAATAACAAATATACGTTGATATAATTGAATAATTGTATTTTACAAAATAGTGCACAGTTATAATGTCAGTTGATTTCATGCCGACTAAAAATAATGCCTGTACCATCAGCTTCTATAATCGTTATCTAGTATAGAAATGTTCAGTGTAGTAGTGCTGCAGCAGCATCAATGACGTGCTTAGGAAGATTTTGTAGCAGAATCAATAAAATTTTCAACAATTACTAGGTGCTAACTTTATTTTTCTAATATGGTACAAACGTGAGCGTTTTAAAAAATAATCTATTATTACAGCGATATTTTGAGAGAAAAAATTAATTCGTTAAATGGAATACTTATCATTACAAGCGGATAACATGCGTTTACGTCAGACCACCTATTGTTTACGAATGACAGAATTGCATTAGTGTGTGAGTGCTTTAAATCATTTCAATGTAAGTTTGTACTTTTGTCTTTCGTATGTACGGTTTTATGTTGAATTTGTTGTTAGAATTCCATTCCATTTTACCCAAGCTTTAAAATAGAACTGTTATATCAGGCTCATTAAACCTTCTAACATTATATTTAAATTACTTAATTATAATTAATTATTAATTACTTAATTTAATTTGAATACTCATTTGTTTTGACTTTGAATTAGTTTGTATTAAACCGTTTTTATATTTTAAACAAAAAAAAAAAAGTATGAATCGTAGTAATTAACTGAAATAAATACGTTGAAATAGTATATTATAAGTTTCATATTTCAAAAAATCTATTAGTAATTTATCGTTAATTGACTAAAAGCACTTTTAATTTTAAGTTCATGTTTTATAATTTTCGTTTATTTATTTAAAAATTTATTATAAATATATTATAAAATCCAGTCTTAATTATCTTAATTTAAAAACAGCATTGTAAAAAATAAATTTTTTAAAAGTTTATTCTTATGTTGTTTAGTAATATTTTAATTGCGTTTATGTTTAAGATGCTATTTGAATATTTTTCAGAACCAACCAATTACCCTAAGATATAACTATACTTACGTACATTCCAAGTAAAATGTGTATATTATTAATGTATATACATTTGTATAGGTAATATTGTTTATATGGTTGTTCAGTAAACATTTACGCTACTATAACACTGAAAGATTCCTAATAATGGTTTGCTCTAGGCTATTATATTTATAACTAGGAGTTATAAACAGAGCACCATTATCAATTTAGTTAAGTTATTAAATATAAAAATTATTTTAAAATGTGAACAAAAATGTATTTTTTTAAAATAATTCAAAGAAAAAGGGACAAAAAATAATTTCTGTAGTTTAGTGGAATGAATTGTTTTTATCCTGATGTTTTTTCTTTTTGTGTATTTATTTACGATTTTTACGAGAAAAATTGTTCTGATCATCCCAATCATTAGTGGTTTTCGATAGGAAATGTAGTCTAGTTAGTATTTCAAGAAGTTTTTTTTAACAAATTTCCAGTTAGCTTTTTAATAATTGCATATAACTGAAAAATTATGAAATCTACGACATACCTAGTTTCGACAGTCGAATTTTTGTTATAATATGTTCCTAAAAAATAATGATCTTAGAGACTTGAAATTTTTACTGAATGCTTATATAAACGTTTACTGTATAAGTAAATGGTAAAATTTTAAATATTTAGATTTTTTTTAAAAAATTATAATTAAAATTATTATTATAATAGAATTATAATTCTCAAAGATGTAAGGTTCAGCCATTTATTAGATTCAAAATCGATTGGAACGTATTTGGACGTATCCAAATACATTAATAAAAATTCGATTATAAAGCTCAAATTTCTTAAGAAAAATCGTTAGAGATAAACTTTTCTGTTGGTTATTTCTAATTATTTCTTTCTTATCATATCATAAACCATTTATGGTATGTACAATAAATTGCGATGACGATACAGAAATTGATGCAATCAACGATATAATCGTTGTGGAGCAAAGTAAAAACACAGTCATTTTAAGGATCAATGTAATTTTTCAAGTCAATCGTGTAATAGGGAATTACACTATACGTTCAACAAATAATATCATGAAATTGCTTATGTCACGAAAATACCTTACTTCATTCAACATACAATGTACAATCAGTGGTCATTCGAGTTTCAACATCGTACTTACATGTACTCGACGTATATAATACGTATTATATAGTATTGTAGCAAAATAAAGTTAATAATTGATTCAAATTTTTGATTTTTATTTTTCAACTTAGCCTATAAGATTAATTCGATTATAAGACTCATCTACATTTGTGATGGCGTCCACTGTATTTAAAATTGTCAAGTTTTTTTTCATGAAATGTTTATTTTGTTTTGATAAAATGTTTTAAAAATATAATAATAAAGTTCCATGTACATATCTCTAACTAGTTAATGGAAAAATATGAAAGTTTGGTATTAAATTTTGATAAAAATTACGAAAATCTGGTACATTTTTGTAGTTCGTGAAACATTCAATTTTTATATTTAAGGCTTGAAAATTGATCAAAATATTTTTCATAACATTTTCTATGAAATGCAAAAAAAAAATAGTCCCAAAATAGTTTTAAAATTGTGAGAAAATTAAATGAAGACTAAATTAAATATTTCAATCTATTTGGAATATACGCGAAATAAGTTATTTGGTTTTTATTTTATAAATAATAATAAATTATAATTATAATCGTACCTTCTCAAAACATTAACGAAGTACTTATATTAGCATTTTAAAAATATTTCATAGTTTTCGAAATATTTTAATGACATTTGTAATTCTTATCAGTTTTTGAAATTTGCTATTTTTCCTAAACTGTAATTGGTTATATTTTGATAATATGAAGGACCATAATAATACGTGTATTTTTATGTCATTTAATTACCTATCTAAATGCTTTTATTTGTTTTTTTCAGACTAAAAGTTTGATCTACCTATTATTAAGAAATTTGGTTTTATTTAAGCCAGTTTTATTTAGAAATATCAACCCGATCTCTTTCACTTAGAATCATTTTTTTCAAAAACAATTGTACATTGGTTTCAAGTTTAAAATAGCAACACAGCAATATCATTTACCGGCCCGATCGCTAAGTTTCACCCGACCTAAAAATTTTGCTTGATTTTTTAAATTATTTTTTACATATATAAGTTATTATTAAAACATAAAACATACTTTTTTTTAATGTACTCTTTGTATTCATTTAAAATTATAGTTTATGAAAGTTTTTATTTAGTTTTATTATCCAAAAAAATATACTCACATATAGTAATTATATAATATTACATTTTAGGACTGTTTCTTGTTCAAATTAATATGGTGTCATAGAGCATTGACTTGAAAATTATTTTACAATTTAAAAATTATGTAATGTAGTAAGTAATGTAATAATAAGTAAACGGATTTACTCTTGAATATTTTGTATTTTGAATCGATACTTACTATATCTCAATTATAGTAAGAATGACTCAATCAAATACTAGGTCTTGCAACTGGTTAATTCTCGAAAAAAAAAATTAAATATATGATGAGTAATCACATACGATTCAATCATTTCGGAATTTATTTTAGATTATTAGTTTTGTTACCTATAGTGACTTATAAGAATATATATTGATTAAATTTGTTTTAGCATTGTAATTAGAGTTTGGTGGAATTCAAATTTATGGTATCGAATCACACTTTAACTTAATTAAATCATTTTCATAGCGAACCGAACCTAAACCGAACTGCTATTACGTAAATGTCATGTAGTACTATTAATTTTAATGTCGAACTGAACAATTACATTTAATATGGAATTTATCTAAACAATTGTAATGCATTAAAGTTTACAATTTATTTAATACCTATTAGTTTAATTTAATTTGGTATTTCGTTGAATTAATCTTATTACGCATATAAAAGTGTTAAATATTAAAATATTAAATAAACATTAAAATGTTGGTTCAACTAAGAAAATTTGAACTGAACTTTTAAAGTTAATTTCTATTTCATACAATTTTAAGAAGTCTGACACACCTTGAGTTATTATAGTAATTTTTATAAATATCATTTTTGGTGATGTAATAATTAATTTAATTTACTTACAATAAGCTTTGTATGTATATTTTACTTTATTGTTCTTTAATCTTCAAGATTTCATGTATCCGTGTGAAGCGAATAGGGACAAATTGATGTAGCCGTTTGGACGTGGCCGTTTGGATCTAGGGACAAATGGACGTCAAATATATATATATATATATATATATATATATATTTATAAGTAGAACCCGGATTTATATGCATTTAAAAAGTGTCAAATATGAGCATATATGCAAAGAAAAAGTGTCTAAATATGCAATTATATGCACTATGTTACACTTTATAAAATGTGATTTTTTTTTTTAAAAACCACACTTTTGTACCAAATAAAATTCTAAATATTTTATCAAAAACAAAAAAAAAATAATAATATCCACTGCTTTATATGTCAAATCACTTAAATCAATCTAAAACTTTTAGGAAACTTAAAAACGTGAATAAAAAAAAAAAAAAAAAACTAAAAATAAATATTTTTGATTATTTGAAGTTACCTAGTCTCAAAAAACGAATATAAAACTTAAAAAAAAAAACCTAAAATTTTAATTTATTAAAAACCCATTTAATATCCATGTTTTATGCATTTATGAACAAATATGCAATAACCCTCGAAATATGCATAATATGCAATATAATATTTGGTGTTTAAATTCTTTGTGATATGAATCGTGTACATTTTAAACCTCTATAGATGTGCATACACTTAGTACAAGTATGCAAATGCATATAAATCCGGGCTCTATTTATAAGTCATAAAACCATTGATATTTTATGTTCATAATATAATCAATGGTATCGTAATAATTATCACACTTTATCGAAACACAGTGATACACGAGACACGACAATACACATCTATAACCGTGTTAGTCGTGTACAAATTGCATTCAAGTGTACATGTAAGATGTCATTAGTTAATTCAAATCGCGATGGTGAAGTTTTATTGAATGAATATTTTTGACATTAAAATTTACGTATTATAATAAATATAAATAACTTATTTATTTTATTTACTGATTTATATATATATATATTTTTTGTTCTCACGTCCATTTGTCCTAGATCGCATGTGAAGTTATTTATGGTGTATAATACATATTAACATAGTATATCTTTTCCACTTTTTTAAAATATTTAGTTTCTTCAAACTATAATATTATTTCATTATTCATTAATCATAAATATTTATTAAATTTTTTATTTTATAATTTATATTAATTTTGGTATTAATTCAGGAATTTATAAAATTAATTTTTTATATAATTTTCATGGGTATGAAAAAGAAAGTGAAGGATTGTAGTAGTACATATTTTTTTAAATTTGAGCTTCTACTATTACAAGAAAAATGCAAATCAAATTTATCTAACCCCTATGTTAACACTAGATTTAAGAAAAATGTAAATATTAATAATCATAGATGTTATAAATCTTTTGGTTTCAAAAGTACATTAAATACTGCAATTTCTCTTTGTAAAGACTTAAAAATAAATATTAATATCTTCAATAATTGTAATAATTTTAATTATACCATATTAACACTACTCTAAGCTCTAACGTATAATTATAATTTATGGATTCTTTCCATCTGTTACTATTATTATAACTTTTTTTCTTTTTGTTATTTTTATATTGTAATTATAATTTTTGTTTGTTTTTTTTTTTGTTTCGCTACCATATTAATCTATTATTTTCTGTTTTAATTTATTTGTAATTATGTTCATTATTTAAATTTATATATTAAGAACTCATCACCTTCAAAACAAGCACAGCTTATAGAAGGTGAGCAAACGATATCTTCATTATTATATATTCAAGTGTATTATTTGTTTGTTTGCAAATTGTAAAATAAATACAAACAATTCTGTAATAATTATTATCTCATTATTTAATTAATTGGTAAGATTTTAAGTTTTAAATTATAAATTAATTTTTAGTTAGACAAATATTCCATCAAATAATCAAAAATACATAAAAATTAAATTAAACATTAAAATGCTAGAAAATATGTGTTTTTAAATATTTATTATTTAACTATATTATATTTATTATTTAATGTTAATGTAAGTTGTCAGATATTTAAGTTCAATGTAATAAAATTAGCTTATACATTTTCAGTAACACCAGTAAGCAGTGGTGTTAGTAATTATATAGTTTTATTGTTTATCATGTCAACTGTATAATATAGAAAATATAAAATATATTAATGATTATATTCTAAATAGTTTTATATTTTGAACAAAGAACATGATAGTATTTAGACGATTGCTAATTAATTAATGAATAATTAAACAATACAATTATTGTACTAGGAAACCATTTATAGCAAAATATGAAACTGGTACCATAAAATTAACTGTTAGTATTTTCAATATCATAATCATGATTTTTTGATACATATTACTGAAGAGTGTAAAAAGTTTCAATCTACACTTAAAGTATTGCTGAATAACCTATTATTAAATAATGATTGACCATATATTAGTTGGTATAAGATGTATAAAAGGAATCACGTAGTAGAGAGATGTAAAAAATCGAGACGAATGGAGTTTCAGAACAAATATGGCAGACCCAAATAGTTTGGAGAAAGGCGAAGCACAATAAAAATGAATAAGATGTATCGAGACTTATTTTAGTAAGAGGTATGAGCAAATAATTTACTATTTAAAATATGAATAAATCAAATTAATTGTATTTTCCAATAAGTTTATTTCGATAATGATTTAATAATAATAATTATAATAATAATAATAATAATAGTAATAATAATAATATTAATAACACAAAGTATTATTAAAGTTATAATATGAGTCGTAATAATTTATATGACGTTTATTTTTCACTCCAATAACAATAAAATAATATATAGTGACATGTCAACAATATCATCGTGTTCTATAGGTACACTCTATGTTATTTTCTTCTCCAAACTAATGAAGAAGTAACAACAAATCGTACACTATATATTCAATGATTTTTAACGGTTGACAAAAAAAAAAAAAAAAAAAAACACAAATTGGTTTAAATTTTTTTGTACTTTACATAAAGACAGAGAAATATAGATAAAATATTAATAAAAAAAAAAAAAAATGTAACACTTATATCGACTAATCTACAAGTTTTCTTAATTTATTTAACCTCGTAGTAACAACAAGTGTTCTAACTCGTCAGCCGAACGTAATAGGAAAGCCGCCGACTCACGATATCCTGCTATGAGTTGTCTTACAGTTACTACGTCAGCTTTATTCAAAAGTTTACTGCTTGGTTGTGTCGGTGGTGTCGTTTGGTTAAGCATAGAGGGCTGTAGTGGAAGTGATGATGCGCCACCGGAGATACTAGATGGGGTGGACATCGTTGGAAACAATTGTAGCATACCGGTAGTAGAAGACGAGTTGTTACTGCTTACTCGTCGATGGTTGACCGTAGTAGTAGATGTTGATGAAGAAAGGCCCCTGAAACCAGAATTACTTGTATATCCACTTCCTATTGGTACCGGTGGTGTAGAAGCCACTATGTTAGTATCGATTGTTGTAGTTGTTGCAGAAGATGTCTTATTAAGGCTCAAGTCAGTGGGCCCAGTAGCTTCTATAAACATAAAACAAATTTTAAACTTTACCTAATATTAATTTATATATTTTTAATAACTTGAGTAAAAAAGCAGATTTTTTTTAATTAAATGACTTATTGAAATGAGAAATTAAAAAGTTTAACGATTATTTATCATATAGAATATTGGCATAAAAAAATAAAATAGACATTCAAATCGTTTCGTCTTACCATTATTATTAGGAGATGAAGAGGTAACATTAGCTCCACATGTAACAGTTATTGTGTTCAAATCTTCCGTTGTAGTGTTATTGATAGAAGTTAAATCACTAGCAGTAACACTTCCTGTAGAAACGTTACCCTCACGACCGCCGTGAACATCTTGATTTTCTGTTTCATCATTACCGTTGTGATGATCAGTATCAGCTTCGTTAGCATTGGAAGAAGACTTATCAAAACTACTATCGCCAACTGCAGCATCTTCATCAGACGAAGTTGATGACATTTGCAATTTCGTGCCTCCATTTCCATTTTGATTTAAAAGTAAAGTACCAGCTGGTTGTTGAAATACATTAGAGACTGAAGTAGGAGTAACTGAATATGGATAAGGCTGAGCCACGGGTTCAAGGCCTAGACGCATTCGACGAGCATTATCTGATTCCCGCTGACAAGCAACTGCTAATATTGTTTCGGCTTGAGCACTCGTTAAATGTGCAGGAGTAGGCCTTTGCTGTAAAATAAAAGTCATATAAATAATAAAAATAATAATTAGTGATTATCTTTTAAAGTACATACCGGTTGTACAGATGGATCGGTAGAAGAACCATTGGCTGGCCAAGGATTAGTGGGTGGAGGAGGCGATGATGATACAACACCACCAGATTGTGGTGTGTTTCGCTTGTTACGACGGCATGATTTTAAGTAAGTCCTGATACGCTTACGTGACCTATCTGAAAGTTCAGGAAACTGTCGGCCACATGAATCGATAATAGCTTGTACCTTATCTTTGGGTTGTCTGCTGATAGGCACTTGTCTATCCAAATTTTCATCCACAAACAATCGAACAAACATCTAAAAAATATATATGTATATATATATAAACATATAAATTAGTTTACTATAATTGATGTGCTAAATATACGTATAATAAGTTTATTATTATATACATGTTATGCACAGTTGTTAAATTTGTTTGAAAATTATTTTTTGCTTACATTAAACGCCTTTAAACGTTCTGGATCGATATGCTGTTGTGAGGATGATCCAATCGATTGTCGGTGTTGTTGTTGTGATGAAGAGTTTGCTGTAGTAGATGTAGTAGAAGGTTGTTGCCATTGTTGGTGATAATTTGTAGTGATTCCAGAATCAGTGTTATCATTCATTTGAGTATTGTTTCCACGGCCAGTACGCTGTAATTGCCTTAAACGGCGGACCTGTTGTCTACGCAATCGTCGAGTGTGTGTACTATTACCATCACCACCATCTACTGCTCTATCATTTTCCTCTTCTTCATCAGCATCATCTTCACCTTCTTCAATCTCATCGTCATCCAAGTCTTCTTCCTCTTCTTCTTCGTCCTCTTCATCTTCTTCGTCTTCGTCATCATCGATTGCTGGGTCTTCTTCGTCAGCGTGTATTGCATTTTCAGTACCAGTTCCAATTCCAATATCGTTTCCAGTGACATTACCATTTGTAGTGGTTACTACCATACCATTTGTCTCTTTGGACGCTAATCGATATGAAGTCGAAGGTGATGAAATTGGTGGTGGTGGCAATGACGGCAGAACTTGTGATCCAACAGTAGCTGTGGCCAGAGAATTAACAGACGAACCAAACAATTGTTGGAATTTCGGAGGTGATGACAAACTATGGTGATGCTGTTGGTGTGCTGCAGTAAGAAGACCTAGTGGTGGCCAAAGCACAGTCGTCGTTGTGGTTGGGGGTCCAGTTACCGAAAAACTGCCATTCTCATGTAGACTAGTACCACTAGTAGTTGTATCTGCATCGCTTTCTAAATAAGATTTAAAAGTATTTTATTAATTTATTAAAAGTAATGACAAATGCTTATGTAATACATTTAATTAATTATATTGTACTCACTAGAATTTAGTGGTCTAGGCGAAGGCGATGATGTTGTGGAAGAAGTAGGAGTTCCACTCCGCCGATATAGCTGTTGTTGCACTGTCAACCCAGTTCCACCAGAACGACGTTTATTCGAACCACTAATATTATTGTTTGGATTGAAGTGATGAGCCATTGGAGGCAAAGATAGTGGCAAATTTGGAGGTGGTGATGTCGAATCACCTGCCGAAGATGCTGCAGCCGCGGCCGCGGCCGCTGCAGTAGCCGCGGCTACTGCAGCCGCAGCGTATTGTTGTAGTTGCTGTTGAATATGCTGGTGATGATGATGATGTGCAGATGACAATCCTACCCCAGAAGCTGAATGGGGTGGTAGAGCAAGTGGTGCTAATGGTGATAATGCATGGTGGTGGGCAAGATGTGAATTGGGATGCAATGATGATAGTCCACTAGGTGATATGCCACTACCAACTGAAGATGGAGGACTAAAAAGCAAAGCAGCAGCAGCCGCAGCTGCAGCAGCAGCCATAGAATTGTCATCTGCAGACCCGTCTACATCCATCATATTAGTGTTATTAACAGAGTCGTTGGCCATGTCTAACCAATGTCGATGAAAATTGTGATGTGTGGTATTACTGGTAGTAATCGTATCCAACGACTTCTAAAAATATAAATTAAAATAGCTCAACATAATTAAATTAAAAGTCCAATATCTTCTAATTAATAAATGTATTAAAAAAATATGTTTTTTTTTTATTTCAGGTAAAGCATTTATAGTTTCATACTAAGTGGTTTGATGTAATTACGAACTAATGCTTTGTTCTGCTATTTTATATTAAATAATAGTATAACATAAATTTTTACCGATAAGGAAGATGACGAAGATGTGGCTAATCCATTCATAATACTTCTCGAGTTATGATGCATATGATATGGATGATGACCACTACCGTTAATTCTTTTGTTCATGGGTGAATGCATAGCCGCACTCTTTTCCTAAAATAACAATTATCAATTAATAAAAAAAAAAAATTAAAAAAGTAAAAACTAGATAAAGTAATCTGCGATTGAAATAAATTATTATTAGTACCTAATTAAAAAAAAATGTATTAGCTTGTAAAAATATAAATAATAATAGTATTGTTTAAAATATTCGTATGTATACAAAATAAAATCTATATTTTTTGAATAAAATACACAATATTTTCAATTTTTAAATGACAATGAAGTTTTTATATTTTTGTTAAATCATACATTTTTATAATAATAAGTGAAAAGATGCGAGGTTTGGGTGTTTAATTTGTGATTAAAAATTATTAAAATAAAATAAAACTTATTTCTACTTTATTTTATGTGTATTTAATTTCGAAAAATAATAAAATATATAAGAGCCTGTATTACATTGTAATCATAATAGTATTATAATATATTTTTATAGTAAATGAAATATAGAGACTACAGATTTGTTTTTAATTTCTATGTTTATTTATGCTACTGTAATGGATAATTGTATTTTACTAAACAATAAGTAATATTTTGAGTTTTATACATTCCATATAAAATTAAATATATATTGGTATTTTAAGTCAATTGTATCAAGTATTTTATATGTCTTTAGTTAGAAAACAATGCAAAACTTAAATAAATATAGCTATAGATAATACGAAAAGGTTATATTTCATCAAATAAGTAACCAGCGCTCACATTATCTATCAATTTATTTGGAATTTTTAAAAAAGTGTTTTTCATACTATATAGTACGTATTCAAAGTATATTTGTAATTTTTTGTTCACATAATAAATAATACTGATAAATCTAATAAATACAATTAATCTATAGATGAATTATTTGAATAACTAACAATTACATAAGTACCTATCGTCTATTAACAAAACTTAAAATATTAAATGTTTATTACACATTTATATATAATCAAGCACTATTTATATTTTGGATATAGAAGTATTCTTTGAATTATATATTCTATTATATTCTGTTATAATACAAATATTGCTGTAGGGCGAATTTTTGAATAGGAAGATGTTGTATCTGGATGAAATATAATCATTCCATTGGTGAACCTAATTTGACATTAGTATTTATTGTTTATGATAAAAAAGGAATAAAAGAAAAATTAAATGTTGTATCTTTAGTTGTAATAGGAAAATCGTATGGATAACATTAATAACCAAGGTTAACTGGATTAAAACTGGCACTAGGATTAATTAAAAATAATTAAGTTTCTGATGTTTAAAAAAAAAAAGTTTTTACGAGATTTACTAATATGTTGTTCTCTGAATAAAGAAAATTAACAAATTGCACTGCAAGTGTTATTGATTTTGATAACTTATGGGTTGGGTTTGTGAGGTAACTGAAGAGTAATAATTAAGTCGGAATGGCTGTTAGAGGGAGTCTGACATAGCCCTTAGAAGAATAAATGGGAGGCGTAGAGGTCCGAGATGAGTTTGGACAGCAGGACTGATTCTATTATTACTACTATGGTTTCTTCGAAACACTAGTGGACATGGTCGAATTTCGGTGCTGTCAGAGAAGGGGGGTAATGACGGCAATAGCAATAGAAGCAGGCGGAGGACATTGACGACAACGGGGTGGATTAGTAGTACCGCCACTACCATCGCCCAATACCGGTACTATTACTATTACTATCACTACCACTACTGCTGCTGCCACTTCCGGTTGAGCTTTGTCGACATCGTGGCTGGAGGGTGAGGTGATGGTGTTGGGAACAGGGTGGAGGATGTATAGAGGGGGTACGTTGGGAATAGGGTACCCGACAGCAGAGGCTATATAGGACGAACACTATATATGTATATATAACGGATGCGTGAAGGGCCTTTGGAGCCGGGCCGGATAGGTGGTGCGGTCGCGCACTCACATACACGACACGCTCACATACGCGTCTGTTCACGTACACACGCCTACACGTACATATACACGTATAAACACACACACACACACACGTGCGCACACATACACACATACGAATATATATACGAATATACGCACACATACATATACACATACACATAGAACTGATGAGTTTTCTCCTGGGGGATAATGGGGATAGTAGATAGGTGGTGGCAGCCGGGTCGGTGCAGGAGCGGTGTAGGAGTTGTGACGAGAGAACGGTGCCGCCGCCGGAATTTGTTGTCGGGGACGATGGCAGAGGAAGTGGGGTGTGACAATCCCTGTGTGAACCCTTGGGCCATCGCCACTACCTCCTCTACCATCTACTCTCCTATCGTCCTGCCGAAGCACCCACACCCCTACGACCCCCACAGCACACGTCCACAACGTCACCACAAATGCACACCCCTACCGGCCTGCGACCTCCACCATCATACACCACACTTACCGACATCGAACGCTATAATATATTATTTCTATTACTATTCCAAGAAGAAGATAAAAGATTTCTATACCTAAAAAGTTAAAGAGTTAATTTATTATTGTGAGTACTTGTATAGAGGTGGAAGTTAAATATTTATTCAAATAGTAACTGTAGATACAGCTGTTTAATGTCACCTAATGGTCAAAAGCACTTTTTTATTATCTTTAGTGTAAAGTAAAATTAATTTTAATATTTATTTATATTTAAAATGTTGTATTTCTATGTAAGCTTGAATATTAAAATATTAAAATTGATAGGTACTCAATATTATGTTATTATTAAAGTAAATGTCTGTTTTCACTAACATTAACTTATTCTGTGTCAAGTGTAATGGACAATAAATTGACAGATTTTCTAAGTAGAAAATTCAAGATTATAATCAAACTCATTGAGATACTTATCTAAAATAAAGTAAGGATGAAAACTCATTTTAGAGAAAGTACTAGTATATTCTAAGTAAAATTTGTCATCTTTGAAGGGCGTGGTGAAAATATTGTTGGTGGTGGTAAAAAGGTTTTATACTGTACACAACTCTTACATGTGCCTACACAAAAATACATACATATACACAAATATGAATATATATTTATTTTTATATATCAAATGTATCGTACATGTATAGTGTGCATATATGCACACATATACGTATATAAATACAGTAACTGGGGTGTAAGTAGTGTTATATATAATAGTAATGGTTCGTGACGATCGAGTGGTGAGGGGGAAGTAGTGGTGGCAATAGGGTCTACTAACTTTTGCACAGAGAGAAAGTATGAGGGCAAAGTGAAGTAAAGTAGAGTGGGCAGGGATTGAGGGTAAAAGAGGGCTTTTCGTCGTACCCGTCCTGGTCTCATCGCCGCTGGTTCTGTGGTAGTGGTCCCGTGTGTCCTATGTGTGTGTGTGTGTGTGTGTGTGTGTGTGTGTTCGTCCTCCGGCGAAGGATATTACATAGTAGTGTATAGAGAAGGAACAACGATGCAAAGGAGGTGAGTAGTCGTGATGGGAAGGAGGTCGTGATGATGATTGGGGGAGAGTAGTTATGTGTATGTGTGTGTATACGGTGTGTGTTAGCTGAGTGGTGTGCGTGGGGGTAAAAGTGTGGTAGTGTTGGCGTATGCGGTGGAGGGTAGCGGGACAGCAGGACGAGTATCACCGCCACCACTGCCATCTCCACCGCTGCTTTTGCCGTAGTACTGTGTAGTGTGTATTTTGGACGACTACGACGACGATAATGAAGGGGTGACGGTGACGGTGGTGGTAGGGTGGAAGAGGGTCACAGGGAGGTGAGGATTTGACAGCAACGAGAACGGTGGTGGTGGTGGGTGCTTAGGAGGTACAGGGGGTGGGTTGGAGTGGTACCAATGGTCGGGTAAATAGTGGTGGCAGGGTAGGTCCGTTATAATAGTGACGACAGCGATGGTCAAGTGTACAAATAGGCATAGATTGGTAGTGGAATGAAAACGCATATCAGTAAAAATTAAAAACGGTTAAAAGTTTGCATAAATATACGTAAACAATTTGCCGCCAAAAATATATGTTATCACGTAAGCTGGTAAGTGGATGTGGCGACGACAACGATTGCCGGCGACGACGGCCGTCGCTCTTTTGATAACATTGAGATAAAATTTAAATAATTTGGTATACAATGCACATTATATGTACTATACCATTCTACATAATATCACAATTATAATAAACAACAATAACAATCAGTTATCACGTCCAATATCTACTTCAATTATTAATACTAATATGTACCTTTATAGATCATTCATTGTATTTTGATATATATTGATTAAATTGTTTTCAAATGTTTGTCATTTTGTATACGTAATATTAGTTACTACAATAATTTATATGAATAAATAAAAATCCATGTCATACATGCAGTGAACATTATTTTATCATATACATGTATTTTATGCATTAAAAAAAATTGAAAAGAGAAAAATTAATGCCTAAAGAGATGTATAATAATATAATTAATTTAACTTATACTCTATTCGGTATTTATAAATAAAATATTCTTATGAAAAATATATACTAAAGTATAAAATCATATTATTACCTTTAGTCCTTGCTTCCGTTTGGCTGACATAATTACTTTTGTATAAGTGAAGTTTAGATAATGTTTGGATCGTCAAAGTATTTATAATAATAGGTCGTCTACTTCATTTTCGATTATTTCGATTTCAAAATGTCAATATTTTTTAGTACAAATGGTATTTTGAAAATTAATTATTTTACCAACTGACTAATTCACTAACAAATATTTAAATGATATAATATCTTTTATTGAATGATACCGAATTAAACTATATAAATACTTTCAATGTTACTAATATGACTAATATTTAATAGAATTGTGTTACGGAAAATATTTTTAGAAACATTTTATTATCTACATTTAGAAAAAAAACGATGTTAAATATATTTATACATTTATTTTTGAAAATTTCCCGTATAAATATTTTTTACTCGACGGTGAGTAGATATTACGTGAATATAAAAATGGCAGAGAAAAAGAGAGAGTGAGTAAGAGAGAGCTCCAAACGTGTCGTTGACTGGCTGGCTGGCTGCCGACTGACGACTGATGAGGACTGACCGCCTATGTCGCCTTCGCCGTCGCCGTTGCCACCGCCAAAAGCGTTACGTTCACTATGACAATGACGTCGTTTTTAGCTGTGTGTACTAGGCACTAGCTAGCTACGTACTATTATAATTATTATTATTACTTAAATATAATTATTTATTATATGATATATTATCCTGTATAGTATGTTCTAGTGAATAAATGCATTATTGTGATCGTGATGATGGTGGAAATTTCAACTTAGATTATATCGTCTCTAATTACAATAAAACATTGTTTAAAAAATATTACGCCTTACTTAATCATATATAAATGATGATGTTCGTATAGAACTTTTTATCCTTATCATTAACAAAACAAATTAACCAGCGATGAACGTAGTATCTTGTGTTTATGTTTTATTGTCGAATAAAGTTTATAATGTAAAAAGATGCCCATACATTTCACAAACTTAATAATTTTGTTGAAATAAATGTATATATGTGTCAAAAGCAACAAACGCTTTCAAATACAATTTTCGTTTCAACTTTTTTTATCGACATTCTGAACAACAGTGATTTGAAAATGCAATTGTTACTAGATCATAGATTTTGTGCTATGGGTGAGAGGTAAAAAGTGAGTGAAAGGGATTACGTTCTTGTGAACTGTTGGTGGAGTGGGTGAAAAGGGAATCGTGTTCGTATTGCGACATGCGAGTGAGAGGGAGGAAAATGTCTATATACTATAGTATATAGTATATATATTTATACAAACATACATATAATGCTATTGGAGAAAACGCGTGGGAATATAATATATTTATATTTACATATATATGTATATATTTCTTCATGCATATAGTCGTTGTGATAGCAAAACATTTTAGTACATACAGTAAAAATATGTACCAAGTGCCCTATACCTATAAGGCCAAACCAGGAAGAGAATATTGGTGATGCTGTATATAAGTGTAAGAATGTAAAAAAAGGCAGTTGCAGGAACTAGGGAGACAACGATAAAAGAAAAAAGGAAATGACTACGAAAAATGAAATATATCTGTATAATAATAAGAGATATCAACTACACTGGTACGTGAGTATCAATGATATTCAGTCTCTTTTAGTACGTTTTATACGTAATGGTAAGTGTATAGGAAAATATGAGTAACAGTTTTTATATTTTATAAGTTACAGTCAACGTTTTAAAGTATAATATATTATAATAGCTTATTCTACTGTGGTGATTTAGGTCAACGACAAAATAGAGAACGATCTATAGTTTGATGAATATATATTGTTGAGAGGAGGGTTAGGTTGTATAAGGAAGGGTGTTAAATTAAAATACTAGACAATCAGCTAGACGCGTATAACACAATATACGTATAATGTATGTGTGTATATTGAAATTGAATTAGTCGATTGGATCGTAATAGGGGGATATGGGGTGAACGAAGAGTGTTTGCGTGTATGTACGATACGGCTAGTGGACGCGCCTGGTTTAGTCCCAGAATTTACTAGGTATCCGCATCATACATGTAGTGTAATTATCCAACAGAAATCTAACGATAAAATATCAGTGGTGGTGATGAAAGAATGTTTAGGAGTGGCAAACGATGAAGTATCGTATAAAACAATGTATACTGTAACAAAAAAACGTTTCATGACGATAGTTGTATGAACCTATAGAGAAAAAATAAAAATAAAACAGCTCTGTTGGTGGTAGAAATGGTAGTATTTTGGTATTTGTAGCGAAAGAGAATAGTATAGTAGCTGTAGCGTTGATGACGTTGGCCACTGCTGCCGCCGCAGGGTATAGCTTTAGCTGTTGTGTATAGTATTATTGGGCTGGACGGTAATGGAAGTTTGTATAGAGTAAGAGAAGAACGGGGTAGGTGTATAGTGAAGTAGTAGAAGTGTAGAGAAGTGTGGAAGTAGCTGAAGGGTAGGGGGTGATTTTGTGTGTCCCAGGGGTGGTGGTAAGGAGAGGAAACGACTATACGAAGAAGGACTGACAGCTGGTGCTGTTACGGCTGCGACGGTGGTGGCGATAGAAGAGGGAAAGGGGAACTTTGTCGGCAACAAGGGTCTACTACTTCTACTACTGCTGCTGCTGGGAATCGTGACGACAGGGTATGGAAAGGGTGAAAGGAGGGTGTTCCCAGTTTTGGACGGACGGCGGTATAGTAGGTATCTACCTTCCACCACCGTTTCTACACCCCCGTCGTACCAATGACTGACCGGCTGCCCGGCCGAACGACGACAACGACGACGTATACCTTTAGCGTTCTCTCCACACCCTGTATCACCAACAAAGATCCTTTACACTCGACACAGTGCACACCTTTCTCTACAAAGAAGTTCTGGCACTACCGGGTCGTTATTATACTTTGTTGCACAGAATAAGGTTTCGGAAGTAAGAGAGCAAGTTTTGTTGATACGTGAACAGTGTATATTGGAAGTCGCTGAAAAGATTCGTACAGTGTACTAGAGTTGTCATAAACGTATAGTAACCATGTGTATATAGTAATACTAGTTTAACCGAATAGAATATAGGATAGGTGCGGTGCGTAGTGTTGAAAAGAGAGTGAGCTGCGTCGAATGCTTTGGGTGCGGAGGGTAGTAAAAAGAAGAAGGAATGTGTATGTGTGTGTGTGTATGTGTATGTGCGTGTGTGTAAGAATAACGAGTACGAGGCAAGCAGACAAGTTGTAGCACGGGTGTGTAGGGTTCGGGGTTGGTCGTCCGTTTTTAGAGCGGTATGCGGTATATATGGTGTGAGTGTGTACAGGACAACGTGGTGGCGGCGGGTGTGACAAGGGTATATCGACGGCAGTGGAGGGTTTGTGCGTGGAGCGGTGTAGTAAGTAAGGGTTCCGCTACCCGCACTCCTACATACGCACACGTCACCCTCACTATTCGTACCAAAAGACTCAACGAGAGTGTGTATGCTTGTATATCTGTGTGCTTGCGTGCGTGTGTGTACGGTTGGTCCCATATATGTGCACCTCTCTCTCTAT
The DNA here is from genome assembly GCF_003268045.1 of Sipha flava. Classification (NCBI taxonomy): domain Eukaryota; kingdom Metazoa; phylum Arthropoda; class Insecta; order Hemiptera; family Aphididae; genus Sipha; species Sipha flava. The sequence continues at coordinate 1,240,549 of NW_020271717.1, read as the reverse complement.
ATATATATATATATAGTAGAATGTAGTAACAGTATGCCCCGCGCGCGCAAACGACCCCGACCACCGCCGTTGTAGCTTTACTATATCCTCTATAAACCCCCCTTCTACTACACCCCACATCGCTAGAACCACCGCTTCGGGGAACTATCGGACCCGTTTTACTGTAAGGTCGAAGCAAACGAAAAAAAAATACGTGTCCGGAAATGTGTATAAAAAAAATAATACGTGTATATACGAGTCGAGAATGAAAAACGGATAGTGGTAAATAGAAAGAGAGATGCGCTTTAAACTTGGTTCGCTTATAATAAAAATAGGCCAGTCGACTAGTGCGCGGTAGTGTTGGCATCGGTGGAAGGATGGTTATGATCGTAGTAAAAATACCTCTCCTCGTGAACGCCTATATATTGTATGTGTGTATCGTAGTCCTTTCCCTTTGCGTCCTCTCCAACAACACCGTCGTCAACCATTGTTGAGTGAATATAGAGAGAAAGTGAGAGTTCGAAATTATGACCAACACTGTTATAACAACATAGCCAACGCCTCCTCCCAACCCCTATTATCTATATATGGGCCAACAACACTCACGGCACAGGTAGGTAATGGTCATGAGAGTGTTGGCAGGTGTGTGTGCATCATAAATACATGTATATATGTGTGTATGTGTGTGTGTGTGTGTGTGTGTGTGTGTGTGTGTGAGCGCGCGCGTGCGCGCGCAAGTGTAACGCATACTTGGTAGGTAAAAAAAAAAACCGATAATAAATAAACCAAGGTATTTTCTGAAGGGAGTGGAGGGCACGAGCCACGACCATACTATACTATAGATTCTACGATGAGAACACGTGCGAACGAGGGGACGACATATGATCGTTAGTATTAAAGTTTATGTCAATGAGGGCGCGGTAATAAATGAGTGTCAAAAATAGGGAGACAACAAAGGTTTTGCTAATCATTCAATTAATATATTTTTATACCTTCCAAACAAGTTTCAATAAAGTACTAAATGTAAACATAATAAAAACACATATACCATACACACACACACATATATGTATGTATACGGAAAAAGATAACATCGTAATTTTTAACAAAACAGTTATATTAAATTTTAGTCGGTATAGTCGATTAGTATAAAGAACAGAAATATTAGTATGACATACTTAAGTGAATATCAAGAGCTACAAAATTTTACCAAAAGTTTACCAATTTACCAAAAAGTTAAGGAAATGATAAATTATCATATTATGGGTGCAATCAACAATTTTGGTAGTAAGAATCATATTCTAATAATTAGGTAAAACCAAGATTTTTTTCAATGTATATATAAAATAGTATGCATCTGAATATTATTATGTACTCGAAAATCATATTAATTTATCATAGTTTTATCTTAGAGAGGTTTTTATTGACTATAAAAACGTTTCCGTTTCCGGCCTGGTGAGGTTTCCGTCTTGACGGGATACAATTATATGTATTTGAAAAAAATGACTAAAAATTTTTTCCCTATTACCGGAGTTTCTGTTTTACCGAAGTTCCGTCTGATCGAGATTTTACTGTACACACAAAACGTTATAATGAAATTACAAAACTAATTATATCTTATAATTACATTTTTATTAATCACACATTTTTTCCGAGAACAATTTGTCTTGAAAATTTAAAAACCTTTAAGTGTTGTATTCCAAATATATTATATAATTATTTTATTTATTTATTTTTTTGATTTAAATATGAAAATACACTTAAATCACAACTTAACTTCTCTATATTATATTTAAAACTTTAAAATACAAACAAATATTTCAATAATTAACTGAAACAGCAAGATAATTTTAATATATTGATAAATTATTAAAAAAAAATACAGTATTCGATAAAGTGTATAGATCAGATTACTCAGTTGTTATAAAAAGTATGGTCATAAGTTTACAAAATACCATAGAATTTCGAGTTTATTTAATAATTTTCATCAAAAATAATGATGTTTTGTGAACGGTATACCGTATATATCATATACCGCAGTATTACAGTATAGTTGGTGGGTATTTTAACGAGTTTGGAATTATATATTGGGTTTTCGTTTGTTCTGAAGTACTTTGAACTGGACTGTGCACGTGCCGTGATAAGCCGGTCAAATGCAGCTGCTGTCAGTGTACACAAAGCATATAGATGCTAGGTGGTTTTAGTGAGTTAGGTGTACATGTCCGGAAAAGACGGCCGAAATAAGAAAACGTACTATGGTAGTAACCGAATGTCGGTTTGATGAGAAGAGGGTAGTAAATAGTGGTGGCGGTGATAGTGGTAGTGGGGTATCAGGGTACCAGATTAGTCCGGGTGGGTATATGGTTTTCGTAGCTCGTCGACCAAGGTTAGGGCTTGGCAGATGGGTTGGTGGAGGTGAAAGGGCAACGTAGTGTCGGTCGTAGTGTGCGGAGAAAGGAGGTTTGTGCCCGTGTCAAAGTAAATGGTAGAGAAGCAGTGGTGGTAGTGGTAGTGGGTAGCCGTCGAGTAGTAGAATAGTGGTTGAAGGGAGAGAGAGGATTGATGGGACCAAACGTGTGTGCCTCCAACTATTACTACACATAGTATTCGGACGAAGGGGTGATAGGGGAAGACATACACATACATACACACATATCTACTTTCTCTAGGATGTATATGTGCTTATGTGTGATGATGGAAGGAAAGAGGTAGAGAGTAAGTTATGAGTGAGAGTAGTGCGGTAAAGAGAGGTTTTGCCTCGGGGGTTGTAGATGGCTGCCACCGAGCAGTCATGGGTGTGCGGTGTATACGAGAGTGGAGGTGTGTGATGGCTACGCGAAGAGACTACACACGCACACACAATGTATATACTAATATATATATATATATAGTGAAAATATATATATGTATTTATAGTGAATATATATATATAGGTCGGTGGATAAGGCCTGGCTTGGTTGATAGGAGGGTAGTGGTAGTGCGAAAGAGGAGCACACACAACGTCAGGCTGGGTGGTGTTACAGTCGGTGGGGCTTTTGTCGGTGGCGAGCGGAGAGGAAGGGTACAAACGAAATAAGAGGAACACGGCGGCGTCGTTGGAAAGGACTGTGTCGGGGGTAGGGAGAGAGGAGACTAAAACCCCAAAGCGACGCGAGGAGGACTTTGTCGGGTCCGCCGCCGATTTCGTATACGTAGTGAGAGGGAAAAGCGGACAAGAACGGCAGGATAGAAATGCGGCGGGTGGTAAGGGTAGAGAATCCTGATCGTGACCGACTACGGAGAAGGCGGTGAAGAGAAACGCTCTTGCGTGTATATATATATATATATATAAGTGTGTGTGTGTATACGCACATATATAGTTGGTAGGTCGACGAAGGGAGGTTTTTGGTGAAACGACTGCGGTGCGTGTAGCAGAGAGTAGTGGTGGTGGTACCGAATACCCACCGTCCGCTTGTTAGCTGAGGGCGGTGTACCCCCATAGCACTCGGCCCGTGCGCCGCGTCACGCCGCCGTCAAAGTCCCACCGCTCCACCACTGTATACTCACTCAGGGTATACTACTACGCACACTACTACTCTTCTACCCTACCGGTGGCAACTACCAACGTGCCTACCGTAGGCGTCTCATACCCGCCATCGTCCCTGCCGTCGGCTCTTTTTTCCCTTGGTTTTTTTCTTCTTCCTTCCGGCCCAAATCCCCAAATCCCTACTACCCTCCGCCAACCCTACTATATACACACCCTTCCACTACTACTGCCACCAACATACTAATGCGCTCTGGTGCTGCTGTTACTCCCACCCTCTACTCTCTTAGTCCTCATCAGTCGTAATATCCTCAAAGCTCCATCGGCTCTCGGCCGTGTAGGCGACACACACACACACACACACACACACACACACACAAATATATACAAATACAAACACATATACGCACTATACACACTCACTCGCACGTGCGCGGGGGTCGCAACCGGCTCTGCTGTTGCTACGATCGCCCGTCGTAATAACAGTGGTAGTAGTAGTAGTAGTAGTACGAGTAGTAGTAGTAGACGCATTCCCTTTATCCTTACTCGGTCGACCTATCGTCCGTCATCCATCTTCCTCAGTCCTCTACTTTCTCTACTTTCTTTTTCATTTCCTCTCTCTCTACACCAACAGGCATATAACGTAAAAGCGCACACTACTCTCTTCATCCCAAGTATAGAACTGATTTAGCCCCGGCCAATTCGAAGTAGCGATGGCAAATAACGCATATTATATTGTCTAGTTATAAAATTAAAAAATCTTTTTTATGTATGTCATTAAATATAAATATAACCAAACATCTCTACCTACAATTTTGAAAGGGTTATAAATAAAATATACTTAAGTACTAATATCGACTTACTTGATTTTCGTCCAATTCGTTAGCTTCAGATCCTTTGTTTTCGGTGATTTCCTCTTGTGTTTCCAATAATGTCGTCGATGCCTGTTCCGTCACTACATCCACCACTACAACTTCCGCTTTTATCGTTCGTCCACCTGCACCGGTACAGCAACTTACGGTAGCTACCGTTGATGTCGTCGCCATTGCCGCCACTTTATCGTAGCAATTGTCATCGTTATTGTTATTTCTACGGTCCACCGTTCTATCCTCGAGCTTTCTTTTTAACTTTGCCGGTTTCGGACCATCGTTTCCTTTATTCGTTTCTAAATCTCCAACCCGTTTTCCTAAGAACATCTCCCGTGCATGTCTATTGTCAACAACTATTTCTTTATCAATATCATTGCGACGGTGACTATCTCGGGCGACCTCATCGTCATTGTCATCACGGTCACTTGTCGACGTGTTATCGTCTTCTTGACGCCCACCGCAACGATTAAAACTCGGCCGGTTCAAACGTTTCGGTTTGACGCGCCGACGGCAAACGCGCCTACGCTTGTAAAAAAAATCTTCTCTCTCCAACAACGGGGACGACGACGATCGGACCGTCGTGTTCGGCGCGGGTGAAATCACCATCAACGGTGACGATGACAAGTCTAACGGTTGCATATTACTCGCACCAGCACTTGAACCGCTGCTGTTTCTACTACTACAACTCGCACTCAGTCTGATCCTGTTGCTGCACATTTCTTCCTTAGACCACCAACCACCACTCGATCTACTTACACCGCTACGGTCCGACCGGGACGACGATGACGACATTATCAACGTGCAGCTGCTATTAGTGCTGTTTTTCAAAGTGCTACTGCCCGTGCTCGTGTCACCGGACAAGGCAGTGGTGGAGGCGGGAGAGGCGGCGGCGACGGCTAGGACTTGGTACGGCTCTCGAACGTCACGTTTCAGCGGTACCGCGCGTTTGCGCCGGTTACGGCCGGCGTTGGCCGGAACCGACACCAAAGCCGTTGCACCCGTTTGCCCATCGTTATCCGTGATGTTCTCCTTGTCCGCTCCCGCGGCCCCGGTGCCGAACCCGTCCGCCGTGATGGTCTCGCCGGCACAGCGGTTTTCTGTTCCGCATTTCACCGGAGTGGAACAGGCGAATGACGACGACGACGACCACCGCTCGTCGTGCTCGTCGCGGCCAAAACCGCCGGCAGTGATCGGAGCCGGCGGTTGCGGCAACCGTTGTTGACCGTCCACGGACGCGCAGACGGCTGTTGACGCGGCGCTGTTGGTGCTGCACTGAGGGCACCCCATGAGGAACGCGGTGACCGCCTCTCTGGGTAGGAACACGTACGTCTCCATAATCTGCACGTTTCGTGGATGTTAAAATTCAATCGACTAAATTATCGACATGACGCGCACTGTCGGACAACCTAACCTACGCACTGTCAGACAAAACCGAACACTTACGCGTAGTCTCGCGTGCTTGGCCGTGCGCTGTCCGCATAGCATACCGTTACCGTCGTAACGTACGTGTACTCACCATGCGATGCGTGCGCTTCTGCCCCGAATGTCTCGCTGAAACTCCGCCACCGCTGCAGTGCACCCGGTATATTATGTCGAAGAATTCGTCGACCACGGCCACTTTCTTGTAGCAGTGCTGCGACCCGCCGAACGCCGCCGAACCACCGTTCTTGGTGTCCACCACGTACAAGCTGTTCCCGTCGTCCACTTGCCCGGCGCCCGACGCTGGTCTGCCCATCCGAAACCCCTTGGCCCGCACCCAGAAACGGAATTTGGAATTGTCGGCGGCCCGTCTCAGTTCACCGCGGACCGCTCTCACTATCCGCTCGTACTTGGCCCGGCCGACTATCTTGGCCCTGCAGCCCGGCCCGTCGTACTGCTTCCGGATCCACTCGGCGTACCATCGTCTGTGCTGCTCTTTGTACCGTTTATTTTCCACTTCAGTCATCGCCGCCATCGCCGCAGTCGACTAGACAGCTGAGCCAAAGGAAAAAATAACGTTAGCATTAAAATCGAAAACCGAAATACCAATAGCTATCGAAACAGCGGTGGTAAAAAATGTTAAACACTAAAAATAAATTACGATAACTATATACTGTACGAAAAATAACTACGAATACGATTACGAATAGCTCATGAAATAATAATAATTAGCAAGTAATATAATGGTTTATATCAAATCTGCTCTGTGTATTTGCGAATGTGTGTGTGTGATTTCCGTAAATAGTACAACAGCGTGTAGGGTCGGTGCACTATAAAAGTTATTGTGGTGTGATTATTATACGACGAAAAGCCAACGGCAGCTACACAACGGTGATTATCGGCGGTAAAATCGAGTTGTCGTAGTTATCCGCTCTTCGTCCACCTGAAACACAAAAATCACGATTAAAAAAAAAAAAAAAATCAACAAGTCGATGCAACGAAATGTATCGCGTGATACACGGTTAACGTGTACGACACAACAACAGTCGGTAAGACTTGAGTATATAATGTATTTGTCAAACGCTGAAGAGCGCAATATGTGCGCAGGAAGTGGCAACGATTTGTGCAAACTAAACCGCGAGCGAAGACACAATATACGGTGCGCACGAAACGTTGCGAATCGCGCGGCGAAAGACGACGCGCGGTCACAGCGAACGTAACGGGACGAATGAATACAGAAGAACGTCAGAAAATCGTCGAAATATTCAACAGATAGGTGCGCGAGTTAATAATAATAATAATAATAATAATTTCACAGTCTCGGCTATAGTCACTGTGGTTTACGATCGGCGGCGGCGGCCGTGCCAAAATAATTCAAACGGCCTCCGGGCAACGGGTTCGGGCAAAATCGTAAGCAGTGGCGAAGCGAAGTGTCCGGTCCGACGACTAGACTGAACGGCTGGATGAAGCCGAGATCTTGATCCGCGTCCCGAAACCGGTGGACGCCCCCACTCCGCGCGCACGGGAAAACCGTAACGAAAGGCTGCGAGCCAACCAACGCGCGTGAGATG